>NC_083239.1:51558760-51863510 GCF_032191835.1 Heteronotia binoei | reverse complement strand
TATAGCTAAAATACGAGCATTTGCCCTTATATCTTGGGGAGACAGCAGTGATTCCAGATGCCAAAAGGACATTCGCAGGAAAACGACAATAGAAGGGGAATGACAACAGCAGGCGTGATGGGATTAGGTGCGATATGTAGAGGGGTCGTAGGTGTGGAGAAATCGGCTTTGGTCACGAGACAGGAAACCCAGGTCTCGATTCAGTCCAGGAGGATGCGTTGTCTTGAGCTTCATTATCAGCTGGAATTCAGCAGTCGCTCTTTCTAATTTCCCTTTGAAATTCCTTTGGAAGAGAACTGCTGCTCTTAAGCCAGCAGCTGAATGTCCTGGAAGGTTAAAATGTTGGGACCTGCCCACCCCCCCTCCCCCGCACTCCGCCACCAGTTTTGGAAGGTTGTGGTTTCTGACCTGTCCACTGATTCTTTGTTGAAGGGGCTGGCTTGTTTGTCGAATGGAGGAGGAAGGGCAGTTCTGAAGGGTGATGGCATAAATCACAATAGGGCAGGGGTGGCCAAAATGTGGCTCAAGAGCCACATGTGGTTCTTTCACACATTCTGTGTGGCTCACAAGCCCCCACCGCCCTGTTGTTTCTCTCTTTAAATCATTTCTCCAAGCCAAGCCAGCTGGCAGCTCGGATAATGCATTTAAAGTTAAAATGGCTTTCTATCCACCTCTCCCTCCACCCATCCATTTCCTTCCTTCTAGGGAGGACAGTGGCTCAGTGGTAGAACATCTGCCTCGTAAGCAGAAGGTCCCAGGTTCAATCCTCAACTAAAAAAGGTCCAGACAAATAGGTGTGAAAAACCTCAGCTTGAGACCCTGGAGAGCCGCTGCCAGTCTGAGTAGACAATACTGACTTTGATGGACCGAAGGTCTGATTCAGTAGAAGGCAGCTTCATATGTTCCTTCCTTGACAGCTTCATATGTTCTCCTTCCTTCCTTCCTTCCTTCCTTCCTTCCTTCCTTCCTCTTCCTTCCTTCCTTCCTTCCTTCCCTTCCTCCTTCCTTCCCTCCTTCCCTCTGTCTTTCCCTCCCTCCCCTCCTTCCTTCCTTCCTTCCTTCCTTCCTTCCTTCCTTCCTTCCTTCCTTCCTTCCTTCCTTCCTTCCTTCCTTCCTTCCTTCCTTCCTTCCTTCCTTCCTTCCTTCCCTCCCTCCCTCCCTCCCTCCCTCCCTCAAACATCTGATGTTTATTCAATGTGGCTCTTGCATTAAGCAAGTTTGCAACAGGATTAGATGGTCTGTATGGCCCCTTCCAACTCTATGATTCTATAATTCTAGGATTAGGAGCTGAGATGTTCTGGCTGATATTGCTGGGTCCACTGAAGGTGTTGTCGGGATCTATATGAGAGCAAAGTTGGAACTGTGGTTTGCTGCAGGCTTTGGTACCAAGTTACTGTTAAGTAGCTCATCATTGCGAGTGAGAAGTCGTTTGAGGCTTGTGTGGGTAGTTTCATAGGGTGACCATGTTGGCCTGCAGTAGAAGATCCAGATTCGAATCCAGAAGGAGCTTAGAGACCAATAAGAATTCCAGGGCCTAAGATTTCAGGAGTCAAGGCTCCATCAGACTTGGCAGAAGATGGGAGGGATGTTTTAAAGAGTGCTAGTCAAGGATGCAAGGGTACCGTGCATGTTGTAATCAAAGGGAGCTTTAAGAACGTAAGAGAAGCCATGTTGGATCAAGCCAGCGGCCCATCCAGTCCAACACTTTCTGTCACACAGTGGCCCAAACCCAGGGGCCATCAGGAAAATCAGAAGCAGAACTCCACAGCAGGCTGAGAGCTGGATTCAAGTTCAGGAAGTAACTTAGAAGTGCTTGCTTGGGGTATGTATCAGCTATAGGATTGCCGGGTCCGACTCAAGAAATATCTGGGAACTTTGGGGGTGGAGCCAGGAGACTTTGGGGGTAGAGCCGAGAGCAAGGTTGTGACAAGCACGACAACTTCAAAGGGAGTTCTGGCCATCGCATTTAAAGGGACCTGCACACCTTTTAAACACCTTCCCTCCATTTGGATAATGAAGGATACGGGCACCTTCATTTGGGGGCACGTAGCATTGGACCCCTGATCCAAACTTTTTGAAACTTGGGGGTGTATTGAGGAGAGGCACGGGATACCATGCTAAAACTTTGGTGCCTCTACCTAAAAAAGAAACAGCCCCCCCCCCAAAGCCCTGGATACCCAGAGATGAATTCTCCATTATTCCCTAATGCAGGGGTGGCCAACGGTAGCTCTCCAGATGTTTTTTTGCCTACAACTTCCATCAGCCCCAGCCAGCATGGCCACCCCTGCTCCAGGCCGCTATATCCTACTGAGGTCCCTCCCCTTTATAAACCCCGCCCTCCCCAGGCTCCACCCCTAAATCTCCAAGCAACTCCCATCCCAGAGCTGGCCACCCTACTAACTTTGATTTCACCAGCCCGCTTCTTGTGCCTTTCACAGGCCTGCTTTGCACAGGCCTGTTGAGGCTGGGTGAGTGGGGGTCAACGTGGCAGATGCGGTTCAATGTGGCCAAGTGCAAAGTAATGCACATTGGGGCCAAGAATCCCAGCTACAAATACAAGTTGATGGGGTGTGAACTGGCAGAGACTGACCGAGAGAGAGATCTTGGGGTCGTGGTAGATAACTCACTGAAAATGTCAAGACAGTGTGCGTTTGCAATAAAAAAGGCCAACGCCATGCTGGGAATTATTAGGAAGGGAATTGAAAACAAATCAGCCAGTATCATAATGCCCCTGTATAAATCGATGGTGCGGTCTCATTTGGAGTACTGTGTGCAGTTCTGGTCGCCGCACCTCAAAAAGGATATTATAGCATTGGAGAAAGTTCAGAAAAGGGCAACTAAAATGATTAAAGGGCTGGAACACCTTCCCTATGAAGAAAGGTTGAAACGCTTAGGGCTCTTTAGCTTGGAGAAACGTCGACTGAGGGGTGACATGATAGAAGTTTACAAGATAATGCATGGGATGGAGAAAGTAGAGAAAGAAGTACTTTTCTCCCTTTCTCACAATACAAGAACTCGTGGGCATTCGATGAAATTGCTGAGCAGACAGGTTAAAACGGATAAAAGGAAGTACTTCTTCACCCAAAGGGTGATTAACATGTGGAATTCACTGCCACAGGAGGTGGTGGCGTCCACAAGCATAGCCACCTTCAAGAAGGGGTTAGATAAAAATATGGAGCAGAGGTCCATCAGTGGCTATTAGCCACAGTGTGTGTGTGTGTATATATATATATATATATTTGGCCGCTGTGTGACACAGAATGTTGGACTGGATGGGCCATTGGCCTGATCTAACATGGCTTCTCTTATGTTCTTATGTTCTAAAGCGATCCGGTCAGTCTGAATTCCCACCGCTGAATTCCCTGCCAGGATAAACTCTGCTGATGACTCCCTTCCTGTATTCCTGGCTGTTGCTCCAACCGGGGCCAGGGAAACCCTTATTTAGCCCAGGGAGCCCAGGGGATTCGGATTTATTGCCCTGGGATTTCAGATTTATTAGGGAGACTTCTCTTCCTTGGAACTGTTTTCTTAGCCGTCAACTCCTGGCAGTTTCACAAGACTGCAATTCCCAGGATTCAGGGAGTGGGGGGGAGGTATATGCCCCCCTACTTAATTGATTTCCTTCGTTTATACCTTGTTTTTCTCCTCTGTGGGAACCCAAAACAGTTGACATCATTCTTCTCTCTTCTGTTTTATTCTCACAACCACCCTGTGAGGTAGGTCAGGCTGTGAGTGAAAGTGACTGCCGTAAAGTCACCCAGCAAGCTTCCATGGCAGAGCGGGAATTCGCACTCAGATCCTCCTGGCCTGACACTCCAACTGCTGCCCCATACCATCTCTCACGCAATTCCTGGGTTGGGCTCACTGTAGGGTTGCCAAGTCCAGTTCAAGAAATACCTGAGGACTTTGGGGGTGGAGCCAGGAGCAAGGGTGTGACAAGCATCCTTGAACTCCAAAGGGAGTTCTGGCCATCACATTTAAAGGGACCGCACACCTTTTAAATGCCTTCTCTCCGTTTGGGAATAGTGAAGGACAGGGGCACCTTCTTTGTGGGCTCATAGAATTGGACCTCCTGACCTAATCTTTTTGAAACTTGGTGGGTATTTTGGAGAGATGCACTGGATGCGATGTTGAAATTTTGGTGCCTCTATCTCAAAGAACAGCCTCCCCAAAGCCCCAGATACCTGCAGATCAATTCTACATTATACCCTATGAGAATCGGTCTCCATAGGGAATAATGGAGTGTCCAGCTGACATTTCCCTCCCCACCCCCTGCTTTCTGATGACCCTGAAGTGGGGGGAGGGTTTCCAGACTGGGGGATCCCCTGCCCCCACTGGAGATATGGTAAGAACAGAGGATACCTGATATAGACGTGTCAAAAACAACAGAGATCGGGTAGCACAAACCAACACCGTATATTCAGTTACTCTGACGCATCCAGAAGTTGCAAAAAGCTGCAAAACTCACCGGATTCGTTTTCAGCGCGTCCGAAGACTGCACATAGAATTCCCAGTGGACAAATGGGACAAAAAGTCTCCCGTAAGATTTCAAAATGGCACCAGACTCCAAAAGGCTCAAGGCTTGGAGGCTGGCAACCCATCTGGGAAGTTTCTCCGATTGCAACCTCCATGTGCAAATTTCCTTGTCCTCTCCATGAGTGAACAGGATGGGAGCCACAGTTCTTAACTCACATCTCTCCCTCTGGCTTCCTCCCCCCTCCCACTTTTCTCTCGGTCTGTTACGCCGAACGGCACACAAGGCCCAAAGCAGCATCGGAAGCTTGCTATTCAGTTAACTCACACGTGACAAAACACACACGAGGGGAAAGAATGAATCACCTTTGGATCCGGTTGCTTGCTTGTTGCTGGAAATGCTGTGCGTGCCCCCCGGGACATGGCATCCAAAAAGCACAAATGCCAAGAGGCCTGGTATGTGTGTGTGTGTGTGTGAGCAGAGAAGCACAACGCAGCATCCAAAGATGCTTAATTCAGAATCGTTGGCTCTTAGTTTATGCTCTTAACACCCAGCTCTCCAGAGTTCGGGTTCCTCAGTCTCCCATCTGGAAACGGGAATCGCAACAGCGCTTTGTGAAGTGACAGAAAAAGGGGGGTTGGGAAGAAATCTGGGTCTCCACTGGATTGAAACTAACTGGCGCAAGGCCATGCATGCTTTCAAAACTTTGGCATCTTGGGTGTGAAATTCTGGGCCAGGAACTCTCTGGGGTTGCCAATCCCCAGGTAGGGCAGGGGAAAAGGTTATGGAAACCTCCGTGAAAGCCAGCCTCTAAAAACATACACAAGACGGTTTACTTCAATAAATACTTAAGGAATATCTCAAACAATAAATACTACAAGAAGGTACATAAGGAACGCCCAAACCCACACCCAAAGTTGCTTAGAAACAAGTTAATGTCCAAAATTTCTTAAGAAATGGGTGCAGGTAGCAATTCCAACGGTGAAGTTGTCCACGGAGATCCGTGCTCCAAACCATTTCTTCCGTACAGCAAGGCGCGATAATGTGACGCGGTAGAACTTTATCCCACATTTCCCATTTGCTTCCACGAGTTCACAGAAAGTTTTATACAATTCAAATGCTGATTCTTGCAATCGCTTCTATCCAGTATGCCTGTAATAGTTTATATCCAGTATAGTCAATTTACCAGGGGGTCCAATTCTATGAGCCCCCAAAAAGGTCCTCCTATCCATGATTTCCAATGGAGGGAAGACATTTAAAAGGTGTGCGGTCCCTTTAAATGTGACGGCCAGAACTCCCTTTGGAATTCAGTTATGCTTGTTACACCCTGGCTCCACCCCCAGTGTCTCCTGGCTCCACCCCCAGTCCCCAGATATTTCTTGAATTGGACTTGGCAACCCTAGAACTCTCTGCCCTGACCCAAACCAAGTTTCTAGTTCTCATGACTGGAGAAACAAACTCAAATCTGCTGTGGCTATACTTGCAGCATCTCAGATGCCAGGGAACTTGGGACTGAAATTTTCTTTTGATTGAAAGGGATTTCAGTGTGTTTAACCTTCTAGGGTTGCCAGCTCTGGGGCTGGGAAATTCTTGGAGATTTGGGGTGGGGGGAGGTGGAGCCTGGGGAAGGTGAGGTTTGGGGAGAGGGGGACTTCAGTGGGGCACCATACCCTCGAGTCCACCCTCCAAAGCAGTGGTTTTCTCCAGGGGACCTGATCCCTGTCCTCTGAAAATCTGTTGTAATTCTGGGGGACATCTATCTGGAGGTTGGCAACGCTGCACAACAGGCCAGAGCAAACGATGCCCACGTTGCCGAATTACTTTAGCACACCGAGTGATTAAAATGTGGAATTCGTTGCCTGAGGATGTAGTGACATGCTTTCGAGCTGTGGTGCTGAAGAAGACTCTTGAGAGTCCCCCGGACTGCAAGAAGATCCAATCCATCAGTCCTAAGGGAAATCAACCCAGACTGTTCCCTGGAAGGTCAGATGCTGAAGCTCAAATACTTTGGCCACCCAATGAGAAGGGAGCACTCCCTGGAGAAGACTCTTGCAAGAAGATCCAGTCCATCAGTCCTAAGGGAAATCAACCCAGACTGTTCCCTGGAAGGTCAGATGCTGAAGCTGAAGCTCAAATGCTTTGGCCACCCAATGAGAAGGGAGCCCTCCCTGGAGAAGACCCTGATGCTGGGAAAGACAGAAGGCAAAAGAAGAAGGGGACAGCAAAAGATGAGATGGCTGGACAGCGTTACTGATGTAACAAACACGAATCTGAGCAGACTTCAAAGGATGGTAGAAGACAGGAGAGCCTGGTGTGACTTGGTCCAGGGGGTTGCAAAGAGTCAGACTTGACTGTGCGACTGAATGACAACAGATTCATAGAGGATAAGTCTATCAATGAAGAAGAAGAAGATATTGGATTTATATCCCGCCCTCCACTCCGAAGAGTCTCAGAGCGGCTCACAATCTCCTTTCCCTTCCTCCCCCACAACAGACACCCTGTGAGGTGGGTGGGGCTGGAGAGGGCTCTCACAGCAGCTGCCCTTTCAAGGACAACCTCTGCTAGAGCTATGGCTGACCCAAGGCCATTTCAGCAGGTGCAAGTGGAGGAGTGGGGAATCAAACCCGGTTCTCCCAGATAAGAGTCCGCACACTTAACCACTACACCAAACTGGCTCTCCTGGTGACTAGCTGTGGTGACTGAGGGGAACCTCCACATTCAGAGACAGTAAACCTCTGACTCTAGGGTTGCCAAGTCCAATTCAAGAAGTATGTAGAGACTTTGGGGGTGGAGCCAGGAGACTTTGAGGGTGGAGCCAGGAGCAAGGGTGTGACAAGCATCATTGAAGTCCAAAGGGCGTTCTCGCCATCACATTTAAAGGGACTGCACACCTATTTAAATGCCTTCTTTCCATAGGAAATAATGAATGATAGGGGGCACCTTCTTTGGGGACTCATAGAATGGGACCCCTTGGTCCAATCTTTTTGAAACTTGAGGGGTATTTTGGGGAGAGGCCCTGGATGCCATACTGAAAACTTGGTGCCTCTACCTCAAAAAACAGCCCCCCCCCCAAGCACCAGATACCCGCGGATCAATTTTCCATTATTTCCTATGGGAATAAGTCTCCCTAGGGAGAGTTCCCAGCAGACATTTCCCTCCCCTCCTCCTGCTTTCTGATGACCCTGAAGTGGGGAGAGGGCCTCCAAACTGGGGGGATCCCCTGCCCCAACTTGGGGATTGGCAACCCTATCTGAATCCCACAGCCAGGAGGCCACCTCAGGGGAAGGCCTCGGCCTCTCTGCCCTGTTGTTGGCCCTGTAGAGGATCTGGTTGGCCCCTGTGTGAGACAGGAGGCTGGACTAGATGGACCCTCACTGGTCTGACCCAGCAGGGCTCTTTTGATGTTCTTCTCAGGGGAAGGCCTTGGCCTCTCTGCCCTGTTGTTGACCCTCCAGAGGAACTGGTTGGCCCCTGTGTGAGACAGGAGGCTGGACTAGATGGACCCTCACTGGTCTGACCCAGCAGGGCTCTTTTGATGTTCTTCTCAGGGGAAGGCCTTGGCCTCTCTGCCCTGTTGTTGACCCTCCAGAGGAACTGGTTGGCCCCTGTGTGAGACAGGAGGCTGGACTAGATGGACCCTCACTGGTCTGACCCAGCAGGGCTCTTCTGATGTTCTTATGAAGGCCTCGGCCTCTCTGCCCTGTTGTTGGCCCTGTAGAGGATCTGGTTGGCCCCTGTGTGAGACAGGAGGCTGGACTAGATGGACCCTCACTGGTCTGACCCAGCAGGGCTCTTTTGATGTTCTTCTCAGGGGAAGGCCTTGGCCTCTCTGCCCTGTTGTTGACCCTCCAGAGGAACTGGTTGGCCCCTGTGTGAGACAGGAGGCTGGACTAGATGGACCCTCACTGGTCTGACCCAGCAGGGCTCTTCTGATGTTCTTATGAAGGCCTCGGCCTCTCTGCC
This sequence comes from Heteronotia binoei, assembly GCF_032191835.1. Classification (NCBI taxonomy): domain Eukaryota; kingdom Metazoa; phylum Chordata; class Lepidosauria; order Squamata; family Gekkonidae; genus Heteronotia; species Heteronotia binoei. Next base: position 51,855,073 of record NC_083239.1, on the reverse strand, counting down.
CTGTTGTTGGCCCTGTAGAGGATCTGGTCGGCCCCTGTGTGAGACAGGAGGCTGGACTAGATGGACCCTCACTGGTCTGACCCAGCAGGGCTCTTCTGATGTTCTTCTCAGGGGAAGGCCTCAGCCTCTATGCCCTGTTGAAGGCCCTTGAGAGGAACTAGTTGGCCGCTGTGTGAGACAGGATGCTGGGCTAGATGGACCATTCATCTGATCCAGCAGGGCTCTTCTGATATTTTCCCCAGATCTCCGCCCCCCCGCCCCCATGCAGGAAAGGGTTGGGAATAGGGGTTGCCAATTCCCAGGTGGGGGCAGGGGATCCCCCAGGTTGAAGGCCCTCCCCCCACTTCAGGGTCATCAGAAAGTTTGGGGGGAGAATGTTTTCTGGGCACTCCATTATTTCCTATGGGAACCGATTTCTATAGGGTATAATGGAATATTGATCCATATGTATCTGGGGCTCTGGGGGAGCTGTTTTTTGAGGTAGATGCACCAAATTTTCAGCATAGCATCTGGTATCTCTCCTCAAAACACACTTAAAGTTTCAAAAAGATTGGGCCGGGGGTCTAATTCTATGAGCCCCCAAAAAGAAGGTGCCCCTATCCTTCATTATTTCCAATGGGGGAAGTTTGCAGTCCCTTGAAATGAGACGGCCAGAACTCCCTTGGGAGTTCAATTCTGCTTGTCCCAACCTTGCACCTGGCTCCACCCCCAAAGTCTCCTGGCTCCACCCCCAACGTGCCCAGATATTTCTTCAATTGGACCTGGTAACCTTAGTTGGGAAGGAATAGTAAAGCGGAGGGGAACCTTGAGCAGATCCGGAGCGCTTTCCCCAAAGGTCTGAATTTCACAGCTGCTGCACAGCTGCTTGGGAATTCACAAGGAAGGCTCCCAAGGCAGTACATGACTCCCAGGCATGGCCAAGGGCTGCAGTCCCTGGCTTAAAGCAGTGGCAGCCACCTCAAGGGAACAGCACAGAGTTCAAGCCCAGGGTATCGGGCCCAAGGATTGTATTCCGAGGTCTTGTTTGGCATTGCTGTGGCAACGGGTGGGGGCCCAGATAAATGAAAGGCAATATTGAAACAGGTGAAACGGAGGGTGTAAGGAAACCTCCCTGGGCGTGGAGGCTTGCGAAAGAGGCCGGCGATAAGGGAAACGGATCAGGAAAGCCGGAGGAGGTGGGCCTAGGGGTATCCTGGTTCCGATACCAGGGCAAGGGCCCAGTTTGCCAGAGGTCTCTGAGGTCAGTCCCAGAGGAAGTGGCTGCCCCACAGGGTGGGGTCGGAGCGTTGCTGCTTAAGGAGGAACTGGGGAGGAGATGGGGTTGCCAGCCACCAGGTGGGGCCTGGAGAGATCTCCTGGAACTCATCTCCGTCCAAGATCAGTTCCCCCGGAGAAAAGGGTTGTTTTAGAGAATGGCCTCTCAAACAGAGGGCGGCCAAACTTGCTCGACGCAAGAGCCGCACAGAATAAATGTCAGGCGTTTGAGAGCCGCAAGACAGGAAGGAAGGCAGGCAAATAGACGGGGGAGGGAGAGGTGGACAGTAAGCAACTTGGAATGCATTCTCCAAGCCGCCAGTTGGCTTGGCTTGGGAAACTGATTTTAAGAGAGAAATGCAATCTCCAAGCCAGCCGAGGGGATGGTGGGAGCTTAAGGTTGCCATTGTACCATAGAGTTTCCCCTCCCAAATGGTTAGAGCGTCTGGGAAAACCATAGAGTTTTCCCGGAAATGCCTAGAGAGGCTGCGCGGGGGGGGGGCATTGCCTGCGCAATGACGTCACTTCCTGGTGACATAGGGGGAGGTTCCTAGGGGGAGGAACAGTGGGTTGGGAACCTCCCGGGCAGGAGAACTCCCGCCCAAACTGGGGACTTGGCAGCCCTATGGGAACTTCGAGAGTCACACAATATGTGCAAGAGAGCTACATGCGGCTCCTGAGCTGTAGTTTGGCCCCCCTGCTCTAGAACATAATTATGTTCGGATGAGGTCCCTCCGCTCCCCCAACCCTGCCCTTCCGAAGCCCCCCCCCCCAAAATCTCCAGGAATCCCCCAATCTGGAGCTGGCAACTCCAGGAGGAGAGGGGGGTGGGGCCTGGGAAGGGCGGGGTTTGGGAAGGGGAGGGACTTCAGCAGGTTATAATGCCACAGAGTCCACCCTTCAAGCAGCCATTTTCTCCAGGGGAACTGATAGAGTTGCCAAGTGCAATTCAAGAACTATTTGAGGACTTTGGGGGTAAAGCCAGGAAACATTGGGGGTGGAGCCAGGAGACTTTGGGGCGGAGCCAGGAGCAAGAGTGTGACAAGCATCATTGAACTCCAAAGGGAGTTCCGGCCATCGCATTTGAAGGGACCGCACACCTTTTAAATGCCTTCCCTCCATTGGGAAATAATAAAGGATAGGGGCACCATTTTGGGGGGCTCACAGAATTGAATTCCCTGGTCCAATCCTTTTGAAACTTAGAGGGTCTTTTGAGGAGAGGCAAAGGATGCTATGCTGCAAATTTGGTGCCTCTACCTCAAAAGACAGCCCTCCCAGCTCTAGATATCCATTGATTGATTCTCCATTATACCCTATGGTAATTGTTCTCCATAGGGAATAATGGAGTGCTCGGCAGACATTTCCCTCCGCATCCCCGCTTCCTGGTGATCCTGAAGTGGGGGGGATGCCTCCAAAACGGGGAATCCCTTGTCTCCACCTGGAGATTGGCAACCCTAGGAACTGGCCATCATTGTCTGGAGATCAGTTGGAATTGCAGGAGATCTCCAGCCCCCACCTGGAGGCTGGCAACCCTGTCAGAGCACCCCCCCTTCCCTGAACTCCACCCGCTCCAGGCTGTACCACCAAATCTCCACCACCAATTTCCCCATCCCAGAGTTGGCCACTTCACAGAGAGGTAAATAACATCATTATTACTCCTCCATCTGGTTTGCTCCAGGCTGGTTGGCAACCGTGTTCACAACAGGGCCATGACGCAATTGCCAAAGGTGATTTAAAGAGCATTTTGAACCCCTGCTGGTTTAGAGTGTTTGTTTTATGTAAGAGCCCCGTGGTGCAGAGTGTTAGAGCTGCAGTACTGCAGTCCTAAGCTCTGCTCACGACCTGAGTTCGATCCCCGGCGGAAGCTGGGTTTTCATGTAGCAGGCTCGAGGTTGACTCAGCCTTCCATCCTTCCAAGGTCAGTAAAATGAGTCCCCAGCTTGCTGGGGGGAAAGTGGAGATGACTGGGGAAGGCAAGGGCAAAGCACCCTGTAAAAAGTCTGCCGTGAAAACGTTGTGATGCGACATCACCCCAGAGTCCGAAACGACTGGTGCTTGCACAGGGGACCTTTCCTTTTCCTTTGTGTGGTACGAAAGATGGACAAGAGCCTTCCTATCTGTGGCTGAAACCAGCACAAAACAGGTGATGGAAACTACGTGGAATCAATCAGATAATCATATCCTGGCTTCTTTGTGCCAAGTTTTAAAAAAAGATTTATTTTTTTGCTTCCACGACCACAAGTGAAATTTGCAGAGGACAATGAGGAAGCTGTCCGTGATGAAAGGATGAGGGCAGAGGGGGAGATGTTGGTGCCCAATCAGCAAATTTTTTAAAAAATATATGCTGCCAGAGCAAAAGAGGCAAGGGAGGACGGCAGCCCAGATTGCGAAACACGGATCTAAATCCAGAAATGTCCAACTAGCCCAGCCAGAGAAGGAAACTACCTACCCCATAAGGCTGTCATAACATAATATGCTCTTTTGACGTGTTCCAGGAAGAAAAGAGCCCCGTGGTGCAGAGTGGTAAAGCTGCAGTACTGCAGTCGGAACAACAGTACTGCAGCTCACAACCTGAGTTTGATCCCGGCGGAAGCTGGTTCAGGTAACCGGCTCGAGGTTGACTCAGCCTTCCATACTTCCGAGGTCGATAAAACGAGGACCCAGCTTGCTGCGGGGAAAGTGTAGATGACTGGGGAAGGCAAGGGCAAACCACCCTGTAACAAAAAGTCTGCTGTGAAAACGTCGTGAAAGCAACGTCACCCCAGAGTCGGAAATGACTGGTGCTTGCACAGGGGACTACCTTTACCTTTAGGAATATAATAGAATTTGGTTCGCAAAGGACTTGAGTGGTCTTTAAGACTTTTTCAGCAGCAATTTGTGTTGTTCAAGCCTCCAGGGAGTAGCTGGGGATCTCCTGGGATTACAACTGATCTCCAGGTGACAGAGATCAGGTCGCCTGGAGAAAATGGCCGCTTTGGAAGCTGATCTCTATGGCACCGTACCCCGTGGAAATCCCTCCCCTCCCCAACCCTGCCTTCCCTCAGGCTGCACCCTCCCCCAAATCTCCAGGTACTTCCCAAGCCAGAGATGGCAACCCTGGGATACCAGAGGGATACTGGTAAGGGAGACAGGGGACCAGCCTCATTCTGGTTACTGTAGCAACGGGATGCTGAACTAGGATGTTTGGTCCAGACTTCTTCACCCAAAGGGTGATTAACACATGGAATTCACTGCCACAGGAGGTGGTGGCGGCTACAAGCATAGCCAGCTTTAAGAGGGGGTTGGATAAAGATATGGAGCAGAGGTCCATTAGTGGCTATTAGTCACAGCATATTGTTGGAACTCTCTATCTGGGGCAGTGATGCTCAGTATTTTCGGTGCTTGAGGGGGGCACAGTGGGAGGGCTGCTAGTGTCCTGGCCCCACTGATGGACCTCCTGATGGCACCTGGGTTTTTTGGCCACTGTGTCAGGGGTGGCCAACAGTAGCTCTCCAGATGTTTTTGCCTACAACTCCCATCAGCCCCAGCCATTGGCCATGCTGGCTGGGGCTGATGGGAGTTGTAGGCAAAAAAAAAAAAAGGAGAGCTACCGTTGGCCACCCCTGCACTGTGTGACACAGAGTGTTGGACTTGATGGGCCTGATCCAACATGGCTTCTCTTATGTCCTTATGTCTGGGGCAGTGATGCTGTGTATTCTGGGTGCTTGGTGGGGGGCACAATGGATGGGCTTCTAGCCCTGCTGGTGGACCTCCTGATGGCACTTGGGTTTTTTTGCCACTGTGTGACACAGAGCATTGGACTGGATGGGCCATTGGCCTGATCCAACATGGCTTCTTTTATGTTCTTATGTGATTCAGAGCGTTGGACTGGATGAGGCCTGATCCAACATGGCTTCTCTTATGTTCTTATGTGATTCAGAGCATTGGACTGGATGAGTCACTGGCCTGATCCAACATGGCTTCTCTTATGTTCTTCTGTGACACAGAGTGTTGGACTGGATGGACCATTGGCCTGATCCAGCATGGCTTCTCTTATGTTCTTATGTACAGAGTGTTGGACTGGATGGGTCATTGGCCTGATCCAACAGGGCTTCTCTTAATGTTCTTATGTGACACAGAGTGTTGGACTGGATGGGCCATTGGCCTGATCCAACAGGGCTTCTCTTATGTTCTTATGTGATTCAGAGCGTTGGACTGGATGAGTCATTGGCCTGATCCAACATGGCTTCTCTTATGATCTTATATTCTCATGACTAACACATGGGAGAAGTATCTCTGAGCTTCCTTTCCTCTTGTTTTCCCACAACGCTCTCCTGGTTCTGGGGAAACGGGGGAGGGGGGGGTGGAGTTCTTAGCAGTACCTCTCACTGGGAGAGTGGCGTCCATGCAGCATGTGCTATACACACATCATCGATGCTTCCAAGCCACAAGCGAGAGCATCTTTTGAAGGATAGCCTCATCTTGTACAATTATTCTTGGCTTCAGAAGGTCTGAGTCCCTTCGGACCTTCTCGCCATTCAAGCTTAATGCTGGTGGGTGCTGGGTTATCAGCATGGCCCTCCCCACACCTTTCTTTTATGAAATTAAGCCCTAGACATGTGCCAAGTCCCTCCCTGACCATCCATTACCAGCTTTAAGTGCCAGCTGGCATTTCCACCCCCCCTCCCTCCAGTGCCTTCTGCAACGCCTTCCTCTTTCGCCATCGATCCCGGGCCAACCCTTTGGCTTGCTTTTCTTGCATTTTTGTGCTTCTCGTTTCCTTAGTGGAACCCAAAGTGAGGCAAAAATGAGGAAGCTCAAGATTGCAAGAAATGTAGGCCGGGGCTTAATCTTGTTTTAAAAAGTGATTGCTAGGGTCAAAAGTATTGAGACATTTGGTTAATAAGAGCAGAGTTTTGCCCAGTCATAGAAGTGTGATACCGAGGTCAGCAAATAAACCTCCCAAGTCTTATTGCAAAAAACGTAAACTTACAAACCAGGGGATCCCCTGTCCCAAACTGAGGATTGACAACCCTTTCTCCTGCTTTCACACAGAAAGTCAGGAATGCCTCTTCCAAGAATGTTTCTTTTGGGTGACCACCATCTTAGGGGACACATTTTCCTGCTTTCACACAGAGGCAGGAATGCCTCTTCCAAGATGGTTCCTCTTGGGTGACCACCATCTTAGGGGAGACATTCTCCTGCTTTCATGCAGAGGCAGGAATGCCTCTTCCAAGATGATTCCTCTTAGGTGACCACCATCTTAGGGGAGACATTTTCCTGTTTTCACATCGACAGGCAGAAATGCCTCTTCCAAGATGGCTCCTACTGTGACATGGGTGACCACCATCTTAAAAGAGACATTTTCCTGCTTTCACATGGACAGGCAGAAATGCCTCTTCCAAGATGGCTCCTACTGTGACATGGGTGACCACCATCTTAAAAGAGACATTTTCCTGCTTTCACATGGACAGGCAGAAATGCCTTTTCCAAGATGGCTCCTACTGTGACATGGGTGACCACCATCTTAGGGGAGACATTTTCCTGCTTTCACGCTGACAGGCAGAAATGCCTCTTCCAACATGGCTCCTACTGTGACATGGGTGACCACCATCTTAGGAGAGACAATTTCATGCAGACAGGCAGGAATACCTCTTCCAAGATGGCTCCTCACAGGTGACCACCACCTTAGGGGAGACATTTTCCTGCTTTCATGCCAACAGGCAGGAATGCCTCTTCCAACATGGCTCCTACTGTGACATGGGTGACCACCATCTTAGGGGAGACATTTTCCTGCTTTCATGCCGACAGTCAGGAATGCCTCTTCCAACATGGCTCCTACCGTGACCACCATCTTAGGGGAGACATTTTCCTGCTTTCACGCAGACAGGCAGGAATACCTCTTCCAAGATGGCTCCTCACAGGTGACCACCACCTTAGGGGAGACATTTTCCTGCTTTCACATGGACAGGCAGGAATGCCTCTTCCAAGATGGCTCCTACTGTGACCACCATCTTAGGGGAGACATTTTCCTGCTTTCACGCAGACAGGCAGGAATACCTCTTCCAAGATGGTTCCTTACAGGTGACCACCATCTTAGGGGAAACATTTTCCTGCTTCCATGCAGGAATGCCTCTTCCAAGATGGCTCCTACTGTGAAACGGCTGACCACCATCTCAGGAGAGACATTTTCTTGCTTCCACATAGGCAGGAATGCTTCTTCCTAAAATGGCAGTGACTGTGATACATACACAGATCATCTATGAACAAAAAAGTGTCTTTTCTCTCACTGCTCTATTTGCCTGCCTATTCAATCAATCAATGGGTCAATGAACTGGCCCATTATCTTGTCGATCAACAAATATAGGCTAGTCATTGGCTAAGATAACTTTAATCGGGTGGCAGATGTTCAGCACGAATGTTGATACAACGAAAAGGATGCAGGGGCCATTCTCGGGATGAAAACAGCTGGGAATGATTCACCTAAAGAAAAACAGAAAACAGAGAATAATCTCCGTTTGCAAATATTTAAAAGGATGTCCTAAAGAGAGGGAACATCACGCAGGGTGGGACAACATGGAATAGGATTATCCTTCATCAAGGTGATTAGAGGTTAAGCGTTGGGAAGTCCCTCCCAATCCTAAAAGGGCATAGCTGACTTATAAACATGTATAAGTTTTGTACCAGCTAGTTAGTCATCGTAGCTTCCTTTCGAGAATGACAGGGCTTTGTCGTTTAGACAAAACGCTGAGAAGTTCCTTGTGTGTCAGTTGTTGGTGCCCTCCAGCTGTTACCTCAGAACATACACCAGTTCATGAAGCAATAGGTTAAGGCCGAGGAGGGGAAATTGTGGTTTCTGCTCATGAAGGGAATAATTGTCTTCTGGAAACCCCTGAGACGCTCCCTCGTCTTATTCAATTTCCTTGTCAGAGTCTTGTCAGACTGGCTTCAATTGCGCTTCCCCACCTGTGTTCAAGCTAAGGTGATGAAATTCCAATGGCTTATCACATCCTTCCCAAAATATTCACAAACAAAAACAGAGGATTGAGTCCGATGGATCAGTCCGTCGCGCCATGAATCCCCAACCTTTTTGAGCTTGCAGGCATTTTTGGTATCCTGACATGGCATGGTGGGCGTGGCCACAAAATGGCTGCTGGAGGACACAGAGCCAGCCACAAAATGGCTGCCGCAACTTGTCTTTGGCCATAGAGTGAAGATCTTTATGCTGCGGTGGCAGCTGCTTGTAGGGCTGCCAACCTCCAGGGAGCTATTTCCAAAATAGTTTCAGAAGCTTATTGAAAAATAGCCAGTTTCTATTACCTAAACATGTATCCAAATTCTTACATTATTGTAAGCGACGTTCCATTATCACCACCATGTCAAGATTCAAAACAAGAATAAATTCAAAAAGTTCCATCTACAAATATTCCTCTCGAAGTTTCAATGGGAATACAAATCAGTTCAACAGAGAAGCAAGAGTACAAAAGTTCATTCAGTCATCAAATCCCTCTCCTCTGTAAGTTTCGATATTAATGCAAACATCTATCCAGCCAGTTTAGCAGAGGAGCAAAAGTGTAAAAGCCATTGAGCCATCAACGCGCCCATTCTGGGTAGTTCAAGGTGTTTCAGTGCATGTCTTCTTCAGTTTCGGGCTGCTGTATGGAACCTGATTTCAGTTCCTTCTCACACAGACACAGAGTTCAAAGTTTTTGCAGATGAATCAATTGGGTTCACCAGAAAAGGTGTCGGTCGGTGGGCACCAATAGAGACCCCTGAGTTACACTAATGGAAGTGAATCCCCCCCCCCATTGTAGGAACCCTTCTCCTGCTCTTTAGCTTGGAGAAACGTCGACTGCGGGGCAACAAGAGAGAGGTTTACAAGATTATGCATGGGATGGAGAAAGAAGAGAAAGAAGTCCTTTTCTCCCTTTCTCACAATACAAGAACTTGTGGGCATTCAATGAAATTGCTGAGCAGTCGGGTTAAAACGGATAAAAGGAAGTCCTTCTTCACCCAAAGGGTGATTAACATGTGGAATTCACTGCCACAGGAGGTGGCGGCGGTTACAAGCATAGCCAGCTTCAAGAGGGGATTGGACAAAAATATGGAGCAGAGGTCCATCAGTGGCTATTAGCCACATATATATACTGTGACTAATAGCCACTGATGGACTTCTGCTCCATAATTTTATCCAATCCCCTCTTGAAGCTGGCTATATATATATATTTGGCCACTATGTGACACATAACATAAGAACATAAGAGAAGCCATGTTGGATCAGGCCAGTGGCCCATCCAGTCCAACACTCTGTGCCACACAGTGGCCAAATATATATATTGGCCACTGTGTGACACAGAGTGTTGGACTGGATGGGCCATTGGCCTGGTCCAACATGGCTTCTCTTATGTTCTTATGCTAAGCCCCCAGTCCGGGCAGGGATTTCCCCACCTGGGAGTTTCTCTCCCGATGTCGTCACCTGGAAGTGACGTCATCGCACCGGCGATGTCACGTGGCAGCCACTCTAGGTGTTTCTGGGGGAACTCTTATGGTTTTCCCCGGACGCTCTAGGCATGTGGGAGGGAAAACTCTATGGTACAATAGGTACCATAGAGTTTTCCCCTGCCAAATGGCTAGAGTGTCTGGGAAAACCATAGAGTTTCCCTGGAAATGCCTGGAGTGGCTGTGAACGACATCACCGGCGTGATGACATTACTTCCAGGTGATGTTATTGCGCTGCGTGCACTTCACGCATGCAAAGCAAGTCCCCCGCTGAAGAGTGCTGGGGACTTGGCAACCCTATTCCTCACACAAGAAATGATCTCTTTCACACATATACACACAGACTTTTCCACATGGAATCTGAGATCAAGTAGAGGGTTTTGATTAATGCAAATCTCCGGTTTAAAAAAACCCCAAGCTATGAAAATACCAATTAAAAACCTGCAGGTGCAGCTTGCCCCTCACCCCAATCCTATATGCTTTTCTTGACCCCCAAAATTGAAAATTCCTATCACATTTGGCCACCTTTGAGTCAGCCGCCCATCCCGGTTCCACAGAAGCACCTCATTTTAAAAGACAGATGTTTCAACACTTTTTAAAAGTCGGCTGACAGCTCTTTTAGAAACATCTGTTTAGGCTCAGACCCAATTCCTTTTCTGTGCAGTCTGAAAATACGATTTCTTTCACTCATCTGCAGTACGCAATCCGCAATATAAAATTTAAATGGGTCTGAAAATCATTTACCTATCAGGGCTTCCCTCCAAAGACTAAGATTTTGTGGTGGCAACAAGAACTTTGTTTTTTGCTTCCTCACAGAGTTATCATTTCCATGATTGCTGGATCGGGAATCAAGACAGGTTTGAAGCTGGTTTAAATGTGTTGTGTGCAAACCAAATTTGTCCTGATCCTTCCGCTCGGTCACAAATTGGCAACAAAAATGAAGATTTATGTTCTGAATGGTGGGGGGTGAAAAAGCCAAGAAATGCAATTAACATGCATTGATCCAAGTTGTTGAATGTTGTACTGAGGCTCCGGGATAAAACACTGAGAGAAAAAGGCTGACGAAGGTCTGAAACCGTGAGGAATCCCAGGCTGCGATCCCTTACTCTCTCGGAGACAAGCTGTGCTGAACATAAGGGAGAACAGCAGGAAGGCCATTGCCTCTGAGGAACTGTACCTTATTATCTTCATACAGCAGACAGTGTTGGGGAGTGAAAAGAACCCTTTTTCCAGCTGCGTTTGTATTATGAGCATTTGTGAACTTAGTATCAACAGTGGTTTATAAATTACTAATGATGACTACTGCTATGCATGTATTTGGGTAAATGTAGGTTGCATATACACTATATTGTGTAAAAGTGTTATTGTTATTCTGGTGTTTTTTCACTTAATATTCTCCAAGGGGACTGATCCCTATCATCTGGAAATGAGTTAGTGTGAGCTAGCTCACAGGTTTTTTTAGCCTCTGCCTCAGGTAGCCGGCTCGAGGTTGACTCAGCCTTCCATCCTTCCGAGGTTGGTAAAATGAGTACCCAGTTTGCTGGGGGGGGGGGGGGGGAGCGTAGATGACTGGGAAAGGCAATGGCAAACCACCCCGTAAAAAGTCTGCAGTGAAAATGTTGTGAAACCAACATCATCTCAGAGTCGGAAACAACTGGCGCTTGCACAGGGGACTACCTTTACCTTTTTATGATCGTTAATAGCTCCGTGGCGCAGAGTGGTAAAGCTGCAGTACTGCAGTCGGAGCCCTCTGCTCATGACCTGAGTTCGATCCCAGCAGAAGCTGGGTTTAGGGAGCGAGCTAAAGGTTGACTCAGACTTCCATCCTTCCGAGGTCGGTAAAATGAGTCTTCAGCTTGCTGGGGGGAAAGGCAATGGCAAACCACCCCGTAAAAAGTCTGCCATGATAACGTTGTGAAAGCGACGTCACCCCAGAGTCAGAAACGACTGGTGCTTGCACAGGGGACCTTTCCTTCCTTTCCCACACATTTTTGTCTTAGCTCAGGGGAAAATGGCCCCAGAGCAAAGTAATTCATGCAGTAGCTCACGAAGTAGAATTCTTGCTCACAAGACTGCACAGGTTAGAGGGAGGATTGCTGCCAACCTCCAGGCAATGGCTTGAGATCTTCTGCTGCAAGTGATCTCCAGGTGACAGATATACCTGGAGAAAATTACTGCTTTGGAAGGAGAACTCTATGGCATTATGCTCCATTTAAATCTCTCCCAAACCCTGCCATCCTCAGGGCACACCCCCCCGCCCCAGATCTCCAGGTATTTCTCAGCCTGGAGTTGGCAACCCTCTGGCCAGGGGAAACCTAGCAACCCAAGGATCTGGCTGACATTTTCAACAGATCTGCCAAAATAAGAGAAGAGAAGAAAAAGAAGTTGACCCTGGTAGCAGAATTGGGCGTAATTGTTTGTTGCTTCCTTTCCCCCTGAAAAAAGCCAGAATTTCTCCTTGGACACCTACCCAACACAAAGATGTAATCGAATCAATCTGTATTGCTTGGACCATGTGTCCAGTTTCTGGAGCTGCTCTCCCCAGAAACACCAAGGCCTGCTTTCCAGCCGGGAGCCTCAAAAGTCGTGACAGAACGTTATGATGTTGTCATTCATGACCACGCAATCCGATTAGCCTTCCAGTAATAAATCCCCATGGCGCAGAGTGGTAAAGCTGCAGTACTGCAGTCTGAACTCTCTGCTCACGACATGAGTTCGATCCCGACGGAAACTGGGTTCAGGTAGCCGGCTCCAGGTCGACTCAGCCTTCCATCCTTCCGAGGGCGGTCAAATGAGTCCCCAGCTTGCTGGGGGGAAAGTGTAGATGACTGGGGAAGGCCCGTAAGAAGTCTGCCTTGCACAGGGGACTAGCTTTACCTTTTTAATAAATCCACGGCGGGATGATTTCTGGTACGATTGTGCCCGCGGAAGGCTGCGAGGTTTGTCCACCAACATCTGGGGTTGCAAGGACCCTTTGGGGTTTCAATTCAGCTTCATTTGTTACGCACAAAGTCTGAGTTCAGTAGGCAGCTTAAAGACCAACAGAGTTTAATTCTGGGTACAAACTTGTGTTAGGATTGCCAAGTCCAATTCAAGAAATATCTGGGGACCTTGGGGGTGGAGCCAGGGGACGCTAGGGGTGGAGCCAGGAGAAAGGTTGTGACAAGCGCAATTGAACTCCAAAGGGAGGTCTGGCCACCACATTTCAAGGGACCACCGCACACCTTTAGAATGCCTGCCCTCCATTGGAAATAATGAAGGATAGGGGCACCTTCTTTTGGGGCTCATAAAATCAGACCCCGCAGCCCAACATTTTTGAAACCTGGAGGGTTTTTTGAGGAGAGGTGTTGTATGCTATGCTGCAAATTTGGTGCCTCTACCTCAAAAAAACAAAAAACCCCCATGCCCCAGATACCCACGGATCAAGTCTTCATTATTCCCTATGGGATTGGTCTCCATAGGGAATCATGGAGTGTCCAGCAGACATTTCCCTTCCTCCCCCCACTGTCTGATGACCCCAAAGTGGGGGGGGGGCCTCCAAACCGGGGGATCCCCTGCCCCCACCTGGGGATTGGCAATCCTAGCTTGCATGTTCCATGCACACGGGGTGCAGCATGGATGATCAGGATTAAGCTTTGTTGATTTTCAAGGTGCCCCACTGGACTGAAACTTTGTTCTGGTGCTTCAGACCAACACGGCAACCAACTTGGGTCTACATTATGCACAGGGAGACATCTGTGATGAAGGGGTGCAGGTGGTGGAGAAGGGAAGAGGTGGTGGAGAGGGGAAGAAGCGGTGATCGCATTGTGGTCGGTTTGGTGTAGTGGTTAAATGTGCAGACTCTTATCTGGGAGATCCGGGTTTGATTCCCCACTCCTCCACTTGCACCCGCTGGAATGGCCTTGGGTCAGCCATAGCTCTCATAGGAGTTGTCCTTGAAAGGGCAGCTGCTGTAAGAGCTCTCTCAGCCCTGCCTACCTCACAGGATGTCTGTTGTGGGTGGGGGAGGTAAAAGGAAATTGCGACTGCTCTGAGCATCTGAGATTCAAAGTATAGGGCGGGATATAAATCCAATATTGTCTTCTTCTCTGCCCAACTCCCCACAAACAAAGAGAATGGGAACAGAAAGCCGCACCCACGCAAGCATTTCTTGCAGCCCCATAGATAAGGTTGCCAACCTCCAGGTGGTGACTGGAGCAGAGTTCTCCCGGGATTACAGCTAGGGTTGCCAATCCCCAGGTGGGGGCAGGGGATCCCCCGGTTTGGAGGCCCTCCCCCCACTTCAGGGTCGTCAGAAAGCGGGAGGAGGGGAGAGAAATGTCTTCTGGGAACTCTATTATTCTCTATGGAGATCTTTTTCCATAGAAAATCATGGAGAATTGATCCGGGGGTATCTGGGGCTCTTAGGGGGGCTGTTTTTGGGGGTAGAGGCACCAAATTTTCAGTATAGCATCTAGTGCCTCTCCCCAAAATACCCTCCAAGTTTCAAAAAGATTGGACCAGGAGGTCCAATTTTATGAGCCCCAAAAGAAGGTGCCCCTATCCTTCATTATTTCCTACGGAAGGAATTGAAAAGGTGTGCCGTCCCTTTAAATGTGATGGCCAGAACTCCCTTTGGAGTTCAGTGATGCTTGTCACACCCTTGTTCCTGGCTCCTTCCCCAAGGTCTCCTGGCTCCACTCCAAAAGTCTCCTGGCTCCACCCCCAAAGTCCCCAGATATTTCTTGAATTGGTCTTGGCAACCCTAATTGCAGCTGAACAGAGGCCAGTTTGCTTGGAGAAAATGCCCACTTCTGGTGTTTATTCTCTGAGGCTCTTCCATTATGCAAGACTGGCCACCCCTGGTCCCTGCACTGGGTCAGTGGGGGGAGGGGGGTTGGAAGCAAGGAAAGGATCCACCAGTTGGAAGGGGTGGGGAACGTGGCAGGGCAGGCTGGTGATACCGACCAAGAGCCACAGCAGATGAGGAAGTCTTACTGCGACGTGGGCTCTCTGGAGAAGGAAGCGTCTTCTGAGTTTCGGTCACGTTCCTCTCAGAACAATTGCACAAGCCCGGCGCAGAAGCTGATCGGTCTGGATTGAATAATATAATAATAATAATTTTTTATTTCTATCCCGCCCTCCCCGCCGGAGCAGGCTCAGGGCGGCTCACAACATAAAATACACATTACATCAATTATACTTATAAAAACATAGTTAAAACAATTACAAATTATTAAAATTAGCATAACAATAAGGCGTTAACAATAAAGCGTTATAAACAGATTATCAGTGAGTTTCAAAGAATAAAAGCATTAAAAGCTCATCCCACCGTCCCCTTGCACACTTAACTTCTGCAAGTCTGCGGCTGTCAGACTGGATGGTTTTCGAGGCGAGAGATGAGCAGAGGAGTTTGCTCTGGCGTGCCTCTGCATAGCACCCCTGGACTTCCTTGTTGGTCTGCCATCCAAATATTAAACCAGGGCTGACCCTGCTTAGCCTTCCTTCCTTCCTTCCTTCCTTCCTTCCTTCCTTCCTCCCGGCTCTCAAATATCTGGTGTCTTGCGGCACTCAAACATCTGACATTTATTCTATGCGGCTCTTACGTTAAGCACGTTTGGCCACCCCTGATTCATACCCTGCTTACAACCCCCTTTGCCTTCCTCTCCCCACAATAGGCACCCTGTGAGGTAGGCGAGGCTGAGTTCTGAGAGAACCATGACTGGCCCAAGGTCACCCGGCTGGCTTCCTGTGGAGGAGTGGGAAATCAAACCCAGCTCTCCAGAGTAGAGTCCGTCGTTCTTAACCGCTGCGCCAAACTGGCTCCCTCTTCGGGGACCAGATCAGAAAAATAGACAGCGGCAGTCTGGCAGCAGCCCAGCAATTTGGGCACTGGCTAAAAGGTGGCTAGTAAGATTTAAAAATGTAGATAATAGATGTGCGTTGTGAAAACCATTAAAAGCAAATAAACACACAACATTAAAACCTTAGGTAAAACAGAAACTTAAAAACATCGGGCAGGAAGGATGTCAAAGCCAAAAAATGTTCACTCGCTGGCAAGAGAAAGCCACAGGCAAATCTCCCTGAGGAAAAGAGTTCTCCAGCCTTGGTCCCACCACTGAGAAGGCCCTGTCCTGGACTGGCAACCACCTAATCTCAGAAGGCGGGGGCACCAAAAATAGAATCATGGAAGGTGGTTGTAGCTTTTTCCGGCAGGTTTGTAAGGGGGCAGGCAAACCGGGCCGGAAGCCAGAAAAGCATTGTCATCTTTGTTTCTTGCTTTCCCCACACAGATCCGAGCCTACATTGGCGGCATCTCCCCCGACGGCCAAGAGACCCAGGACATGCTGGCCTTCCGCCTCAGCGCGCTCAACCCCATCGTGGACCCCTGGCTCTTCATCATTTTCCGCAACTCCGTCTTCCGCAGCATGAGAGACTTCTTCTGCTGCCGCCTGGGCTGGTTCTCTTTGCCCAGCCGGCGGAAGGCCTCGGACAAGGTGGGAATGCGAGAAGGCCTCTCTTTCCAAGACAACTGCGTCTGAGGACAGCGGAAGTCACCCTCCATCACCAGTACGGAAGTTCTCCGGTGGGCTGGGCTCCCTGCTCTAGTAGCGGGGAGCTGTGGATGAAGACCAGAAGGTGAAACGGCCTGCTCAAGAAGGATGCTGACTTTGTTGGGCTTCTCTGAAGCCTGAGGCACAGACCAGCTTGTCGATGAAAGAGGTGGGAGACCAAGAAGGGCCTTTTGACCACCCTTGGGGGGCATCTCCAGTAGGGTGGGAACGCCCTGTTTGGCGTCCCGCTTTCAGGTTCCCTAAAGGGACGCAAAGGAAGGAGACAGGAAGTCAAGATTCAAAGGAAGCTCCAGATTCCCTGCAAAGGGGAGAGACGGGGCAACTGTGAAAGCGCAGGGATATCGATGCACTTACTGCTGTGATTGTGAAGACCCCGTCCTGCCTGAGTCTAGGGTTGCCAATTCCAGATTGGGAAATCCCTGGAGATTTTGGGTTGGAACCTGGGGTTTAGGGAAGTGAGGGACCTCAGGAGGGCACCATGCCTTAGAGTCCGCCCTCCAAGCCAGCCATTTTCTCCGGGGGAACTGATCTCTGCCATCTGGAGATAGTTGCAATTCTGGGAGATCTCCAGGCCCTGCCTGGAGGCTGGCAACCCTCAGTCAAATGGCTGGCGTGACTGGCACTGCCAAGTACATTAAGACAGGAGTGTTGAACCCATGTGGGCCAGACATAAATGAGACCTTGTCGGGGCGGGCCATGTGCATACCTATTTAAGATTAGGTAGCAGAGATATAAACTTTATAAAGGACGCAAACACAGTTAATGATTTAAAAACAACCTTAACATAAAACTTGCTTAAAACATCAGTACTTGTTGGCTTTAAAGGTGCTTTCGTTGTATTTCTCCCATGGGATCCAGGGAACAGGGCAAAGGAAGCTCTGGTTCTTTCCTTCCTTCCCTAGGGGACCAGGTGGGGGAGGAATCTCAGCCAATAGAAGGAAGAGAGGCTTGGCTCAGTAGCTCTGTGCAATTGAGAGAACCTGGCAAAGCAAGCTTTGCCTCCCCCCTCCTTCTCAAGGGAGGAGCCTCAGCCAATGGAGAAAAGAGAGGTTTTGCGCTGTAGCTCCTGTGCAGTTGAGCAAGCCTTGCAAAGCAAGCTGTTATAAAGAAGGAAGCAAGAGAGAGAGAGAAGGAAGCAGATGACAGCCAGTTGCTTGAGGGCCTGATAGGAGCCCTCCGGGGGCCTGATTTGGCCCCCGGGCCACATGTTTGACACCCCTGCATTAAGGTATTAAAAAGGCAAGTGGTTAGAAGCGGTGTGGGGCTCTTCCGTGCTTTTGGTGCCCATTCACTTCCAGAGCACGAGAGTCAACGGATTTTTTAAAAGTGACTGCGACTCATTGAAACTGTCAAAAAGAAAGAATGAGTTTATTTCAAACATATCTGGGTGTCTGTACTGCCACTCCAAATATGCGTATTGTCCTAGCCCGAGTTGTGTGTATTTCTTGCCTGCCCTAACAGGTTTGAGAATAAAGGAACTGAGAATGTAGCAGCCAATACTGTAATGCCCCTGTTTAGATCTATGCTGCAGTCTCTTTAAAATACTTTCAGAACGGTTACTGCTGTATCTCAAAAAAGAAATTGCAAAACTGGAAAAAGGACACATGAGGGTAATCAAGGAGTTGGAACATAAGAAGCCGTGCTGGATCAGGCCAATGGCTCATCTAGTCCAAAACCCTGTGTCACATAGGAACATAAGAGCAGCCATGCTAGATCAGGCCAATGGCCCATCCAGTCCAACACTCTGTGCCACAGAAGAAAATAAGGGAAGCCATGTTGGATCAGGCCAATGGCCCATCCAGTCCAACACTCTGTGTCACATAAGGGAAGCCATGTTGGATCAGGCCAATGGCCCACCTAGTCCAACACCCTGTGTCACATAAGAACATAAGAGAAGCCATGCTGGATCAGGCCAATGGCCCATCCAGTCCAACACTCTGTGTCACAGAAGAACATAAGGGAAGCCATGTTGGATCAGGCCAATGGCCCATCCAGTCCAACACTCTGTGTCACATAAGAGAAGCCATGCTGGATCAGGCCAATGGCCCATCCAGTCCAACACCCTGTGTCACATAAGAGAAGCCATGTTGGATCAGGCCAATGGCCCATCCAGTCCAACACTCTGTGTCACAGAAGAACATAAGGGAAGCCATGTTGGATCAGGCCAATGGCCCATCTAGTCCAACACCCTGTGTCACACACACATTGGCCAAAACCCAGGTGCCATCAGGAGGTCCACCAGTGTGGCCAGAACTCCAGAAGCCCTCCCACTCTTGCCCCCTCCCTCCCCAAACCACCCAGAAGACAGAAAGGGTGAAGAGTATACGTCTTACCAGTTTAGGAAAAAAAACAACTAAGGGGGGGGGGGACATGATAGAGGTTTATAAAATTAAGCACGTGATAGAAAGATAAGACAAAGATAAATTTTGCTGACTCTCACACAACACTACAACTCAAGAGCATCTAAGATGACGGGCAGTAGGTTCAGGATGGACAAGGAAATACCACAGAGAGTGATTCAAATGTGAAGTTTGCTGCCGGAGAATGTAGGGAATAAACAGGAATAAACAGCTTAAAAAGGGGATTAAGTAGATTCATGGAGGAAAGGACAATGGCTACTAGCCACGGTAGCTGAAGGAAACCTCCACATTCAGGGGCACTCATCCTCTGAACTCCAGAGTCAGGAAGCAACATCAGGGAAAGGCCTCGGCCTCTGTGCCCTGTTGCTGCCCCTCAAGAGGTACTGCTCAGCCAGTGTGTGAGACAGGAGGCTGGACTAGAAGGACCCTCACTGGTAGGGTTGCCAATCCCCAGGTTGGGGCAGGGGATCCCCCAGTTTGAAGGTCCTTCAGGGTCATCAGAAAGTGTGGGGGGGGGAGGGGGAGGGAAACAATTGCTGGGCACTCCATTATTCACTATGGAGACCGATTCCCATGGGGTATAATGGAGAATTGATCTGTGGGTATCTGGGACTCTTGGGGGGGGGGGGCGTTTTTTGAGGTAGAAGCACCAAATTTGCAGCATAGCAATCCAGTGATTTTCCTAAAAACACCCTACAAGTTTCAAAAAAAAAGATTGGACCAGGGGGTCCAATTCTATGAGCCCCCAAAAGGTGCCCCTGTCCTTCACTATTTCTGATGGAGGGAAGGCAATTAAAAGGTGTGCGGTCCCTTTCAATAGGACGGCTAGAACTCCCTCTGGAGTTCAATTGTGCGTGCCACACCCTTGCTCCTGGCTCCACCCAATGTCTCCTGGCTCCACCCCCAAAGTCCCCAGATATTTCTTGAATTGGACTTGGCAACCCTACTCACTGGCCTGACCCAGCAGAGCTCTTCTTTTGTTCTTATGTGGCCAGATTGTTGCTGGAATCTCTCGTGTTAAAGCGGTTGATGTAAGGATAAGACTAGGGGAAATGTGGGTTCAAAACTCTATTCTGCCATGAAGTTCAACCTTGAGTATACCACATCTCTTGGGTTGCCATGACGGCAGAGGTGAGATCTGTGTGCTCTGCTCTGGGCCCTTCTGGAGGAAGGGTGGGGCAAAAACATGATAAACCACATCCTAGAAATCTTAGGAGACGGACCAAAAGAGGCAGATGGACACATACACACACACAGAGGACTCATTTTGGGCAGGAACTCACAGGAACAGAGCTCCGGAACGTCTAAATTTTATTGTGCTCTTTCTTTCTCTCCCCCCCACCCCCAAATACTTGCTTCTGGGCTCCATTGTTTAACTCCCCCATGAGAATTTTTGCTGAACTCTAAGATTTGACAAAACTTTGCAATATTTCCCCCCCCCCCACAAAAATGGGAAAATAACCAAAACACATAAAGCAGACAGATGGAAACCTTCCTCATGCCGCTGAGGCTACATAGGAGAAAATAATTTTAGAAATACGATGGCAATAAGGTTGTATTGCGACTATTATAATTCAAGAAGCATTTTAAGGTAGATGCTGAGCTGAAATAATTGAGTATAACTTCGGGTGCTGTCAGGGGTGTATGGCATCTGCAAATGCGTTGTGCTTTTTTTCCTACAAAATGCCCCCCGCACACAGGTACAACTCTTCAGTCTCACTGCACACCCCTGGCAGCTTTTCTCAACAAGACAACCCCTCCTCCCAACCTTTTCCATCCAGAGCTAACCCCAGAATGAACGCCCCACAAGTAACAGTCCATCTTTCAAATCCCACTTCAACTCCCCAAGAACATGGCTGTCTTTCTGCAGCTCATATTGTCCTTATATTTTGTGCAAGTAAGCTTGAAAAGACATGGGGACCATTGGGGGGGCAGTGTTCCCTCTAAGCTGAGTTAGCATGAGCCAGCTCAGTTTTTATAGCCTCTGGCTCACGCATTTTGGCCTCAGCTCAGGAAATAAGGCCCCAGAGCACTCATTTATGCAGCAGCTCGCAATTTGAATGCCAGTAGCTCACAAAGTAGAATTTTTGCTCACAAGACTCCACGCCTTAGAGGGAACATTGATTTTGGGAGGGGGCTGGCTTGAGCAGGGCGGTCTTTTGACAAGAGCCTCATACAGCGAAAAGGTTGAGGTCCAGAGCTTTTTTCCCTGTGCTGGGGGTGGGCGGTGTTCCTGAACTCCTCTATAAGCTGACAGGAATCCACATTACTTCATATGTTCCCCCATCCAAACACCTGCAGGTCATAGCCTGTCCCCCCCACAAAAAATACTAATCCAGGCAACAGACTCCAGAAGCTCAGAATAAATATTTCCGTTGCTGACTAATCCCCTGTACACTTCTCCTAATGTCTCCATCCCCAAACTCTTCTCTCCCTCTGCTAAGGGATAATCCCCGCTTGTCTAAACATTTGGAGTTGCAGTTCCAGGCAGGAGGGCAAGAAACCCCCCCCCCCCCCCGTGCTGCATGTTCCCCCCTTCCCACACACAGTTGCCCCAGGTAGAAATGGGGTTTAGAGCAGAACTAATTTGTTATGAAGACTGGATCTGACATAAATGAGACCTTGTTTGGCCTGGCCATGTCCGGTTGGGCCATGTATGTACCTATTTAAGTTTGGAAGCAGAGGTATAAACTTTATAAAGAACACAGACAAACACAAATATGTATTTTTTTAAAAAACAAAATTAAAATGTCAACACTCATTGGTCTTAGTATTTCTCCCATGGGAACCAGGGAACTGGGAAAGGAAGCTCTGGTTCTTTCCTTCCTTCCCCGGAGGACCTGGAGGGGGAGGAGTCTCAGCCAATAGAAGGAAGAGAGGCTTGGCTCAGTAGCTCTGCTGCGAGATTGAGAGAGCCTGGCAAAGCAAGCTCTCCCTCCCACCTTCCTCCCCAAAGGAGGAGCCTCAGCCAACGGAGAAAATAGAGGTTTTGCTCTGTAGCTCCTGTGCAATTGAGCAAGCCTGGCAAAGCAAGCTGTGATGCAGAAGGAAGCAAGAGAGAGGGAGAAGGAAGCAGATGATAGCCAGTTGCTCGGGGGCCTGATTCAGCCCCAGGGCCGCATCTTTGACACCCCTGGTTTAGAGTTTCTACCTTCGGGACACCCGTATAGCTGAAGGGAAAAGTGAAAAAGCAAATCACAGCCAACCCAAATCTCCAAGGGAGGGGGCTTCCTCACAGTCCCGGTTTTTGCAGTCTGCAAAGGTGAGCCTAAAGGACTGAACGAAGACTTAAATTAGTAAAATGCAATAGAGAATTGGCTCAGTTTCTCCATAATCCTCTATCACAGGGGTGTTGAACTCATGAGAGTCGGATCAGACATAAATGAGAGTGTCAGGCTGGGCCATGTGTGTCATGAAATGTAATGCCAGGTAGCAGAGATATAAACTTTATAGAGGACACAAACACAATTTTTTTAAAAAAAAACCTCAAAATAAAATATGCTTCGAAGATAAGCACTCTTGCAATATTTAATTTATTTAACAGTTTCTGATCATTGACACCTTTTGTTCTGAATTACTGCATCAAAAACTGGAGACAATGTCTGTGCTGTAGCAATCTAGAATAGGCTGTTCAGATGTTCTTCAGGTGTGTGTAAGTTCCAAACCTACTCCTACTTTTGATTTATCAACATTCATTACAGAGATCTCATGGTCAATGCTTTGAGCCTAAGACCCAGGGGAAAACATGAAACGGCTGGGCATTGCGAGCTTTTGTTATGCAAGTTGCTTCATGTGCTGGACAGCCAATGAAGAAAATAGAGGCTTTAGCTCCTGTGCAAGTCAGCAAGCCTGGCAAAGCAAGCTGTGATTCAGAAGGAAGAAAGAGAAAGAGAAGGAAGCAGATGACAGTGAGTTGCTTGCCGACCTGATAGGAGCCCTCCGGGGACCTGATTAGGCCCTCAGGCCAGACGTTTGACAGCCCTGCTTTATCAGGTATTCCCAAACAATACATCACAAGAGATAAATTCAATCATAAAAGCTATGAATCCAAAGCAAGAGCAATAGAGGAAGCTACCCACTGCATCTCTGGTTGAGTCGCTGTTCTGAGCTTTCATCCTTCCAGTCAGGAGCAGCATCTCACGCAAGATTCCCTGCTCCTCTGAAGAGGGGCGTTGTTTCT
Source organism: Heteronotia binoei (assembly GCF_032191835.1). Lineage (NCBI taxonomy): Eukaryota > Metazoa > Chordata > Lepidosauria > Squamata > Gekkonidae > Heteronotia > Heteronotia binoei. The sequence goes on along the minus strand of NC_083239.1, from coordinate 51,832,247 downwards.
CTTTTAACCTCTGCATAGCAAATATTTTCTGTCGTAAGAGAATCGGGTACCTCCAATTGTCTAATCAGAAATAAAGGCATGGCCTGAGTTAACTGCTTGGGACATTGACGGAAAAATTCAGGAAGACATAGCAGTTATCCAAGCCAAGCGTCCAAGCCAAAAATCTAGCAGGTGGTCAGCACATTGCTTCCGATTCTCTTCTGTTCGTGGAGTCCGAAGGGAACCATTTGTATTCTGTGTCAACTAAGCAAGTATTTTGCAAATGAAAGCCATGTCACACCCCAAGCGAGATTCAAACCTGGCACTCGCATCGAATGATGTTTTATTGAAAAAAGAATAAAGCATGTTTCCATTTTTTGCATAAAATGAATCAATTTGCAGGCTTTATTTGGAATCCAGTGAATGGGGATTAGGGAACAAGATTGCTAGCTCTAGGTTAGGAAATTCCCGGAGATTTTGGAGGTGGAGGCTAAGGAGAGTGGGAGTTGGGGAGGGGTGGGACCTCGGCAGGATATAATGTCGCAGAGTCCACCATCTAAAGCATCCATTTTTTCAAGGAAAAGTTATATATGGATATCAGCTGTAATTCTGAGAGATCTTTGGGCTCCACCTGGAGGTTGGCAACCCTAAGTAAAGGGCCAGGCGACATTCCCAAGATGGCCTAGGGCCCCGACTAAGCAGAACATTGTGACTCTCGGAACACTTGTAATGGCTCTTGCTGGACAACAGAGGATGTGTTGTTCAGGCCCCAACAATAAGGCCCTAGAAGTTGCTAGGCAACAGTGTTCTCTCTTCAGGGAGGATAGAGTGGTTGCTAGGCCTCTGTGCCGTGTCCCTTTGATGGCAATGGTAGGCCCATGAAGAAATAGGCCGACTTTCAAGGGAGCCACGATTTCATCTTCTGAACAAGAGGATGTAAAGATGCAAGGAGGTGGTGGGCTCTCCTTCCTTGGAGGTTTTTAAACAGAGGCTAGATGGCCATCTGATAGCAATGTGAATTTAGGGGGAGGTGTTTGTGAGTCTCCTGCATTGTGCAGGGGGTTGGCCTCGATGACCCTGGAGGTCCCTTCCAACTTTGTGATTCTAGGACTTTGCTAGCTCTTGCTTTCCCACTGATTCTGGAGCTCCAGCCAGTTCCCAAATGGACTCAGGCAGCTGCCGGCTTCAGGCTCTGTACACCTAGAACATACAAGAACTAGGGTTGCCAAGTCCAATTCAAGAAATATCTGGGGACTTTGGGGGTGGAGCCAGGAGCAAGGGTGTGACAAGCATAATTGAACGCCAAAGGGAATTCTGGCCATCACATTTAAAGGGACTGCACACCTTTTAAAATGCCTCCCTCCCACAGGAAATAATGAAGGATAGGGGGAGCTCCTTTTGGGGCTCATAAAATTGGACCCCCTGGTCCAAACTTTTTGAAACTTGGGGGGTATTTTGGGGGGAGTCTCCGGATGCTATATGGAAAATTTGGTTCCTCTACCTCAAAAAACAGCCCTCCCAGAGGCCCAGATACCTGTGGATCAATTCTCCATTATTTCCTATGGGAATTAGTCTCCCCAGGGAATAATGACGTTCCCAGCAGACATTTCCTTCCCCTCCCCCCGCTTTCTGATGACCCTGAAGCGGGGGGAGGGCCTCCAAACTGGGGGATCCCCTGCCCCCACCTGAGGATTGGCAACTCTAACAAGAACGAATGTGACACACGATTGTCTCGGCCACACCTGTTCACTTCCTTGGAGTGCCGCGGTGCACGCCTTGAAACGGGTGAACACAAAAGCGATAACAGGCATTTCCTGCTACTCGCAGGGCCGCGGGGGTCAAATACTGACACATTTTGGGGAAGTGCAATATTGCCCGCATGTGATAACCTGGGACTCGAGGCACGACTGGCGGAAACAGGCTCCGTGGGTGGAGAGCTGCAGCGATTGCCCAAGAGGCCCTGCCGACATTGGCTCATTCTCATGCACTTTGCCCCAGGAAACAGCCAGCCTTTACACGTCCTCCTCCTCCTTCCACAGGTTCTAGTCCTCACGGCAAAGAAAAACATAATTTGAGATTATTCAGAAAGCCCAGGGAAATCAGAAGGGGCCCCCTGGCTTAGAACACAGGAAAGGGGGAAAACACATTTGTGGCAGGATGGTTAGAATGTCATAAGAACATGAGAGAAGCCATGTCGGATCAGTCCAATGGCCCATCCAGTCCAACACTCTGTATCACACAGTGGCCAAAAAAACCAGGTGCCGTCAGGAGTTCCACCATTGGGGCCAGGACACTAGAAGCCCTCCCACTGTGCCCCCCCCCCCCAAGAACCAAGAATACAGAGCATCATTGCCCCAAACAGAGAGTTCCAACAATACTGTGGCTAAGAGCCACTGATGGACCTCTGCTCCAGATGTTGATCCAATCCCCTCTTGAAGCCCTCTATGTTTGTAGCCGCCGCCACCTCCTGTGGCAGTGAATTCCATGCGTTAATCACCCTTTGGGTGAAGAAGGACTTCCTTTTATCTGTTCTAACCCGACTGCTCAGCAATTTCATTGAGCGCCCACGAGTTGTTGTAGAAAGTCAACGCTATGGAATCTACATGTCCAAGTGCAATCTACCACCCAATACCATACACTGGAGACAAATTCTAAGGGAGGGGTGGCTGCTTTCATGCCCAGCTTGTAGGGCTGCCAATCCCCAGGTGGGGGCAGGGTATCCCCTGGGGGGGGGAGGGAAACATCTGCTGGGCATTATTCCCTATAGAGACTGATTCCCATAAGGTATAATGGAGAACTGATCTGTGGATATCTGGGGTTTGGGGGGGGATGTGTGTGTGTGTTTTGAGACAGAGGCACCAAATTTGCAGCATAGTATCTGATGCCTATCCGCAAAACACCCTCCAAGTTCCAAAAAGATTGGACCAGGGGTCCATTTCTATGAGCCCCCAAAGAAGGTGCCCCTATCCTTCATTATTTCCAATGGAGGAAAGGGATTTAAAAGGTGTGCGGTCCATTTAAATGTGATGGCCAGGAGTCCCCTTGGAGTTTAATTATGTTTCTCACACCCTTGCTCCTGGCTCCATCGCCAAAGTCTCCTGGCTCCATCCCCGAAGTCCCCAGATATGTCTTGAATTGGACCTGGCAACCAGGGTTCCCTCTAAGCTGAGTTACTGAGGCCTAGCTCACGGATTTTTAGCCTCCAGCTCACACCTTCTTGTCTTAGCTCAGTTAAAATGGCCCTGGAGCAGAATAATTTATCCAGCAGCTCACAACTTTCATGCCAGTAGCTCACAAAGTAGAATTCTTGCTCACAAAACCCTGCAGCTTAGCGGGAACATTGCAGCCGGCCCTGCTCCGTAGCCTTCCCAGAAGCTTGCACCGGTGGAAACAGGACGCTGCGTTTGATCGGCTGACGCGAAAAAAGTCTTGCATTTTGCAAACGCAGCGTTTCTTCCAGGCCACGTTCCAGCTTCTCCTCCGTGTGTCAAAAACTCCCTCCAAAATGACAAAGACAACGAACGGCAAGCGTGAAGCTTGAAAGGTGCACAGAATTGCAACGTTTCAAGGGAGCCCAGCGCTGGATTAAACTCTGTGGAGGCCAAGGCAGTCAAAATCTCGGGACCCCTTGCAAATCACCTCAGAGTCTAGGGTTGCCAAGTCCAATTCAAGAAATATCTGGAGACTTTGGGGGTGGAGCCAGGAGACTTTGGGGGCGGAGTCAGGGTGTGACAAGCATCATAGAGCTCCAAAGGGAGTTCTGGCCATCGCATTTAAAGGAACAGCACACCTTTTAAAATGCCTTCCTTCCATAGGAAATAATGAAGGATAGGGGCACCTACTTTTGGGGCTCACAGAATTGGACCCCCTGGTCCAATCGTTTTGAAACTTGGGGGGTATTTTGGGGAGAGGCGCTAGATGCTATACTGAAAATTTGGTGCCTCCACCTCAAAAAACAGCCCCCCCCAGAGCCCCCGATACCTCCAGATCACTTCCCCATTATACCCTATGAGAATCGATCTCCACATAATGAAGTGCCCAGCAGACGTTCCCCACCCACCCCTTTTCTGGCGACTCTGAAGCAAGGGATTGGCATCTCTACTCACAAGTTGCTGCCAACTTCTTCAGAGAAACACAGACATTCCATCCCAAGAGGAAGCCTTTAAATTGGAGACTGAAGGCTCCGAAGGTGGAAAGGCACATAGGGGCTGTGGGGGCGGGAAGGAGCCTGGGAAAGCGGGAGAACCCCGCTGGGACCTGGGGATTGGCAAGCCTATCAGAGTGTGAGCCCCCACACTGCTGCCCGTGGCCCCCGTTGCAGCCTGCAGGCCCCTTCTCAAAAGCCCCTTCGACAAAGCTGCAGGAGAGAGGCAGAGAGAGGCAAACTTGGCAACGACGCCAGCAGCAGCTGCACCGGGCAAGTCCGGCAAAGAGAGGCTCAGTTGCTGGCTGTGGGTGCAGGCTGGGAGGGCTGCAAGTAAGGGGGAAACTGGGGGGGGGGGGGAAGCTGGTCCAGGGCCCCTAAAGGCATGGGAGCCCGTAGGCCAATGCCTACTTGGTTTGTTACTCTGGCTCTGAGGAAACCCAATATATACAGGGGTGACCAACCGTAGCTCTCCACATGCTTTTTGCCTACAACTCCCATCAGCCCCAGCCATTGGCCATGCTGGCTGGGGCTGATGGGAGTTGTAGGCAAAAACAACATCTGCAGAGCTACCGCTGGCCGCCCCTGCAATAGAATAAAAACCTGTTCTTCGTCAGCAGGGTTTCTATGTAGAACTCCAGTGGAACCCCTGCAATAGAATAAAAACCTGTTCTTCGTCAGCAGGGTTTCTATGCAGAACGCCAGTGGAACATTTGGAAGGGGGGGTTGAATGCCAGGAGAAGCGGCCCTCCCCTTCCCATCAATACATCCCTTTGCCAGAGAAAGCCAGACTTCCACGACCATTAAGACGATTGCTGGAGCTTCTGGAAATTGTTATCGCTTTGCTCTTTAACAGCGAAACCCACAAAGCCGGCTACTTGGAGAGCGAAGTGACATTGCAAACATTACAGGGCTTCCCCCCCGCCCCTCCCCGTTTATAAAAGCCTTTAATGGCAAGTCAGACAAGTGGGAGAGTTTGCATCCCCCACCGCCCGATTTCCTGTTTACTCCTTTGCAGTTCTGCACTAGTTCTTGGCTTCTGGGTTAGCATCGATACAAGGAGCTCCAAAGGACGCGTGTGGGTCTGAGAGATAAGCCCCGGCCCTCCTGCGGGCCCAGAAAGCTGATTCAGCGCTTGCAAAAAAAAAAAGCACGGCTTTGCTGTTGTGAGCTGGGGGGGGGGGGCAGAACGTCCCAACCCAGCCGTCACCAAAATGAAGCTGAACAGCGGTAGAGGAAGGACAGAAAACAAGAATGCACCCGTCAAGAAACTTTACTGTTTGGAAAGGTGGCTGTAGGGTTGCCAATCCCCAGGTGGGGGCAGGGGATCATCAGGGTCATCAGAAAGTGGGGGGAGGGGAAATGTCTGCCGGGAACTCTATTATTCCCTATGGAGACTTATTCCCATAGGAAATAACGGAGAATTGATCTGCGGATATCTGGGGCTCTGGGAGGGATGTTTTTTGAGGTAGAGGCACCTTATTTGCAGTATAGCATCCAGTGTCTCTCCCCAAAATACCCCCCAAGTTTCAAAAAGATTGGACCAGGGGGTCCAATTCTATGAGCCCCCAAAGAAGGTGCCCCTATCTTTCATTATTTCCTATGGAAGGAAGGCATTTTAAAAGGTGTGCGGTCCCTTTAAATGTGACAGCCAGAACTCCCTTTAGAGTTATGATTGTTACACCTTTGCTCCAGGCTCCACCCCCAATGTCTCCTGGCTCCACCCCCAAAGTCCCCAGATATTTCTTGAATTGGACTTGGCAACCCTAGGTGACTAAGAGTCACAGGGGAAGGGGGCCACAGGGGGTGTAGGAGGGGGGCCATGGGGGTGAGAGCAGGAAGCCGGGGGCCACCCCTTTCCCCCCCTCCCAGTGTGATTTAAATTGCATGTCAGCTCCGATCCCCCTTCTACCTTCGCTGGAGCTCAGCCTGCAGTGATCAACTTACAGTTCCGAAGTTCAAAAGAAGGCTGATCTATATCTCGACGCTCCCGCCCCATTTCCCTGCTTTCCTGTGCCCTTCCCCAATTGGGAGAAGCAGGGAACGCATGTGGCTTGTACACGCTGGCTGGGGAAGACATGTCCTGGCTGCCCTCTTCCCTCCCGCGTCCGCCCCACGCTGAAAGCACTCCAGCTGCCCTTGCAGCCTGTGCAATGTTTCAAGTTTATTTCAATTTATATCCCGCCCTTCCCACCGAAGTGGCTCAGGGCGGCTCACAGCACATAAAAATCTAACATAAAATTATTGGATTTAAAACATCTTACACAGTTAAAACAGTAAAATAAAACATATAACAGCGGTCTATTAAAACTACACTCAGTTTCCAATGCCAGTTAGTTATAAGCCAGCCGGAAGAGGGCTGTCTTACAGGCCCTGCGGAACTGGCCGAGGTCTCGCAGGGCCCTCACCTCTTCCGGCAGCTGGTTCCACCAGAAAGGGGCCGTTACAGAGAAAGCCCTGTCCCTGGTAGATTTCAGGTGGGCTTCCTTTGGCCCAGGGATAACGAGCAGATTTGAGATCCCGATCTCAGTACTCTCTGGGGAACATGTGGGGAGAGATGGTCCCTAAGGTAGGCAGGTCCTAGGCCATATAGGGCTTTAAAAGTAATAACCAGCACCTTGTACCGAACTCGGTATATTATTGGCAGCCAGTGCCTCTCTAAGGGCCTCTCCTCTCCTCCCACCCAAGAAACTACCGTTCAGGCTCATGGCGGTGGAAAACAAGGCAGCACATGAAGCCCCCAGCTCTTCATGGCCCGACTAAGGGCTGCTGGAAGCAGGGGGTGGGGCTGGCTGCCCTCCTACCCACCCAACGTTCAGATTTTGCCTGCCCACCCACCCAATTCTGCTCAGAGTGCTTCAGGGGACAGCTTGCCGGGGCCAGCTACCTACTTCATGCGCTGAGGCGATTGAGGGGAGGGGGCTCGAAGGGGAGGGCCCCCAAAAATCCACAAGGAGGCTGGGCTCGGTGGGCCCCATGGGACACTACAGGCCTGCTACCCACCTAAACGGCTTTCTAAGGGTTTTTTTTTTTTTTTTAAAAAGAGAGGTTCCTAGAGGAAAGGTCTCTCATGATAGCGAAAAGCTCGGGGATGTGATACCTGCAGCCACCAAAGCAAAAGAACCTTCCAGGCCGGGTCTGTGAGATTCCAGGGGGTGTTTGGGAAAAATGAGGTGACCCGGATATGCTTACCCTGACCGCCGTGCGGTTCACTGCGTGACCCAGGGCCAGGTATTCTTTCAGCCTATCGACTTCGTAGGGCTGTTCTGATGATAAAAGAGCCCAGCAAGAGTTAGGCACCTGGGTTTACATCTGCGGCAATGGCGCTCTGTGTGCTTGGGGGGGCAACCTTCGGAGAGTTTTGGGAGTTCTGGTCTCACTGGTGGACTTCTTGATGGCCTCTGAGTGAGAGTGCTGGACTGGATGGGCCACAGGCCCTGATCCAACATGGCTTCTCTTATGTTCTTATGTGACACAGAGTGTTGGATTGGATGAGCCACTGGCCTCATCCAACATGGATTCTCTTATGTTCTTATGTGACACAGAGTGTTGGACTGGATGGGGCATTGGCCTGATCCAACATGGCTTCTCTTAAGTTCTTCTGTGACACAGAGTGTTGGTTCTGGATGGGCCGCTGGCCTGATCCAACAGGGCTTCTCTTAAGTTCTTCTGTGACACAGAATGTTGGACTGGATGGGCCACAGGCCTGATCCAACATGGCTTCTCTTACGTTCTTATACGTGGAGCAGCGATGCTCTGTATTCTTGGTGCTTGAAGGGGTAACAGGGGGAGGGCTTCTGGAGCTCTAGCCCTGCTGGTGGACCTCCTGATGGCCCCCGTGCGACACAGAATGTTGGACTGGGTGGGCCACAGGCCTGATCCAACATGGCTTCTCTTATGGTCATGTCCTTACATACATTCCAGGCCCGTTGCTTATATCCGCTCGCCGTGGGGGAATCAGTCTAGGGCAGGGGTGGCCAACAGTAGGTCTCCAGATGTTTTTCTGCCTACAACTCCCATCAGCCCCAGCCATTGGCCATGCTGGATAGGGCTGATGGGAGTTGTAGGCCAAAAACACATCTGGAGAGCTACCATTGGCCACCTCTGGTCTAGGGGACCCACAACCAGCATGGGAACACTGGACATTTTTTAAAAAAAATGTTAGTGGTGATTTGCCTCTCTAAACTCGTGCTCCTTTGTAAGCTGCTTTGGTTCCTCAGTGGGGAGACAAAGAGGACGGAGCTACAAATAAAATACAATCCATATTAACCGCTGCAATCTGCAAGCCCTTCCATGGATCCGGACTAGTCAACGGTTCTCCACGCAGTGCTCGGAACCGATGGCGTGGGGAGCCGGGGGACAAGGCGGTCCTTCAACGGACTGGGGACGTTTCAGGGGCAAGGAACGCGTCAGAAGGCAAAGCCAAGAGCTGCACGCTGAAGCCCAGGCACCTGGTACAGTGGAAAATATGCGCTCCCCTCACCCCCCAAGCAAGGCATCAACCTGGCGGGCTTTGTATATACAGTCGCCCGTCTCTGCCTCTCGTCAATTCCAAGGAGGAATGTCAATATGTCCCGGGACTGTCCCCCTGCTTGCTTGCTTCACCCTTGAACACCACGGAGGCTGCGTGGCTGGTGCCTGCTCTTTGCACACAGCCAGCTGTTGAACGGAGACGCAGCACGGGGAGCGTAGCCCCTGCTCAAGCCTGGAAAAGGAGAAAAGTATTCCTGGAAGGGTGACATTGCTTCAAAAGAGAGAGAGAGAGAGAGAGAGGCTAGCTGTGAAGCACTAGGTGTTTATTGCAGGGAGAGGCCACTCTTTTAAGAGGAGGAAGTGATTAGTGGACTGGGTGGGCCATTGGCCTGATGCAACATGGCTTCCCTTATGCTTTTAAGGGGAGCAGGTGATTAGTGGACTGGATGGGCCATTGGCCTGATGCAACATGGCTTCCCTTATGCTTTTAAGGGGAGCAGGTGATTAGTGGACTGGATGGGCCATTGGCCTGATGCAACATGGCTTCCCTTATGCTTTTAAGGGGAGCAGGTGATTAGTGGACTGGATGGGCCATTGGCCTGATCCAACATGGCTTCCCTTATGCTTTTAAGGGGAGCAAGTGATTAGTGGACTGGATGGGCCATTGGCCTGATGCAACATGGCTTCCCTTATGCTTTTAAGGGGAGCAGGTGATTAGTGGACTGGATGGGCCATTGGCCTGATCCAACATGGCTTCCCTTATGCTTTTAAGGGGAGCAAGTGATTAGTGGACTGGGTGGGCCATTGGCCTGATCCAACATGGCTTCCCTTATGCTTTTAAGGGGAGCAGGTGATTAGTGGACTGGATGGGCCATTGGCCTGATCCAACATGGCTTCCCTTATGCTTTTAAGGGGAGCAGGTGATTAGTGGACTGGATGGGCCATTGGCCTGATCCAACATGGCTTCCCTTATGCTTTTAAGGGGAGCAGGTGATTAGTGGACTGGATGGGCCATTGGCCTGATCCAACATGGCTTCCCTTATGCTTTTAAGGGGAGCAGGTGATTAGTGGACTGGATGGGCCATTGGCCTGATCCAACATGGCTTCCCTTATGCTTTTAAGGGGAGCAGGTGATTAGTGGACTGGATGGGCCATTGGCCTGATGCAACATGGCTTCCCTCATGCTTTTAAGGGGAGCAAGTGATTAGTGGACTGGATGGGCCATTGGCCTGATGCAACATGGCTTCCCTTATGCTTTTAAGGGGAGCAGGTGATTAGTGGACTGGATGGGCCATTGGCCTGATGCAACATGGCTTCCCTTATGCTTTTAAGGGGAGCAGGTGATTAGTGGACTGGATGGGCCATTGGCCTGATGCAACATGGCTTCCCTTATGCTTTTAAGGGGAGCAAGTGATTAGTGGACTGGATGGGCCATTGGCCTGATCCAACATGGCTTCCCTTATGCTTTTAAGGGGAGCAAGTGATTAGTGGACTGGATGGGCCATTGGCCTGATGCAACATGGCTTCCCTTATGCTTTTAAGGGGAGCAGGTGATTAGTGGACTGGATGGGCCATTGGCCTGATCCAACATGGCTTCCCTTATGCTTTTAAGGGGAGCAAGTGATTAGTGGACTGGATGGGCCATTGGCCTGATGCAACATGGCTTCCCTCATGCTTTTAAGGGGAGCAAGTGATTAGTGGACTGGATGGGCCATTGGCCTGATGCAACATGGCTTCCCTCATGCTTTTAAGGGGAGCAAGTGATTAGTGGACTGCATGGGCCATTGGCCTGATCCAACATGGCTTCCCTTATGCTTTTAAGGGGAGCAAGTGATTAGTGGACTGGATGGGCCATTGGCCTGATCCAACATGGCTTCCCTTATGCTTTTAAGGGGAGCAAGTGATTAGTGGACTGGATGGGCCATTGGCCTGATCCAACATGGCTTCCCTTAGGCTTTTAAGGGGAGCAGGTGATTAGTGGACTGGATGGGCCATTGGCCTGATCCAACATGGCTTCCCTTATGCTTTTAAGGGGAGCAGGTGATTAGTGGACTGGATGGGCCATTGGCCTGATCCAACATGGCTTCCCTTATGCTTTTAAGTGGAGCAGGTGATTAGTGGACTGGATGGGCCATTGGCCTGATCCAACATGGCTTCCCTTATGCTTTTAAGGGGAGCAGGTGATTAGTGGACTGGATGGGCCATTGGCCTGATCCAACATGGCTTCCCTTATGCTTTTAAGGGGAGCAAGTGATTAGTGGACTGGATGGGCCATTGGCCTGATCCAACATGGCTTCCCTTATGCTTTTAAGGGGAGCAAGTGATTAGTGGACTGGATGGGCCATTGGCCTGATCCAACATGGCTTCCCTTATGCTTTTAAGGGGAGCAGGTGATTAGTGGACTGGATGGGCCATTGGCCTGATCCAACATGGCTTCCCTTATGCTTTTAAGGGGAGCAAGTGATTAGTGGACTGGATGGGCCATTGGCCTGATGCAACATGGCTTCCCTCATGCTTTTAAGGGGAGCAAGTGATTAGTGGACTGGATGGGCCATTGGCCTGATGCAACATGGCTTCCCTCATGCTTTTAAGGGGAGCAAGTGATTAGTGGACTGCATGGGCCATTGGCCTGATCCAACATGGCTTCCCTTATGCTTTTAAGGGGAGCAAGTGATTAGTGGACTGCATGGGCCATTGGCCTGATCCAACATGGCTTCCCTCATGCTTTTAAGGGGAGCAAGTGATTAGTGGACTGCATGGGCCATTGGCCTGATCCAACATGGCTTCCCTTATGCTTTTAAGGGGAGCAAGTGATTAGTGGACTGCATGGGCCATTGGCCTGATCCAACATGGCTTCCCTCATGCTTTTAAGGGGAGCAAGTGATTAGTGGACTGCATGGGCCATTGGCCTGATCCAACATGGCTTCCCTTATGCTTTTAAGGGGAGCAAGTGATTAGTGGACTGGATGGGCCATTGGCCTGATCCAACATGGCTTCCCTCATGCTTTTAAGGGGAGCAGGTGATTAGTGGACTGGATGGGCCATTGGCCTGATCCAACATGGCTTCCCTCATGCTTTTAAGGGGAGCAGGTGATTAGTGGACTGGATGGGCCATTGGCCTGATCCAACATGGCTTCCCTTATGCTTTTAAGGGGAGCAAGTGATTAGTGGACTGCATGGGCCATTGGCCTGATCCAACATGGCTTCCCTCATGCTTTTAAGGGGAGCAGGTGATTAGTGGACTGCATGGGCCATTGGCCTGATCCAACATGGCTTCCCTCATGCTTTTAAGGGGAGCAGGTGATTAGTGGACTGCATGGGCCATTGGCCTGATCCAACATGGCTTCCCTCATGCTTTTAAGGGGAGCAGGTGATTAGTGGACTGGATGGGCCATTGGCCTGATCCAACATGGCTTCCCTCATGCTTTTAAGGGGAGCAGGTGATTAGTGGACTGCATGGGCCATTGGCCTGATCCAACATGGCTTCCCTTATGCTTTTAAGGGGAGCAGGTGATTAGTGGACTGCATGGGCCATTGGCCTGATCCAACATGGCTTCCCTCATGCTTTTAAGGGGAGCAGGTGATTAGTGGACTGGATGGGCCATTGGCCTGATGCAACATGGCTTCCCTTATGCTTTTAAGGGGAGCAGGTGATTAGTGGACTGCATGGGCCATTGGCCTGATCCAACATGGCTTCCCTCATGCTTTTAAGGGGAGCAAGTGATTAGTGGACTGCATGGGCCATTGGCCTGATCCAACATGGCTTCCCTCATGCTTTCAAGAGGAGCAAGTGATGAGTGTTCCCTCTAAGTTGAGCCAGCATGAGCTAGCTCACTGGAATTTTGCCTCTGGCTCCCGCATTTTTGTCTCCGCTCAGGAAGGCTGGCCCCAGAGCAACCTAATTGACGCAGTAGCCAAACTGCTCCATCGCCACTTTGAGGCCAGTAGCGCACAAAGTAAAAATCTTGCTCACGAGACCCCGCAGCTTAGAGGGAGCTTTGGTGGCAGCTACCATGGAAATAACATGTGCCCATCCCATCTTCAAGGACAACCGAGAGTCCTACCAGGCAAGAGCTGCACGGGGCCCCATCCGCTTTCCAGAAGCGCTCGCAGGCACGAAGGAAGGTATTGGTGGGCGCCCAGGGGTACCATGCTGGGGAGCTCTGGCATAACCATTTGGGCTTTCCCGGGTGCTGAACAACTTCTGTCCCTGCCCAGCAGCCTTAGCTGGAAAAGTCGGGAGAAGAAAGCACGGTCAGGACTTGCCAAGCGACAGAGCAGGTGACCCTGCACGCTGGTCCCAAGCAAAACTCTTCTCAAAACCATCCAAATCCACACGTCAGCAAGGCGCAAGAGCTTTGTTTTCTAGGACCTTTCCTCAGGTTGCAATGCTCAGTAAATTCAGGCCCCGCACCTTAACGCCTTTGCCCGCGTTCTGCTTAGAACGCCAATCAGGTGCGAGTAAAGGAAATGGCCCGCCACCCAGCCGGCTCCAGGTTGCGTCTCTGACTTCTGGGGAAGGAACGAAAAGAAACATAAAAACCAGCTTCTCTCAAGAGAACAAGCAAGTCCTTGGCGTTGGGCTCCCTCTGCAGTTCTCAGGGGGTCAGTGCGAGTCCCGCCATTCAGTTCTCCAGCTTTCACCTTGCCTCTTCCCACTGCACCTGCCAAGACTTACCTACCCTTTATGCCAGGGGTGGCCAACGGTAGCTTGCCAATGTTTTTTTTGCCTACAACTCCCATCAGCCCCAGCCAGCATGGCCAATGACTGGGGCTGATGGGAATTGTAGGCAAAAAAAACACATCTGGACAGCTACCGTTGGCCACCCCTGCTTTATGCCAATAAAGGTATCGAGTTTCCTACCTTTAGCCGGGTTGCAACGCTTCATCCGCGGCCTCACCACAGGTGCCTAAAGCTGGGTTTTTGCCCTTTCAGCAGAAAACTTTTTGTGGGGGGGGGGGGGGGGTTCCATAAGATTAACAAACAGCTGTAATGTTGACCAAAGTTTGAGTCCAGTGGCACCTTTTTCGACCCACAAAGTTTGATTCTGGGTAGAAGCTTTCATGCGGCCTGCTTTGTTCTGTGGCTTCAAACTAACATGACTTGTCAGAGTATTAAGGAGAACTGTTTTAAAATGATGTATAGGTGGTTATACGACTCCGAAAAAGCTGGCTAGGATGAGCAAAAAGACGTCGGATGGATGTTGGAAATGTAGAAAACACGAAGGTTCTTTCTTTCTTATGTGGTGGACTTGTGAAAAAGCGGAAAGAGTTTTGGAAGATGATACAACAAGAAATCTCCAAAATGTTGGGTTATGACTTTTAAGAAAACTGCAGCGACTTTTTTGCTTGGATTACAATTAGAAAAATTTCCAAAGGAAGACAGGACTTTAATTGAGTATTTGCTCTCAGCTGCTAGGACATTGTACGCGCAGCTGTGGAAACAGGGAAAAATACCAGAGAAATGGGATTGGATTGTGAAAGTTTTATCGTGGAGTGAGGTGGACAAATTAACTCAGATTTTAAGAGACTATGATTTAGATTTATTCAAAAAGGAGTGGAAGAAATTTAAAGGATATAAGGAGAAAGAGTGGAATGTAAAAAGACATTGGACAATTTTTTAGTATTAATGAGAAAAGAAACGTATTGAACTTTGATTGGTTAGTGGTACCTTTATAATTGAATTTAAATTTATAACTTCGGGGAAGTCAAATATGGGAGGGAGGGGGGGTTGAAATATCATATGGGTTAGTATAGAAAAGAGACAAATAAATATTATAACCACGTTATTAATAAATTGTTAAAACACGAACTAACATGACTACCCACACAGCTGTGATAGAATCACCATCTTCAAGTCCTTGAAGGCTGTCCTCTTTCCTGTGGCCCCGGAAGGTAGGACCAGAACCATCGGGTTGAAATTAAACCAAGAGTTTCCGGCTCGACCTTAGGAAGAACTTCCTGACTATTAGAGTGGTTCCTCATTGGAACAGGCTTCCTCGGGAGATGGTGGGCTCTCCTTCCTTGGAGGTTTTTAAGCAGATGCTAGATGGCCATCAGACAGCAATGAAGATCCTGTGCATTTAGGGGGAAGTATCTGTGAGTTCCCTGCATTGTGCAGGGGGTTGGACTAGATGACCCTGGAGGTCCCTTCCAACTTTTATGATTCTACATGAGACTATTTCATGGCTTCAGACAACATAGGGAAGGGGCTAAACTTTATTTTAAAGAGTTTAAACATCTGTTGAGAGGACTGGCAGCTTTCCCGCTCAGTCTCGCCCTCAATGCAGTCTTCCCTATACGGCTTTTGATCCTTATGGGTCCTGCGATTTCTAGCATGGCCTTTTTGACGTTCCAGTGGGGCTCCTTTGTTTTGCCTGCAGATCGACATGTTCTAACACAAAACTCTTACCTCTTTCCAGGGTGGTCAGTGTCACTCCTCAGAACTTCATTCACTACTTCCAAAAGCAGTGACTCTAAGGAACAGCTAGCCTTTCGATCAGAAGGCACACCCAGAACAGAGACTCACGCAGAGGCCCAACACGCAGCCTCTTCCAAGGCCATTCTTCCTTTTACCACAACCCTTTCGTGAGTGTTCAAGAATTAAGAACATAGTAAAATTTGGGGAATGGTACCACCATCTCGACTGAAGACGGGTTTAGCTGCTGCCTCTCCCGCCGTTTCTTTGCCGCTCAGGAGCCCTGACCGATAAGAGCAGTTGGCAGCAGGGAAGAGCACCAAGTCAGAGACATTGCGGAAGTTGCTTTCTTGGGCACTCTGGTGAGTTAAAAATAGTGCCCAGTTTCAGAGCAGAGATTGGCACAGGGTGCCCCTTGGGACCACAGGGTCTCTCAGGCCTTCCTTCATCCGGGTCACAACAGCTGCTCAAAACATCTCACAAAGGGGGCAAGGAAGGAATCTCCTTTCTGGCAAGGAAGCTGGGAGTATCAGCCAGTATCATAATGCCCCTGTATAAATCGATGGTGCGGTCTCATTTGGAATACTGTGTACAATTCTGGTCACACCTCCAAAAAGATATTATAGCACTGGAAAAAGCCCAGAAAAGGGCAACTAGAATGATTTCCCTATGAAGAAAGGTTAAAATGCTTGGGGCTCTTTAGCTTGGAGAAACGTCGACTGTGGGGTGACATGATAGAGGTTTACAAGATTATGCACGGGACAGAGAAGGTAGAGAAAGAAGGACTTTTCTCCCTTTCTCACGATACAAGAACTTGTGGACATGAAATTGCTGAGCAGTTGGGTTAGAACAGATAAAAGGAAATCCTTCTTCACCTAAAGGGTGATTAACACATGAAATTCACTGCCATAGGAGGTCGCAGGGCTACAAGCATAGGCAGCTTCAAGAGGGGATTGGATAAGCATATGGAGCAGAGGTCCATCAGCGGCTATTAGCCACAGCCTATTGTTGGAACTCTCTATCTGGGGCAGTGATGCTCTATTCTTCGTGCATTGGAGGGGCAACAGTGTGAGGACTTCTAGTGTCCTGGCCCCACTGATGGACCTCCTGAAGAACATAAGAGAAGCCCTGTTGGATCAGGGCAGCAGCCCATCCAGTCCAACACTCTGTACATAAGAACATAAGAGAAGCCATGTTAGATCAGGCCAATGGTCCATCCAGTCCAACACTGTGTCACACAGTGGCCAAAAAAATGATATATATATACACACACACACACACTGTGGCTAACAGCCACTGATGGACCTCTGCTCCATATTTTTATCTAACCCCCTCTTGAAGCTGACTATGCTTGTAGCTGCCGCCACCTCCTGTGGCAGTGAATTCCACATGTTAATCACCCTTTGGGTGAAGGACTTCCTTTTATCCATTTTAACCCGACTGCTCAGCAATTTCATCGAATGCCCACGAGTTCTTGTATTGTGAGAAAGGGAGAAAAGTACTTCTTTCTCTACTTTCTCCATCCCATGCATCATCTTGTAAACCTCTATCACGTCACCCCCCAGTCGACATTTCTCCAAGCTGAAGAGCCCCAAGCGTTTCAACCTTTCTTCATAGGGAAAGTGTTCCAACCCTTTAATCATTCTAGTTGCCCTTTTCTGGACTTTTTCTAATGCTATAATTTCCTTTTTGAGGTGCGGTGACCAGAATTGTACATAGTATTCCAAATGAGACCACACCATCGATTTATACAGGGGCATGATACTGGCTGATTTGTTTTCAATTCCCTTGAAAACACTGGATTTATATCCTGCCCTCCACTCCGAATCTCAGAGCAGCTCACAATCTCCTTTATCTTCTTCCCCCACAACAGACACCCTGTGAGGTGGGTGGGGCTGAGAGAGCTCCCCCCAGAAGCTGCCCTTTCAAGGACAACTCCTGCGATAGCTATGGCTGACCCAAGGCCATTCCAGCAGCTGCTGGTGGAAGGGTAGGGAATCAAACCCGGTTCTCCTGGATAAGAGTCCACACTTAACCACTACACCAAACTAGTAAAAAGTGCGCAATTGTATCATCCCGAAACTACTGCTTCCCGCTCCCCCACCCCCCTGGTCCGTGGAAAAACTGTCTTCCATAAAACCAGTCCCTGGTGCCAAAAAAGTCGGGGACCACTGTGATAGAGGCTTGCTAGCCAATGGGATGCGGGGGCTAGATTGGGATCCGGCAAACCAAATCCTTCCTCTACCTCAGAAAACTCCGCAGGCCGGTCCTTTCATCTCATCCACCATGCAGAGCTGTGAAGCTAAAACGGAGAGACGATGGCTTGGCGGCAGAGAATCAATCCCCGGTGTCTGCAGTCAAAAGGGCCAGGAAACAGGTGACGGGATAGAGCAGCCCCCCCGGGGCTGTCTGAGGTGACGGAGCCAAAGAAAGGCCTCCACATCAGGCCGGCAAAGGATTACACACAAACAGAGAGAGAGAGAGAGACTCAAAAGGGGATTACGTCCATCAGCTAATGACCGGGCAGAAAGCTTCGGAGGGAAAGCCACTGCAAATTTGCTTCCCGAAGGTGTATATTGTGCTCTAGCCAGGGTCAGAGCAAGGGATGAAGGAAGGAAGAACACCTCTAAGCAGGGGTCATTTTGTAGAAAAATAGGGAGTGGAGCTCATTAGGATAACAGCGTATGCAACCCGATGCAAGAAAGGAGAGCCCCGAGCAAGCAAGGCCTGATTGGCTCAAGCAGGCCTCGCTCACCTAGGGCTCTCCTAGGCTGCCCGCCCCCGTCAAAAGGCCACCAAGCTGCCCAAAATCACATAAGTGGAGAAAAGTTGGGACGGACTTCTCCAGGGGTTAATGCGGGCTGCAAAGCTCCAGGTGGCTGGCTCTCCTAATTCAGGGATTGTTATGCAGCTGCACCTACTGTTCAGTGGACAAGGTAGGTGAGGAGGAAAAGGGGGGGAAACCCTCAGAAAGGTTCAGGAGCTGTGCTCCTGTGAGGTCCTGTTGAATTGGGAGGCCTGCCTCAGAGTCATAAAACGAGCCAGGAAGGCCCAGTAAAGGGGGCCGCCGAGTTCAAAGCCACACCAGCCGTTTCAGGTAGTCACTGCATTTTATTGGAAAACATTGATATAATTTTATTTTCACAGCTTGAACTGAACACACCACCACCCGCTTCCAAGGACACCCTCGTTCCAACCATTCCCCCCCCCCACGCCCCCTTTCCAAGCTCTCAAGGTGAGAAAAGACCCCTCCAACCTCCGGCTCACGCCAGGGGTGCAAAAAGACCAGGGGAGAAAAAAGAAAACCGAGGAGGCGTGGGTCCAATCCATCTGCGGGCTACGCACAAAGCACTCTTCATTCACCCGGTATTCAGGGAAATTCCGCTGCTGGTTTCAGTTTCCTCTCTTAAGAACTTTTTTTTTCCCGTGGTTTTTTTTTTTTTGTCATCGTCGTCGATTAAAAAACAAATTGTGGAGAGAGAGAAAAAAAGAGAGAAGCCGATTTTGCAGCTCATGCCGTTTGCTGCAAGGAAAGGGGGGGGGGGGCGCGCACAGGTGAAGGAAAGCGACATCAAGAGCACAGACGGGCCAAGCCAAGCCGCAGAGGGACAAGCGTGGAGAACCGAGAGCCACGACTAAAAAAGAAAAGCGCTGCATGAGGAAGGGGGGGGGGGAAGGGCTGGGGGAAAAAGAAAGAGTCCCAGCGCAGATTGCATTAGCTCAGCGTCACTGTTTTATTGCGGCTCCGTCCCAATGCCTCGCGCCCCCTCCCACCCCGGCTGCCAACTCACAGCGTCTGCCATTTCCGCACACGCGGGGCGCCCTAGTTGGGCCTGCGGCGCCAGGTATTTACATAGCAGCTCATGTCTGAACAACAAATGCTTCGGGGAAAACCAGAAGGACATTTACAATTTATACAGGGTTCGAGAGCAGACAAAAGCTGAAGTTGCAGGTGGCTTGTTGGTGGAGGGGAGGGGGGGCGCTTTTATAGGTAAGTTTTTCTAAACAGCCAATCAGACCTTGTCAACCTCCCGCCTCCCACCCCCCAGCTTCTTCTCCAAAAGCATGCCGATGGAGCTCTCTGGAACCCAGCTTCAGCCACACACTTCCAAGTGTTTTTGCGATGGCTTTCCACCCCCCCCCCCCAAACAAATACTAAGACACACACCCCTCCCCAGTTTCGTCCTCGTTACCCCCTCGGTGTTCCGCGGGAGGGCAAGACCTCTGGTGGCTACCGCCAGGCCAATGCGCGCGACCACACTGCCAGACGCATGCAACACGATTAAAGAAGGGCTTTGCGCTCTTGTTCCACCCCCATCGTGTGGATTCTTGAAAGAAAGAGAAAGAATCGGCGCCCCCGGGAGAAGGGCCAGCGCAGACTGCAGAACAGAAAAACCCAATGGAAACAAAGACATCCACGAGGTTGCGGTGGGGAGGAGGTGGGGTTTTTTTTCTCCAGAATGTTAAGGGGCTACACCGGGAGGAAGAGGAAGAAGGGAAGTTAGGAAGGAAGAACGAGAGGAGGGGAAGAGAGTGCAATCATGCAACTTAGGAAGATTGTTTTTCTTTCTTTCTTTCTTTTTTTTTTAATCGCTTGGTCAGATTTATTCCACAGCCGACTGTTTGCTTAGAGAACCAGGTTACTTAAGTAAGAGTGTTGGAGAAAAAAGTATCGGAGGAGAATTTGGGCATCGCCAGCTGCCCGCTCCGCAGGACTCACTTTGCAGTCATCATCTGCACAAACTCTGAAAGAGACACAGGCCAAAGTCAGGGGGCTCCATCCTGCTGTGCCCACCCTTCCATGCTGCAAAAAGACCCCAGAAAACAGCCGTTCCCCACCCCTCGGTATTCACCCCAGCAATGCTCTCAAGTTGCCTCTGTTTTCAACACACTAACTCCCCTTGCTTTCCAGCGAAAGAGGAGTGGGAAACGAGATCTGTTCTGGAAGAGTCTACTCATCCATGTCAACAATCACAGTGAAGCCCACTCAACCCCACCCAAAAACTAGCAGACGGGGACTCTACGTGTGGCGTTGGTCCGTGACAAGAAGTTCCTATGCCCCAGCATGTGTGAGATTGACGAGATCTTTCTATAGGGTCCAAAAAATTTCTGCCGTTAAAGAGAAAGCTATACACATTTCCCAGAAACCTTAAAATGGCAGGCCAGGCCAGTTAGGCGATATCCTGGTTGACATTCAGCTAGACTACTACAGCATAGTCTATGTGGTGCTGCCCTTGGAGGCAATCTGGGAAGCGCAACTGTTCAGAATGTCAGTGGGAGATCACTCCAGCAAACCCAACATACCAGCTGTAGGCCAGCCATATGGGTTCCAGAGCCTCATCCACCGGATTTTGTCTTCCTGGCACGGCAAGACTCCCAGCAGAGATATTGCTGTGGGATCTCACAATGGAAGATATATGCAGTGTGGACCCAAAGACTTTCTCAACCTACCATCCCTGAACTCTGGAACTCCTTCCCTGCAGTTGGACAGCTGGCCCCCTCATTACAGGCGTTCTAGAGTCATTTTAAGACAAAATTCCAGAATGCCTTTCAAACAGAATCTTCACCTCGCTTCTTGAATGTCTGGATCCTACAGCAATACTCTGTGGCTTTAATATGCATTGAGTTTCTTGGCTGGTTTGGTTGGCATCTGCATTTGATGACGCCGCCATACGGATTGTTCTAACTGGATCACCACCTGCCGCGCAGAGGCTGCATACATTTATGCCCCTAAAAATTGCCGGTCAGGTTTTCATGTCAGGCGGCGGCCCCCGGCCTTTTTGGCACCAGGAACCAGTTTTGTGGAAGACAATTTTTCCACGGACCCGTTGGGGTGGGGTACTTAAGTTTTTGCTGCCCCAAGCCCATCCCATCCCTGGGAAGTGGGGAGGAGGCAAGGGCAGCGATACTTTTCCAGTGGGTCGCCCGCCGCTGCCCTCAGCGCTGACTCCCAAGATAGGCTGACTGTCCTTGGCCCGAGGGATGCCCGTCTTGCCTCTACCAGAGCCAGGTCCTTCTCGGTCCTGGTCCCAACTTGGTGGAATCAGCTCCCTATAGAGATCCAGGCCCTACATGGCTTGCTAGCCTTTCGTAGGGCCTGTAAAACAGAGCTGCTCCGCCAGGTCTTCGGGTGAGGTGGCGGCCATCCGTCCGTTAGATCTGTTGGCCTCCCCTACTGTACTATCCTACTGCACTGATTTGTCGCACTGCCTTGCTACACCATCCTATCGTAGTGTTCTGCTGGACTATTCTGCTGTGATTTTATTGTGATTTTATCATTGATGTTGTGCTCCGGCCTGAGCCCGGCAGAATATAAGCAAAATAATAACAACAATGGTTTTCTTTTTAGCAGGAACGCAGTTCCAGCTGGCTTGGTGTCAGGGGGTGTGGCCTAATATGCTAATGAATTCCTGCTGGGCTTTTCCTACAAAAAGCCCGATGTTAAAACAATGGTGACATCAAGGGGGTGTGGCCTAATATGCAAATGAGTTCCGGCTGGGCTTTTTCCTACCAAAAATGCCTTGATACTAATAGGATCCCAGCCTTTGGCGTGGTTTCCCCTGCCAATCAGCTGATCAGTGTGTGTGGGGGGGCCCTTTAAAGAGCCCAGAAATGCGGTGCTTCACCGCCCATTCCTGGG
The DNA here is from genome assembly GCF_032191835.1 of Heteronotia binoei. NCBI lineage: Eukaryota > Metazoa > Chordata > Lepidosauria > Squamata > Gekkonidae > Heteronotia > Heteronotia binoei. The sequence continues at coordinate 51,810,593 of NC_083239.1, read as the reverse complement.
CCTTAAAGTTGTGAAGAACAAAGGGAGGGGGAGGACCGTGGGGGGGGGGGGGAGACTGCCTGGGGTGCTATGCGCCCTAGGGCCGGCCCTGCGTGGCCTGGTTGCTACAGGCCGTGGACCGGTACCTGTCCGCAGCTCGGGGGCTGGGGACCCCTGATGCAGGGGGCATCACTATGCTGCCGCTCAGCTTTCCAGGAGGATTTGCATCGAAGCTGTTTCTTGAGAGCCACTATCGGCCTAATATTACGGAAAGGCGACATGTAAACATCCCCACGTAAAGGGAGGCCGCGAGTACAGCAAAAAAGGAGCGAGGGGAAAAGAAAGGTGATGGGCACGCTGAACGGCCCTTCTGACTGCAGGTGAAGGCCTGTGCCAGAAGTCACCCTGCCCTTCCTGGCCAACAACTGGCCTGTACTCTGAACAGGCCCGCAAGCTTTGGAACGCGGCTCGCCTTTACGGAAGAGACCACCCAGCTTTTAAGGACAGCATCCAAGAAACCTGAGAGAGGTCAGTGAAGGCCTGCTTCTGCCACTCGCAAAAAATTATTTCTTTCCCCCTAAGAAAACAGAAGGACGAAGTGGGATTTGGTATCCAAACGCAGGCTGGCAGAGCGGCTGGTTAAGAACGTCGATGCCTGCGCTGATCCGCAGCAAGCAAGGTCAACACGTGCCTGCAGAAACCTCCAGCTCCCAGAACTCTTCATTAGGCTAGATGGGTTACAAGAAAGGCCTACGCCCTGGACACGGGGCTCTCCTGGCCGCAACGGCCACAGGTGAAGCCTGATCCTAGCCACCCCCTGCGATAACTGGAGGGTTTTTAAACAATGTTAACATCCAGCCTGAAGCAGAGCTCTGGAGAACTCAACAGCTCGCGTGGTGCTGCGTCGGGCTGCTCAACGTCACGGCATCGAAACGTCAGGATTCAGCCTCAATCGCTGACTCACGAGGGTATTTCCACGGGGCTCAGAGCTGAAATCTGGCAGCCGAGCCATCCCGGAAGCCTCAAGATTTTGTTTCTTGTGCCCTTCTGTTTGGCGGAGCCTCGGGACTTTAGGCTCCGCTGGAATGCTGGACGGAGCAGGCAGCAAGCTTCTCTGACCGCCCCGCGCTCACCTTCATAGTTGACCTGCCCGTCCCCGTCGATATCCGCCTCCCTTATCATCTCGTCCACCTCCTCGTCCGTCAGCTTCTCCCCGAGGTTTGTCATCACGTGGCGCAACTCGGCGGCGCTGATGTAGCCGTTCCCGTCCTGGAAGCAGAGGGTTGTGGTTTAAGGCAGAGATCCCTAAAGCGTCCAACAATGTACTTGGAGGTGCCCACTTCTTCCCTGAAAGCAAAGAGCCCAGCCTGGCACCCCTCCACGTCAAGGCGGATTTATCACCTTCCTGTCTGTTGCAGACTCCCACCTGGAGGCAGCTACCTCCACCACACAAGGCTGCTTTGCCTGGATCCACCTAGTGCAGCAGTCCCCAGCTCTTTTGGCGCTAGGGACCGGTTTTGTGGAAGACAGATTAGCAGGGAGGGGGAGATGGTTTCAGGATGATACAATTGCACACTTTATTTTTAAAGTGTTCGGTGTGATGGTTAAGTGGGCAGACTCTTATCTGGAAGAACTGGGTTTGATTCCCCACTCCTCCACTTGCACCTGCTAGCATGGCCTTGGGTCAGCCATAGCTCTGGCAGAGGTTGTCCTTGAAAGGACAGCTGCTGTGAAAGCCCTCTCCAGCCCCACCCACCTCACAGGGTGTCTGTTGTGGGGGAGGAAGATAAAGGAGATTGTGTGCTGCTCTGAGACTCTGTCCTTGAAAGGGCAGCTTCTGGGAGAGCTCTCTCAGCCCCACCTGCCTCACAGGGTGTCTGTTGTGGGGGAGGAAGATAAAGGAGATTGTAGGCCGCTCTGAGACTCTGTCCTTGAAAGGGCAGCTTCTGGGAGAGCTCTCTCAGCCCCACCTGCCTCACAGGGTGTCTGTTGTGGGGGAGGAAGATAAAGGAGATTGTAGGCCGCTCTGAGACTGTCCTTGAAAGGGCAGCTTCTGGGAGAGCCCTCTCAGCCCCACCCATCTCACAGGGTATCTGTTGTGGGGGAGGAAGGGAAAGGAGATTGTGAGCTGCTCTGAGACTCTGTCCTTGAAAGGGCAGCTTCTGGGAGAGCCCTCTCAGCCCCACCCACCTCACAGGGTGTCTGTTGTGGGGAAGGAAGATAAAGGAGATTGTGAGCTGCTCTGAGACTCTGTCCTTGAAAGGGCAGCTTCTGGGAGAGCCCTCTCAGCCCCACCCACCTCACAGGGTGTCTGTTGTGGGGGAGGAAGGGAAAGGAGATTGTGAGCTGCTCTGAGACTCTGTCCTTGAAAGGGCAGCTTCTGGGAGAGCCCTCTCAGACCCACCCACCTCACAGGGTGTCTGTTGTGGGGGAGGAAGGGAAAGGAGATTGTGAGCTGCTCTGAGACTCTGTCCTTGAAATGGCAGCTTCTGGGAGAGCCCTCTCAGCCCCACCCATCTCACAGGGTATCTGTTGTGGGGGAGGAAGGGAAAGGAGATTGTGAGCTGCTCTGAGACTCTGTCCTTGAAAGGGCAGTTTCTGGGAGAGCTCTCTCAGCCCCACCCGCCTCACAGGGTGTCTGTTGTGGGGGAGGAAGATAAAGGAGATTGTGAGCCATTATTGAGACTCTGAAATTTGGAGTGGAGGGCAGCATATAAATTTAATGTCTTCTTATAATTACTACATTATAAGAGCCAGTTTGGTGTAGTGGTGAAGTGTGCGGACTCTTATCTGGGAGAACCGGGTTTGATTCCCCACTCCTCCACTTGCACCTGCTAGCATGGCCTTGGGTCAGCCATAGCTCTGGCAGAGGTTGTCCTTGAAAGGGCAGCTGCTGTGAGAGCCCTCTCCAGCGCCACCCACCTCACAAGGTGTCTGTTGTGGGGGAGGAAGGGAAAGGAGATTGTGAGCCGCTCTGAGACTCTTCGGAGTGGAGGGCGGGATATAAATCCAATATGTTCTTCTTCTTCTTCTACATTGTAATATACAATGAAATAATTATACAACTCACGGCCCGGTTTCTAACAGGCCACAGACCACAGGTTGGGGACCCCTGACCTAGTGTTCCGAGACTGGCACCCTCTTGCATGGCAGCCGCTTTGTTCTCCCTTCAGGCCAGCAAGGCTGGAGAGACCCCTGGCCGAGGTGGGCTCCCTTATGCAACGAACCCCAGGTCGACTCCCTTCTGAACTCTGGCAGCTCCCGGCTTCCTTCCCCGACGCCCTTGAAACGGCGCTCCATTCCCTCACCTTGTCAAACACTCTGAAAGCCTCCCGGATTTCCTCTTCGCTGTCCGTGTCCTTCATCTTCCTCGCCATCATGGTCAAGAACTCCGGGAAGTCGATGGTGCCGTTCCCTGCAAAGAGGCGTCAACATCAATGAGCTGAGGTGGGCAGGTGGCACACCTGGGCTTGGAAGCCCCCCCCCCCCCCCCGACGGCCAGTCCCTGGGACAAAGCAAACCTTGACCCATCGGAAGAGGATTTATCTCACCGACTCATGAAAACGCTACGGCTACTTATGTCAACTGGGAGAGGCCCAATCCCTTTGCATTTCATTTACTCCGCGCTGTGGGGAACTGCAAGAATGCTCTGAGCCTGGACTCCATATTTAAGGCGCCGCTTATTGTAGAGGACTTCCAATCGACGTGCCACTGGAATTCAAGCTAGCTTGGGTGCAATCCTACCTGGGATCATGCAGAATGGATCAAATCTAGCCTGGGGCGCCTCAGAAATCAGGCTGGATACTTTGCGAGCCCCCGGGAGACAGAGTGTCACTTTCTACAGGGACTCCCAGCCACCCAAACATTGCAGCTTCTTGCTCGCCAGAACTCAGTCAACTCAGATCCTCTCTGTCGTTCCCACCACATTCATTAGCCCAGCTGTATCAAAGAGGCTCCCTATTCTCCTAAGGCCAACGGTGGCTATCCAGATGTTTTTTGCCTACAACTCCCATCAGCCCCAGCCATTGGCCATGCTGGCTGGGGCTGATGGGACTTGTAGGCAAAAAAAGCCCAAACATCTGGAGAGCTACCGTTCGCCACCCGTGTCCTAAGGAAGAGGCTCTACTGGGGAGCCGTCTCAGCGCTCTAATAAGCCATCATCTCTTGCTGATTTTCTCTAACAGAAACCAACCCAAGAGAATTATTCCACATCAAGTTCAAATCCGTGCATTGGATGTTATTTATTCTGTGGTGCAGAAACAGAAATTGCTGCCTCCCCACCCCCCCCGGCATGTCAGAGCCACTCACCATCCGCATCCACCTCATTGATCATGTCCTGCAACTCAGCCTCAGTCGGATTCTGCCCCAGAGACCGCATCACGGTGCCAAGCTCTTTAGTGGTGATGGTGCCGTCCCCATCCTTGTCAAAGAGGGAGAAGGCCTCCTTGAATTCTGGGGGGGGGAAGGGGGGAGAAAGGGGCGTTAGAAGCCAAATACCTGCCACCCACTGGCACTAACAGCAACATCACTGAGGAAAGAAGATGATATTGGATTTATATCCCGCCCTCCACTCCGAAGAGTCTCAGAGCGGCTCACAATCTCCTTTCCCTTCCTCCCCCACAACAGACACCCTGTGAGGTGGGTGGGGCTGGAGAGGGCTCTCACAGCAGCTGCCCTTTCAAGGACAACCTCTGCCAGAGCTATGGCTGACCCAAGGCCATGCCAGCAGGTGCAAGTGGAGGAGTGGGGAATCAAACCCGGTTCTCCCAGATAAAGTCTGCACACTTAACCACTACACCAAACTGGAGCTTTAACACTCTGCGCCACGGGGCTCTTAACTTAATGGAATGTGTGCCTAAATTGCTTAGTGTGGTGGGGAAACGAAAGATGCCATTGCCTTCCCCAGTCATCTACATTTCCCCCCAGCAAGCTGGGGACCCATTTGACCAACCTCGGAAGGAGGGAAGGCTGAGTCAACCTCAAACCTCGAGCCGGCTACCTGAAAACCCAGCTTCCGCCGGGGATTGAACTTGGGTCGTAAGCAGAGCTTAGGACTGCAGTTTTAACACTCTGCACCACAGGGCTCGTTTAATATCACTGAACACATAGTCAAAACAAAGTACAAACAACCGTGTAAATAAATAAGGAAAATGTCAATATCTATTGTTGTGTTCAGGTAAGTATAGAAGTATAAAATAGCATGTATAAAGTTCACAATTTTTTTTTTAAATTAAAACTGGAGAGCCAGTCTGGTGTAGTGGTTAAGTGTGCGGACTCTTATCTGGGAGAACCAGGTTTGATTCCCCACTCCCCCACTTACAGCTGCTAGAATGGCCTTGGGACAGACAGCTCTCCTAGGAGTTGTCCTTGAAAGGGCAGCTGCTGTGAGAGCCCTCTCAGCCTCACCCATCTCACAGGGTGTCTGTTGTGGGGGGAGAAGATATAGAAGACCGTAAGCTGCTCTGAGTCTCTGATTGAGAGAGAAGGGTGGGATTTAAATCTGCACAAATCTCACACAAGCTGTAAATAACGTAGAAATTCAGGACAGAACTCTGCAGGAGACTTTCCTTTCAGAGTCAGAAACTTGCTTTCATAATGATCCCCGGTGAGTTTCCATCCAAACAAATATGCCAAACTCTTCAGTTACACAGTTGTTTGTGTCAAACTCACTGGTACTGACGGTTATACAGATTTCTTGCCCATCCTGAGTTCTTGGGAGAAAAGAACCCTAGCAATTCTATCACTTTTTGAACACTTCTATCACTTGAGGAGGTGTAAAATTTCCCTGAAGTGGAAGAATGTAAAGAGGCTTACATTTTCTTTATTTTTATTTTATTATATTTATATCCCGCTTTCTCCTATCGGGCTCAGGGCAGCCAACAACGGTTAAAACGCACAAAGAGTAAATATTACAGTAAGAATCCTCAAATCATTAAAACATCTTAACGCATACAACTTTCATCCCTAGGCTTGTTGTTAATTCTTGGTTACCACTGTTTGCTGTATTGTCATTAGATGTTATTAAGCGCCTTATATTTCTGTCTAAGGGTCGGGATAGATATTGATGCTCTGGGGTGGTGAAGTGCCGGACACCTCACCTGGCAAAACAACCTGTGTCACAAGAACAGGTGCAGTCTGCCAAGCGAGTCCTTCCTCATTCTCATTCTGGGAAAACCGGAAGTGGTCTCCTTCCCTATTCTACAGCAAAGGGACCCCACCAAGACCCAAGATCAGCCTCCAGTGCCCAGCCTCTGTCAAGACCCCCACCCAGAGACAACCGGGGGGCTCACCTGCGATTTGCTCTTCAGTAAGCTGGTCAGCCTGAAAGATGCAAAAGGAGAGTCACAGTCACTCGCTGGTTCAACCCTCAAGAGCTTTCCCACCAGCCTCTGCAAATGATAACCAACTCCCAGGAAGAAACCTCTCAGTGCCGATGAGACACCAACTGCCAGGAAGACTGACAGATGACACCAACTCCCGGGAAGAAGCCTCTCAGCGGCAGGGAGGCAGGAAAGGGCAAGCCTGTGCTGTTCTCTGCCTCACCTTCCAGCCTCGGTAACTTGGAACACACCAGGGCAATGGCTGTCCAGCAGATATGGGTGCAGGCTTCTCCCAGAAGCTTGCTAGCCTCCCATTCATGGCGCCTGTGAGGGCAAACGCCAGAGAACCGCTGGGCTGGATTGCAGGCTGCGTGGGCCTGCCAAGGCTCTTCATCTGCAAGGGCCTGATTTGAGGCCATCACAATGCCGTCAGCCTACTCTACCTCACAGCGCTGTTGGGAGAAATAACAATGTTCTCAAAAGCAGGAAGGGCTTTCCAAAGATGACTTTCCTCAGGACCGGATTAACAATTAGGCCACCCAGGCACTGGCCTATGGGCCCCCAGGCCGGCAACTGAGCAGCCCTTTGCCTGACATGCTTGGTGCGACTGATGGTGGCGCAATCGTCAAGTTTGCCTCTCCCCCGCAGCTTTGTCAAAGGGGCTTTTGAGAAGGGGCGTGCAGCGTCCCCCGCTACAGCCTCTCCAACTCTGAGATCATTTTTGAGGCCCCCCCCCACAAGATTTTGATTGCCTAGGGGACTCCACAGTGTTTAATCTAGCCCTGACTTTCCTGCCTCAGCCCTGGCTACAGTTACTTCCAAAGAGCGTCAAGTGACAAGCGTCCACCATCAGGGAAAGCCCGAGCAGAATTATACCTGGATAGTCCAGCTACACCATCTCTAAATGCCTGCTAGACTCCCACCCAATTCCTTCGTCGCTTGCCGCCATGAGCTGACTCTTTCATTCCTCACTCTTCTGCCAAGCAACCTGAACGACCACCAGCCCTCTGCTGTCACATCCTGTCTGGCAAGAACACCAAAAACAGAGAGGGAAAACCAGAGTGAATGCTAACAGGGCAGGGGATTCTCTCTCTAGCTAAACCACCTCATTTGGTTGGCTGTCCCAAAACTAACAAAACAAAACGTGTTGAGATCAAAGAGCAGCAAGCATGAAGAGACCAGCCAGGCTTCTGGGCTACACTGGGCTGTTAGTGGAGGACAAGAACACCGTAGGAAAATTGGCTGCAAAAAGCCCCTGGATCACTAAACTGTGGTTCCTTCACACATACTGTGTGGCTCTCGAAGCCCTCACCAGCCACGTTGGCCGGCGGCTCGGAGAATGCAAATAAAGTTAAAGCTGCTTTCTTTCCACCTCTCCCTCCCTCCTCCATCTATTTCCTTCCTTGCCTCAAGCATCCGACGTTCATGTCTTGCGGCTCTCCAACATCTGATATTTATTCTGTGTGGCTCTTAATGTTAAGCTAGTTTGGCCACCCCTGCGCCAGACAATGTCAACTTCTCAAACACAACCAAGGCAGGCCAGGAGCAAACCCACCCACCAAGTCTCTCCAAAGAACCTCCATCCTTCGCTGTGATAAGGCTGGCATGCAAGCCCTGCGAGTCATTACGGCTTTATGATGTCCCAGGAGAAGGGGTGGGGATGAAGACCACCCAAAAGCAGTCCCTGCAACCGTTTCTGAAATCCCCAGGAATGATCTTCCAACCATGTGTCACAAGTGGCCCTTAGACTGACACCGCTTCTCTTCCTTAAATCTAAAAAAAAAGGTGGCACCACCACACTGCTGACATTTCAACTGGTATTCCACTGCCTTCAGAGCAATCTGACCCCAACTCAAGTCTTCGTCCCTTTACCTCTCTTGTGCCAAGTGTGAGACATTCTCAGGGCAAGGACTGGCACCTTGCGCTGTTGCAATGGCACTTGGGTTACCACAACCTCCCCCAACAAAGCACCTTGAGCTGTTGCAATGGCGCTTGGGTTACCACAACCTCCCCCAGCAAAGCACCTTGAGCTGTTGCAATGGCGCTTGGGTTACCACAACCTCCCCCAACAAAGCACCTTGAGCTGTTGCAATGGCGCTTGGGTTACCACAACCTCCCCCAGCAAAGCACCTTGAGCTGTTGCAATGGCGCTTGGGTTACCACAACCTCCCCCAGCAAAGCACCTTGAACTGTTGCAATGGCGCTTGGGATACCACAACCTCCCCCAACAAAGCACCTTGAACTGTTGCAATGGCGCTTGGGATACCACAACCTCCCCCAACAAAGCACCTTGAGCTGCTGCAATGGCGCTTGGGTTACCACAACCTCCCCCAACAAAGCACCTTGAGCGGTTGCAATGGCGCTTGGGATACCACAATCTCCCCCAACAAAGCACCTTGAGCTGTTGCAATGGCGCTTGGGTTACCACAACCTTCCCCAACAAAGCAAAGTTCCAGAAGGCCATAACTGTAATACAGTTTCCTGACTTCAGTATTCAATTCTACTGGGGACAAAACAGACTGTAACGGAATGCCTCGCATAAACAACCAGGAATACGTGGGCCCAAGTCCTTGCTCACTGGGCAACCATGAACCAGCCGCTAAAGCTCAGTGAACAACACACACGGGTGTGGGGTGGGTGGGGGATGAGAACAGGACAGGATGAGCTCTTTGGGCCAGGGAGAGTGTGCAGATACATGCTGCAACCCAAACCTTTGCACTAGGTTCCCCCTATGGGACTGGGGCACTGTGCAGAGAGAGAGGCACGTTCCTCATCCCAGCAGTGAGACCACCCTGAGGGGCTTCTGGATGCAGATCTACTGCATCCTCCCTTGCTCAGCCTCACAGCGCCATTCCTGCGTGCTCGCGCGCTGGCCAGGGAGCGCCTGAATTGCAGTTAGCACCCACCACGGCCCTCTTGGTTTAGCCTTCCGCCTCAGTGCTTTTGGAAAGAGAAGTTGCCACCCAGGGACGGCTTGGCCTCCAGCCTCCCCCGCAGTCCTGGCTACTCTACACTGCAGCACAGCGAGCGCCAGAGCAGAAGGCATCCGGCACACCCGACACCGCTGAAGAGCCGCTCCTTGGGAAATGCAGACGGCCCCAGGGACTGCCAAGGCGGCGGCAGTGGGAATGGCGCAGCCCAGGAAGGAGGGAGGGAAGCCCCCTGCAGCCCCACCGACTCCCCTCCCTGACATTCTGGAAAGATCCTTCCCGGCTCAAGTCGGAGGGACCTTCGACAGGTAAACACGCGCTGTGGAGCAGGCTGCAGGAAGGTTGTGAGTCCTCTAGCACTAGCAGAGAAAACAAGGATGATCAAGCAATTCAGGGGTAAGAGTCAGGGGAGGGTCTTGTTACATGGTGCCACAGCAGGGGGGTGGGGAGAGAAGACTGTCACACAGGCCACCTCAGTTCTGTGGGGCAAGGGGAGTAGAGCAACAGCCCAGTTTTCATCATGGCCCAAAGCTCCCTTTATAGGAAGAGCTTCAATTCTGACAGTGTCACATCCCAACCGAATAAGGGCCCACAAAAAAGCAACAAAAATGGCCAAGCAACACACTGGATGCAAGCTGTCATGAAGAAGAGGCCCATTTTAAACGGCCATCCAGGCATGCCTGTCCTGCCCCTTTTTTAGCATCATGTCTTTCCTGCAACAGTAGCCCGAGCATGAGATGGATGCCCTTTAGGACCTTTCTAAATCGTTCGGGGGGGGGGGGGGAGGAGATGCTCTGAAAAGTAGGTTAGCGAGACAAGAGCAGATAGCCGGCAAATATTAATCCACCGGCTCGGATTATCTAGACCCGACAAAGAAAAAAAAATGCAGATCCAGAGAAGAAGCATCCCCCCCACCCTCTTGCAAGGGGCTGAGTGAGGCTCCAGTGGTGGTACCAAGGAACCAGCGCATCATCAATGCGCCGGAAACTGCAGCAGATGCTGAGGCTAGAAGGATCCAAGGGGCTTCCAAACAGGAGACAACTGTTTGTCACCTCAAAGGTCTCCACTGTCCCACCCATACACCAATCACCCAGCCCAGTATGGAGATCCAGGCTCAGATAAAAGGGAACCAGTGATCGAACGTTGGGATGGCCAACGCAGAAGTATACCCACTGGCACTTCCTGCCTCTCCAAACGTGACGCTTCCCAGCTGCTCCACAAACTCCCAAATGACCAGAACCACTTTCCCCAAGAGTACTACCACCACACTACATCCTCTGGTCTTCCAGGTTTTCGCTACCATAGGCTTCCCCAGTGCCCCCGCTGAAACTTCCTCCAACAAGAGTGTTTTTGCTCCAGAACTAAACGAATGGCACCAGGGATCGTGGTTTTAAATCAGCTGGCCTTAGAACGCCCCTCTGTCACCTTAAATCCCCTATCTTTACTACAGTGTAGTGCCTGACAGGCGTGTTGCACGGGTTATTAAGAGGTAGTTTGGCAATCCTTGAGCCAGTGGCCGCATGCTCCAGGGAAATTGTGGGCTCCTTCATTTCTCAAGCCAAGAAGGTGCAGAAGCCCTCAGACACCTGTATGGGGTGGCTACTAGAAGTCCATCACGCACAAGCTCAATGCACACCCCAAAATCAGCACCTAAAAAAAAAACATGGATCCCAAACTCACCGCTCAACAAGCTCATTCCGGCTCTCGTCTTTCAGCTGTTCTTGCACCCAAGATCAATCTGACCACGTCTGCTTCTGCACCACTTATTGATCCCCCAAACCTTTGCAACTGCACCCCTGCCAGGCGGGTGGCACCTGGGGGAGGGACAGCAGCTCAATGGTAGAGCATCTGCTTGGTAAGCAGAAGGTCCCAGGTTCAATCCCTGGCATCTCCAACTCAAAAGGGTCCAGGCAAGTAGGCATGAAAAACTTCCGCTTGAGACCCTGGAGAGCCACTGCCAGTCTGGAGTTGAAAACACTGACTTGGATGGACCCAGGAGGGTCTGATTCAGTAGAAGGCAGCTTCAGATGTTCATCTGTCCTTCCTGGAGGCTCTTCCACAATGCCCCGTGGCCTACCCCACCTCTAGCCTGACGAGGTCTGCATGCAGCCCCAGAGCTTGCCTCTCCCCCCTCCCCAACCCAGGCATGTGAACCAGCCTCCCCCAACCCACACAGCCGGGCCAAGAACCAAACCGCCCCCTTCCCCAGCTTCTCTCCCCTCCCCCAGCTCACAGCGCTCAGCAGCCACCACCCACAGAAAGCAGGGCATCTCCCGCCACGTGCAGGGCGCTCGCCTCCCCCCCCCATCCTGGGGGTCCTGGACCCCCACTCTCTTCTTCCTCCCCCCCCCCCCATAGGGCCTGCCCAGCCCCTCTTCACGGGGGCGCCTTTGCAAGACCCACAGGGAAAGGCAAAACAGGGCATCTCCCACCACATGCAGGGCACTCGCCTCCTCCCCCATCCTGGGGGTCCTGGACCTCCCACCCTCTAAGGCCTGCCCAGCCCCTCTGCACAGGGACACCCGCTATGCTCCCTCCACCCCACAATGACCACAGCAAGAGGCGAAGCAGGGCATCTCCCGCCACGTGCAGGGCCCGGCTCCTGCGCTCCCCATCTCTTCCCACCCCGGGGATCCTGGCCCCCCACCCTCTTCTTCCCCCCTCCCCCTCTAAGGCCTGCCCAGCCCCTCTTCACGGGGGCGCCCGCTAGGCTCCCTCCAGCCCCACACTGACCATTGCAGGACCCACAGGGAAAGGCGAAGCAGGGCATCTCCCGTCACGTGCAGGGCCCGGCTCCTAGGCTCCCCTTCTCTCCCCACCCCGGGGATCCTGGCCCCCATCCTCTTCTCCCCCCCCCCTCCCCCTGTAGGGCCTGCCCAGCCCCAATTCACGGGGGCGCCTCACACTATGCTCCCTCCACCCCTCCACATTGACCACAGCAAAAGGCGAAGCAGGGCATCTCCCGCCACGTGCAGGGCCCGGCTCCTGCGCTCCCCATCTCTCCCCACCCCGGGGATCCTGGCCCCCACCCTCTTCTTCTTCTTCCCCCCCTCCCCCTCTAAGGCCTGCCCAGCCCCTCTTCCCGGGGACGCCCGCTAGGCTCCCTCCAGCCCCACACTGACCACAGGGAAAGGCGAAGCAGGGCATCTCCCGCCACGTGCAGGGCCCGGCTCCTGCGCTCCCCCCTCCCCCTGTAGGGCCTGCCCTGCCCCAATTCACGGGGGCGCCTCCCAGCCCCCCAACGATGCTCCCTCCGTCCCACACTGACCACTGCAAGACCCGCAGGGAAAAGCAAAGCGACGGCGCCCCCCCCTTACTGGAAATGGCCCTTCTCGCGCCCTCTACTCAGCCAGGCCCCTACGGGAGCCGCCACGGTCCTCCCCCCCCCGCGAATCCGCCCCCGGCCCGCCCACCCCGCGTCGCCCCCCTTTCCGTCCTCACCATGGCGGGCGGCGGGTCGTCGGCGGGCAGCGACTGCGGCGTGCGAAGGCTTCCACGAGCGGCGGCGGCGGCAACGACGGGCAAGGGAGGCAGAAGCCGCAGCCGGACCCCACTCAACCGCCTCGCAGCCGCCGCACCGCGCGCGCGCTCGGATCCCTCCGCCAACGGCCGCCCCTGGCCACGCCCCCCCTCCCCGCTGAGGCGCGGCGCGCGGGCGGGGGGAGGGAGGAGGGAAGGGAAAAAGCTCCGCCTAGCGCTCGCTCTCTCTCCTCTCCAGGCTCCGCCCCCTCGCCGCGAGTGCGGCCCGACGGAGGGAACTACTTTTTTTTCCTCCGCCCCTCCGGCGGAAGGGCACTGTACGGTGAGAGCACACTTGTGTCCCGCCTCCCCATTGGCTGCGGGGCGAGGCGCAGGATGAGAGTCCCGCGGTGATTGGTCGCCTCTCACCTGCAATGCGTCAAAATTGGAGCGGGCCATGTCGAGGAGGGGAAGGGGGAGGGCAGAAGGGAGAGGGAGGGAACAAGGGGGGAGGAGGGGGTGGGGCCGGACCGGCAAGAAGAGGCGGTTGGGGGGGGCTCGGAAGGAAAGAGGAAAAGGAGAACCCCGCGCGCTCTTCAAAATGGTACAGTCCACACTGCCCCTCCCTAACGCCGATGGAGCAAGCTGAAGAAGGGGGAGGGGCCTCGAGGACCACCTTGCGGCCGGTAGCCCCGCCCCTTTTCACCGCCCGCTGCAATCGGATCGACCCCGCCCTCGGGAGTTCTAGCCACGCCCCTCAAACGTGTCACCGCCCATTTTATTTCTGCCACGCCTTCTGCGCTGGCGTTTTGCAAGCTAAATTTCCGTGTTTGATTTTTTGATGCGTTCTCCCCCCCCCCCCCACACCACTCCATTTTGGCAATGCTCGTGTATCTGTAACAGCTGCATGCCAACAAGGCTCCATCCCTCTGGGGCATGTGGTGATAGGTGGGAACTTTACCAGTAGAACTGCTGCCTGGCATGCATCTCTTAAAGCTAGGGTTGCCAATCCCCAGGTAGGGGCAGGGGATCAACCGGTTTGGAAACCCTTCCCCCCACTTAAGGGTAATCAGAGGGGGGGGGGACGAGGGAAATATCTGCTGGGCACTCCATTATCCCCAATGGAGAATTGATCCACAGTTTGGGGCTTGGGGGGGGGCAGTTCTTTTGAGTTAGAGGCACCAAATTTGCAGCATAGCATCCAGTGCTTTCCCCCCAAATACCCTCCAATTTTCAAAAAGATTGGATTGCGGGGTCCAATTTTATTAGCCCCAAAAGAAGGTGCCCCTACTTTTCATTATTTCCTATGGAAGGCAGGCATTTAAAAGGTGTGCGGTCCCTTTAAATGCAAAGGCTTTAAATGTGAAGGCCTTTGGAGTTCAATTGTGCTTGTCACACCCTTGCTCCTGACTCCGCCCCCAATGTCTCCTGGCTCCACCCCCGAAGTCCCCAGATATTTCTTGAATTGGACTTGGCAACCCTACTTAAAGCTAGGGTTGCCAATCCTCAGGTGGGGGCAGGGGATCCCCTGGTTTGGAAGCCCTCCCCTCACTTCAGGGTCATCAGAAAATGGGGGGGGGGGAGGGAAATGTCTGCTGGGCACTCCATGATTCTCTATGGAGACCAATAAGGTAAAATGGAGAATTGTTCCTTGGGTCTTGGGGGGAAGCTGTTTTTTTTAGTTAGAAGCACCAAATTTTCAGCATAGCATCTAGTGCTTTCCCCCCAAATACCCTCCAAGTTTCAAAAAGATTGGACCAGGGGGTCCAATTCTGTGAGCCCCAAAAGAAGATGCCCCTATTCTTCAGATATCCTTGAAAGCCAGTTTGGTGTAGTGGTGAAGTGTGCGGACTCTTATCTGAGAGAACCGGGTTTGATTCCCCATTCCCCCACATGCAGCTGCTGGAATGGCCTTGAATCAGCCATAGCTCTTGCAGAGTTGTCCTTGAAAGGGCAGCTGCTGTATGAACTCTCTCGGTCCCACCCACTTCACAGGGTGTCTGTTGTGTGTGTGTGGGAGGGGGGAATGTAAAAGAGATTGTGAGCCACTCAGATTCAGAGTATAGGGCGGGATATAAATCCAATATCATCATCATTCTCCTCCTCAAAATGGTACAGTCCAGAGTGCCCCTCCCTAATGCAAATGGAGCAAGCTGGAGAAGGGGGAGGGGCCTAAGGGACAACCCCACCCATGTTCACCGCCTGCTGCAATCGGATCGACCCCGCCTCTGGGAGATCTAGTCACGCCCCTCAAACGTGTAGATTCAGAGTATAGGGCGGGATATAAATCCAGTATTATCATCTTTTTCTTCTCCTCCTCCTCTTTAAATGGGATGGCTAGAACTCCCTTTGGAGTTCAATGATGCTTGCCCCACACACACAACCTTGCTCCTGGCTCCACCCCCAAAGTCCCCAGATATTTCTTGAATTGGACTTGGGAACCCTACTTAAAGGCACAGGCTATCAGGACCAAAGAAGTGGCAACCTTGTGAACGTTGCCAAAGGCAAACTCTGGCTCGCAGCTGAGAGAAAAACCAGTGATCATTTTCTATGTCCAAACCAACTCCTAATAACCAGTACAACAGCCCTGTCAAGCAGGCCACTATAGTACAGTTAGGGGACTTAAGGTGATAGAGGGGCATTCTAAGGCCAGCTGATTTAAAATATTTATAGCTCCTCTTCCCCCCCCCCCCCCCCAGACAACCAAGACCCGAGAGGAGCTACAATGGGACGGAGCTGTGAAAACAACATGCAGAAGGGGGATCAGGACCAATATTCCCTCTAAGCTGGGAAGTCTTCTGAGCAAAATTCTACTTTGTGAGCTACTGGCATTAAAGCTGTGAACTACTGTCAAAATCAGCTTGGTCTGAGGCCATTTTTCCTGAGCTAAGACAAAAATGTGTGAGCTGGAGGCCAAACAATTGTGACCTAGCTCACACTAACTGAGCTTAGAGCTAACACTGATTAGGACCCTGAGGAGGTGGAAGACAGCCTGGAAGTCCATCTGAAGCCAGATGCGTAGCAACCTGAGAAAGGGCCTTCTTGGTTGTGGCACCAAACTTTTGGAATTTCCTGGGTAGATTTTGTCTGTCTCCCTCTATCTTGACTGTTTGGAGGGCAAATTTGTAAAGCAGAGGTCCCCAACTCTTTTCAGCCTACTCACACCTTGGGAATTTTGACACAGCATTGGGGGGGGGGGGCACATAGCAGCAAAATGGCTGCCACCAAAGGTGGAGCCAACATCAAAATGGCTGCCACACTTACCTTCAGTCACATGGTGAAACCCTCGTGCTGTGGTGGCAGCAGCTCTTGATAGCAACGTTTTTTAAAAATGCACGCAGCCAATCAAATCTCCAAAGGCCAATCAGAAGCCCTGCTAGGCAACAGCCCCACCCCACTTTTGATAAAGACTTGGAAAGGTGGCAGTGGGCGACATACTACCCACAGGCACTAGGGTCCCTACTCTATTTTGTTGTTGTTCAGTCGCACAGTCGAGAAGGTGTTGTAGATCTTCATAGAACTGGTCCACTTCAGCCTCTTCTGCATCAGTGGTTGGGGCATAGACTTGGATTACTGCGATACTGAATGGTTTGCCTTGGATACGGACCGAGATCATTCCGTCCTTTTTGAGATTGTATCCCATTACTGCCTTCCTCACTCTCTTGTTAACTATAAAGGCCACACCATTTCTTCTACGGGACTCTTGGCCACAATAATAGATGTAGTGATCCTCCGAGTTAAACTCACCCATTCCCGTCCATTTTAGTTCACCGATTCCCAAGATGTCGATGTACAGTCTTGCCCCCTCGTTTGACCACATCTAGCTTACCTTGATTCATAGATCTTACATTCCACCTTCCGATGCAGTATTGTTCTTTGCAGCATCGGACTGTTCTTTCACCATCAGACACATCCACAGCTGAGCATCCTTTCGGCTTTGGCCCAGCCGCTTCACTCTTTCTGTGGTTACTTGAACGCTCTTCCCCAGTAGCATATTGGACACCTTCTGACCTGAGGGGCTCATCTTCCAGCGCCATATCTTTTAGCCTTTTGTTTCTGTTCATGGGGTTTTCTTGGCAGGGATACTGGGAGTGGTTTGCCATTTCCTTCTCCAGTGGATCACATTTTGTCTGGGTTCTCAGCTGTGGCCTGTCCATCTTGGGTGGCCCTGCATGGCATAGCCCACAGCCTCATTGAACCGCGCAAGCCCTCTCGCCACGACAAGGCAGCAGTCCATGAGATTATATCATAAATTATTGGTGAAGTTGCTCCCACCCACCACCCACCCCCAAGGCAGCCCTCCCCCCCAAATCTCCAGGAATTTCCCAGCTCAGAGTTGGCACCCTTAACATTAAGCCTACCCATACACTCTGGTCATTTCTGGAAGACCTGCTTTTGTTGCCTTCATTGTCTGAAGCTACACAAATGGCAACGTGCGAAAGAGCCTTCTTGGTGGTGGCGCCAAAACTTTGATGCTCCCTCTCCCCGAGATATGCCTCTGTCTTCATCTGTTGGTGCCTTTTGCCAGCGGGTGAAGACTTTTCGGTTTCATCCAGCTGCCCTCCACTAACAGTTACTGGCCCTCCCTCTAGTGTTTCTGTGTTTTCAATTGAGTTGTTATATAATTTCTAACTGCAGTTTTAACTTCTCACTTTTAAAAAAATGTTTACCGCCTTGTGGATCCCGATTGTGTGGAAAGGTAGCATAAACACGTTTTAAATAAATGATTCTCACGAGGCTGAGAGAATTTGCTGCTCGGGCACAGAACAGGAAGAAGAGGAAGATGATGATATTGGATTTATATCCTGCTCTATACTCTGAATCTCAGAGATAGGGTTGCCAGGTCCAATTCAAGAAACACCTGGGGACTTTGGGGGTGGAGCCAGGAGACTTTGGGGGTGGAGCCAGGAGCAAGGCTGTGACAAGCATCATTGAACTCCAAGGGGAGTTCTGGCCATCACATTTAAAGGGACCGCACACCTTTTCAATACGTTCCCTCCGATGGAAATAATGAAGGATAGAGGCACCTTCTTTTTGGGGCTCATAGAATTTGACCCCCTAATCCAATCCTTTTGAAATCTGGTAGGTATTTTGGGGAGAGGCACTGGAAATTATGCTGCAAATTAATGCATCTACCTCAAAAAAACAGCCCCCCAGAGCTCCGGATAGCTCTGGATCAATTCTCCATTATACCCTATGGGAATCGGTCTCCATAGGGAATAATGGAATGCCCACCAGACATTTCCCTCCCCTCCCCCCGCTTTCTGAAGTGGGGGGAGGGGCTCCAAACTGGGGGATCCCCTGCCCCCACCTGGGGGTTGGCAACCCGACTCAGAGAGGAAAAGAGATTGGAAGGTAAGCACTGGGCCCTCAAAGTGGATCTGGAAATGAATTGATAGCCGAAGTATCCCTGGGCTTTCATTCAGCTCTCCTGCTGTATCTGTTAGGGATTTGCAGTTCGGGTGGTCAGACTGCCAGGGAAAGGGGTCTTGGTTTTGCCCGCAGAAATTGCCCCACCAGCCGCCTGCCTCTCTGAATGCCGCCCCGTCCACGTAGCTTTCCATGCACAGAAGTACACCTGGCTGGGTGCCCCGTCCGGGTATGGCTGATCACCCGGCTCCGAGATTAACGATTTGGTCAATGGCTCCAGGCCACCTCCTGTAACAGAGACCTCTGCTCGGGCCGACTCCTCTGCCTTTCATGGGCTGTAATGGACTTGGGAGGTTCTTTAACAGCAGGATAAGGTTACCGTCCCGCCGGTGGCGGCAGCTCCTGCGGCTACGAGAAGACAAATTGCGGAGGCTGGCCTTTCGCCACCCCTGCCTCGAGGATGCGGGTTTAAATGCCTGCTTGGAAGGCCGATGCGGCTTTGGGTCTCATAGCCGCTTCAGACTCAGCTGTGGCCTAGTTGCGGGAACCTGAGAAGCTTCTCGACGTGCTTAGGAATATGATCAAGACGGACCGGGAGCCTGGGGGCTCAAGCTGGAGGAGTCTGTGGAACTCTCCCGTGCACGCTAGAAAGGAAAAGTCTGAGTACGCGGGGACAGACGGCCATGTTTCAGTAGGAAGGGAAAGGCACAAATGCATTTGCACTCATTTGCCTTTTTTGTTTATTGATATCCTGGATTTTCTCTCTAGTCGGCACTCCAATTTGGAACATGGTTATCCCCTCCTCCATTTCCCAACAACCACCCTATGAGGTAGGCAAGACTGAAAGCCTGTGACAGGGCTAAGACTGCCAAGCCCTCGGTCTGGGTGGGGGTTCTCCCGCTGGGAAATTCCCACCCTGCCAGCCAAAACCTCCCCCAATGTCGCCACGATGACGTCACCCGGAAGTGACATCATCATGCCGGTGACGTCGCTCGCTGGCCTCTCTAGGTGTTTCTGGGAAAACTGTATGGTTTCCCCAGATGCTTTAGACATTTGGGAGGGAAAACTCTATGGTATAATACAGGGGTGGCCAACGGTAGCTCTCCAGATGTTTTTGCCTACAACTCCCATCAGCCCCAGCCAGCATGGCTGATGGCTGGGGCTGATGGGAGTTGTAGGCAAAAAAAATATCTGGAGAGCTACCATTGGCCACTCCTGGTATAATAGGTACCACAGAGTTTTCCCCTCCCAAATGGCTACAGCATCTGGGAAAACCATAGAGTTTTCCTGGAAACGCCTAGAGCGGCCGCCAGCACCATCTCAGTGACGTCACTTCTGGGTGACGTCATTGTGTCACGCGTGAGAAAAAGTCCCCCGCCGCACATTGGCGGGGACTTGGCAACCCTAGACAGGACCAAGGTCACCAAGCGAGCTTCGTTGGGCCAACCAGGTTCCAAATCGGTCTCTCTCTCCGCTTACACCACACTGGCTCTCAAATGTATGTTCAGAAGGGGCAGCCGATGACTGCAAATCCAGCCCTTGGATGAGAAGCCATTCCTCCACTATAGGATTTGGCGGAAACACAGTCGGTGACTTTGTGGCAGGCAAACAAAAGCCGGAGACTAAGCGAGTGCCAAGCCGGGACCCACGCTGTGCTCTCCTGCAAAGTCAACTGATTACTCAGCCTGTGCAGGCTCAAGTTCTATTTATTGTATCATATTGCTAGGATCTTAGAAGGCCAGGCCTCCTCCAGTGGATTCTTGCGTCAAGCGTCTAGAACAGGAGTTTCCCAACCTTTTGGGAGCCTGTGGGCACATTTGGAACTCTTGACGCAGCCTGGTGGACGTAATCACAAAATGGCTGCCACAGGAGGTGGGGCCAGCCACAAAATGGCTGCCGCCGTTTACCTTCAGTCACACAATGAAGACCCTTGTGAACTGGCAGCAGCTGCCGCCAAAGCAAGGCTTTTCAAAATCTGCATGACCGATCAAATGGCCAATCACACAACTAATGGCCAATCGGCAGCCTTGCTGGGCAAAAGTCCCACCTGGCCCGCCCACTTTGTCCAAACACTTGGCGAGCGCTGAGAAAGGTGCCCACAGGCCTCGCGCTGGGGCCCCCTAGTTTAGAAAGCAATGGCTGGAGTCAGCCGTTACCAGTGTCCTTAGGATCAGGAAATTTATTCTTTTAAAAAGCCAAGAGTGAAAGTTGAGGTTGGAATGGCACAGAAGCCGCCCACTGCTGCGCTCTGAAACGGAGGCAAAGTAATTCCCAGGCCACAGGATTTCTTCCTCCGCCTCTCCCACGCCCTTCCATAGCCACTGGGCCTGACAGCTGGCATGGCAGAGCAGAGCGTTACTGTTTGCAAACAACGTGCCCTGCCCGTACAGGTTGCTGCCATGTTCTCAGGCGCCAAGCGCCACGGGCAAAGTTGGGCAGGCCGCAGCCTGAGCTCCCAATCGCTCCCATCGGAACAGGAGAGCCGCTCTGCCTTTTGGCTGGTCACCAGTTCGTCCTCCAGCTATCGCAGGCGAGGAGGAAGAGGGAAGCAGAACAGGTCAGGGGTGAGGAACGGGTGTTAAAGGAGCTGATCCCAGAACCACAAAAACCGGCGGCCGCAGTCACCGTCCCCTGGAGGGGTTTCGCTCGCTGTCTTCCTGGGAAAAAATTAAAGATAATTCCACCGGCCTGGATTTGTCAGAGGCTAAGGATACAGGGACTGTCGTTCTCGACTGCTCGGCAGGGAGGGTGTGCTCTGTCTGAGGTTGCCATATGGAAGATTTTAGTTTGCACGTACTCAGCTCCCAGCTATGCACAGGGATGTTCGAAACACTGGGTAGCACGGAGCTGAGGATGCTGCTGGATTTGTGCCTAACAGTCTCCCAACCCCCCTGGCTTTTCCGAAACACACCGCAGAGCTCACCTTCTAAGTCGTCGTGCCACCGAATTGCACAAGTAGCAGCTGGCTGAGAAAGCTCAGTTGAGAGAGACCCCAAAAGGAGATGCATTTAGCCACACTTTAGCAGCCGGGCTTCCAGTATCTGACCGAGTGGTGCTCCCTTACGGAAAAAGGCAGGAGACTAGACATAAGCCCCAAACCGAGGGGGTTGTGCTATAAAATTCCCCTTGGGGAACTACAGGCCTGTGATATTTTTTGCATGTTATCTTGTCATGCGGTAGAAAAGAGCAGGAGTCGAGTAGCACCTTAAAGACTAACAAAATTTGTAGTAAGGGGTGAATTTTCACGATCCACTACTCACTCCTTCAGAAGTATCACACAGACAGAGACACAATAATAATCGCACAAGTTGAACGAGCTTGTGTGCGGTGGACACAATAGTTTTCAGCTTGAAGTCAAAACATTCCCGCATGGGATTATTCTTTAAGTACTAGCCTGATCTCGTCAGATCTCTCCCGACACCCCACCCACTGTAGATTTATACCCTGCCCTTCTCTCTGAAGCAGAGTTTCAGAGCGACTTACAATCTTCTTTATCTTCCAATCCCACAACAGACACCCTGTGAGGTAGGTGGGACTGAGAGAGCTCTCCCAGAAGCTTTCAAGGACAGCTCTGCGAGAGCTATGGTTAACCCAAGGCCATTCCAGCAGCTGCAAGTGGAGAAGTGGGGAATCAAACTCGGTTCTCCCAGATAAGAATCCGTGCACTTAACCACTACACCAAACTGGCTCTCGGAAACTAAGTTGGGTCAGACAAGGTTAGTGCTTGGATGGGAGACCCCCAAGAAAGTCCAGGGTCACTACATAGAAGCAGGCAATGGCAAACCACCTCTGTTCATCTCTTGCCTTGAATCCCCAAGGCACTTCACCCTATCACTATGCAAGAACAGACTCACTCTCCACTAGGAAAGACAGACAGCACAACCAATAGCGTGCCAGGAATCTTCAACCAAGGACCCAACAGTGGGACCGTGGGTACCACACTTTCTGGCTTGCTGGCACCATACCTTCTTTTGCTCTTCAGCACCACCACAGTGGGTGTCCAGAGATGGTATTGCAGCTACCAGATCAACAGGGGTCAAGGGATACAAGAGGCCAGTAGGGTCCTGCCTGGCCCTGTCTCTGGCCACAGTTCGAGCAATTTCTAATGTCAACGCACAGAACGAGTTTCCTTCTGCCGGCTCTCTCGCCAGCACCGAATAAGGCTTCCCAGTCAAAACGGTGGCAAACAAAATATTTACTCGTGGTTCGTCAACCGCGACCTGATACAAAAGGTTAAGAAAAGGTATACAGAAATCAACAAAACACTATGAAGAAAACTTTACAGTATATTACAATTTAAATACATTCAGTTTTGTTCCCAGTTGAGTAACCGCACCCCTCGGTTGTCCTCCCCTGCTCTGTTCTCAGATCCTATTCGGTTTTGTGGGATACATTTGAATCCGAGTGATTTGTTAGCAACCAAAAGTGTGCCAGGATATGAAGGCGGGAGGTAACCCTCGAATTAGGACAGATAACAGGCAGCCCTTATGCCAAACGTGTCCGTCCCCTAAACAAGGTACAGTTTGCCTTCTGTTTGCTCTCCAAGACTTGCAGAAAGGCTTGGAGGAAAGCCAGCTGTGGTGGCGAGAGCTGCTGGGAAGTCTCTCTGGAGTGAAGCTTGAGGCCTTGGCCCGTGGCTTCTCTCTCTGAGTCACTCTCGAGCAAAGCTATGGCTGACCACCGCTCGCAAACCCCCCTTTCCCTTATCTCCTATGAACCCGTAATTGAGGGGCAGAGATAATCGCAACGTCACTTGGATCAGGGTTCATGTGGAGAGGAAAGTCGATAGGCTTCACATCTGTCAAGGCAAGCAGCCTGACATGGGGCCAAGTGAGGGCAGATCGCAAGGATGTACCCGGTTTCCCCTTGCACTTCTGTGACCCATCTCTCACACACCCACGCCCCTCTAGACAATCACACTCAAGAACACTGACACATCCCTGAGAACTGACTGGATACCAATGCTCCCT
Source organism: Heteronotia binoei (assembly GCF_032191835.1). NCBI lineage: Eukaryota > Metazoa > Chordata > Lepidosauria > Squamata > Gekkonidae > Heteronotia > Heteronotia binoei. The sequence continues at coordinate 51,787,565 of NC_083239.1, read as the reverse complement.
CTAAGCTGTGGACTCTTGTGAGCAAAAATTCTGCTCCATGAGCTAATGGTATTAAAGGTGTGAGCGAGCAATTCAGCTGCCGCTTGGATTCGTTTGCTCGGGGGCCATCCTTCCTGACCTAAGACAAAAATGTGTGAGCTGGAGGCTAAAACACTGTGAGCTAGCTCACACTCACTCAGCTTAGAGGAAACATTGCTCAATACCCCCACCACCAGCCTGCTATTCTCTGTGTAGGCTGATGCTTGACGGGGCCTCGTTTTCTACCACCAGGACAGCCACCCTCCTGCGCAGAAGCGATGTCTGTGTGCCAGTCTCCTTCCGAATCAAGCGGACTGTTACAGCTTTAGGCTTTGGCCGAGTCTGAGAAGCCCCCCGCTGGGTTTCACCCCCTCTCTCCTTCACGCCCATTTGGTTCATGTTGTGCTCTCAAGGTTGGCTTTTGGGAAGGGTCAACAACTTTGTAGCTGACTGGGCGGAGCAGTAAGATAATCCCCTCCTCTCGGTCTGTTGTCAATCTCCACTGCTATGGATGCTGCTATTCTGAATCCCAGTGTTGCCCTTACGGTCAGCAACAAGCAGGGCAGAGAAGATAGCGCCACACCCGGTGCTGGATTTGACCCCAAACGCCACTGGCTGCCGACTCAAATGAACGAAAGAGGCCGACCCATGGCTATTAAGTCATGGCAGTTTTAAAATAGAACCTCCATATCCAGAGGCATGATACCTCCAATTGCTAGATGCTGAGGAAGAACACAGGAGGACATTCGCGATCTATATTACCATGCCTGCAAGCTCCGGTGGGTGATCGGGCTGTCCTCTCTCGGAGACAGAGGGCTGGGCCAGATGACTGTAACAACGCAGATCTTAGTTTTTGCATTGCTTGGCACTTATCTAGCCCTGTGAGGCTCTTGCTGTCTCACTTCTCAACCGCCCCCTCCTCGCCAGCATGCAATGTATTTGGGCTTCAACATTCAACCTTCTCTTTTTGGAAGCAGAAACAGTTCTGAGAAATTCTCTGGCCCCTCGGCCCCGAGAGGGAAATGGGGGCTCAATTGTTCCCAGCGTCCATAACGCCTTACGGACCAGGTTCAGAAGGCAGAAATGGCCTTCCCCGTGCTCACAGAATCCACTTCCTCAACTGTCCCTCAGTGATCGGTCAGCAACCTGACCTGTTGAACTTCAGCCTGGCAGCACATGACGCTCCAGAAATCAGGGTCAGCACTGCCTTTGGGGGGGCGCTTTCAGAATCAAGCTGTCCCCCTCTGAAGTAGAATTACAACTGATAACACTGTCGACACGGAGAGAGACCGTGTTATAAAAGGCTAGAGAGGCCAGTAAGGTGCACTGGGGGGCTTAAATCGCTGGGATACCCCGAAGGTTCAGATCCCGGCATCGAGAGGGAATCCTCCCGTGCCCCCTTTTTAACAGCTCCGCCACCCTCCTCGCTGGGTCAGAGCAGAGGCTGGGGCAAGGCGGGGGAGCCATTCAGTCGGTTGAGTTTGGCCCTCTCCGCGTTGGAGATGTCCGTCTTTGGGAGTCCACAAGGGGGGCGCAAGGTCAGCGGCAGCCCCACTTTGACCGCCGACCCGGGCTCCCTCAGCCCCGACTCGGCATCGCCGTGGGTGATGTTGCGGATGAGGTGAACGGCGTCCGGCTGCAGAACGTTGTTAGCGGCAGGATCGAGTGGTGCCGGCGGGGTCTCGCGGGATTTGCGGTTGATCCACAAGGCGAGCAGCGCCGAGACCGGAACCGCCAAGACGAGGAGCAGTGCCAGAGGCAGGACGGTGTACAGAAGGATCACGTTGGTGCCTCCTGGAAGAGAGAAGCGCAAGCATGGAAAGCCAGAAGTCCGGCTCTCCATCCCTCCCAATCCTTTGCAGCCGGATTGCAATGTTCTATAGAAAGTGACGCACCCTTCCCCTCTCGTAATGGGCAGTAGATTCATGACCGGAAGGAAATACTTAGAATCGCAGAATCGTAGAGTTGGAAGGGACCTCCAGGGACATCGAATCCAACCCCCTGCACAATGTAGGAAATTTACGACTGCCTTTCCCTCTCACATCTAGTGACCCCTGCTCCACGCCCAGAAGATGGCGAAAAGAAAACACCCTCCAGGATCCCTGGGGCCAAACTGGCCTGGAAAAAATTGCTTCCTGACCCCAAAGTGGCCATCAGCATTTCCCTGGGTGTGTAAGAAAGGGCCACGAGAACGAAGCACGGATGCAGCCCTTCCTGCCCTCCTTCTCATGATCTGCCTACGTTTACGGGATCCACATTGCTGTCAGATGGCCATCCAGCCTCTGTTGAAAAACCCCCAAGGAAGGAGAGCCCACCACCTCCCGAGGAGGAAGCCTGTTAGAATCATAGAAGAGTTGGAAGGGACCTCCAGGGCCATCTGGTCCAACCCCCTGCACAATGCAGGAAACTCACAAAGATCTTCCCCTGAATTCACAGGATCTTCATTGCTGTCCGATGGCCATCTAGCCTCTGTTGAAAAACCTCCAAGGAAGGAGAGCCCACCACCTCCCGAGGAGGAAGCCTGTTCCACTGAGGAACCGCTCTGTCGGGAAGGCCTTCCTAACGTTTAGTCAAAAACGCTTTTAATTTCCGCCCGTTGGTTCTGGTCCAGCCTTCTGGGTGACTTCTTTACACAGCAAGCAATTGAAATGTGGAATTCACTGCCAACATTTAGGAAGCCACATTTAGGAAGCTACGAGCCACGTTTCCTTCCATCCCTAGCAGAAGGCCTACTCCCCTCAAGGGAGGCTCGTACTGTTCCTGACCTGTGGCAGCAGCTGTACTGAGGTTGGAACCAGGGGCGGGATTCTAGCAGGAGCTCCTTTGTATATTAGGCCACACCCCCTGATGTAGCCAATCCTCCAAGAGCTTACAAGGCTCTTTTTTGTGGCATTCTAGCAGGAGCTCCTTTGCATATTAGGCCACACCCCTTGATGTAGCCAATCCTCCGAGAGCTTACAAGGTTCTTTTTTGTGGCATTCTAGCAGGAGCTCCTTTGCATATTAGGCCACACCCCTTGATGTAGCCAATCCTCCAAGAGCTTACAAGGCTCTTTTTTGTGGAATTCTACCAGGAGCTCCTTTGCATATTAGGCCACACCCCTTGATGTAGCCAATCCTCCAAGAGCTTACAAGGCTCTTTTTTGTGGAATTCTACCAGGAGCTCCTTTGCATATTAGGCCACACCCCCTGATGTAGCCAATCCTCCAAGAGCTTACAAGATTCTTTTTTGTGGAATTCTAGCAGGAGCTCCTTTGCCTATTAGGCCACACCCCCTGATGTAGCCAATCCTCCAAGAGCTTACAAGGTTCTTTTTTGTGGCATTCTAGCAGGAGCTCCTTTGCATATTAGGCCACACCCCCTGATGTAGCCAATCCTCCAAGAGCTTACAAGGTTCTTTTTTGTGGAATTCTAGCAGGAGCTCCTTTGCCTATTAGGCCACACCCCCTGATGTAGCCAATCCTCCAAGAGCTTACAAGGTTCTTTTTTGTGGCATTCTAGCAGGAGCTCCTTTGCATATTAGGCCACACACCCCAAATGCAGCCAATCCTCCAAGAGCTTACAGTAGGCCCTGTACTTAGAACCCTTTAAGCTCTTGGAGGATGAGGCTTACTTTACCTCACCTGAAGAAGTGTGCATGTACATTAAAGCTTACATTGTGAATGAAACCTTCAGGTCGGTCCTGAAGGAGCTACTTGACTTCTGTTTCGTTCTATCTGACCTGTTGGTGGTTTTCCAGTAATTGGCTAGCCACTGTGGTCTTATCCAGCAGGGCTTTTCTTATGTCCATTCTTGCACAGTATTGAAGAATTACAACTAATAATTATTATCGTGTGGCATTGTGTGCCGAATAGCCAGGAGAACGAAAGACTGTCCGGCAGTCACAAGTTCCAGCTCTTAGCGTTATGCTAGTGGTGAGCTAGAGTTATTTTTAGGGGCTGAGAGAGCTCTGAGAGAGCATTGTGACTGGCCCAAGGTCACCCAGCTGGCTTCAAGTGGAGAAGTAGATAACCAAACCCGGTTCTCCGCATTACAAGCCCACCACTCTACACCAAACTGGCTCTCTAGAATTACAACTGATCTCCAGGCTGTATCGTTCTCCTCATGGAGAGGAAACAGCAGCTTCAGAGACTGGACTCTATGGCATCACCTGCTAGAATTCCACCCCTGGTTGGAACTAGCAACCAACCACCAGCCCCCCTGGGGAAAATCCTTGCCCTCTTTTGTAAAACCGGAAGCACGCGTCTCATTGGGAAGGGTGGACAAGAAGAGCCACACGCGGCCTGGCAAAACGTGGCTCCCGAATTTAGGAGTTTGAGCGCTTTCCGTTGCTACGAGAGCCCGCCCTATGGAAAACAGGGATGCTCAGGGACCACATACGAGAAGAAGGAAGTGCGAGCCGTCAGGAAGGGTTTCATTCCTTTGGGGCTCTCAGCCGTGGCAGCCATCGAGTTTCAGGAGACGAGAGCCGATAGTGAAAAACGGGGACGTCGGAAGGATAACGAGGTTTTGATTCGCCGTCAGGACCGCAAAAAGAAGCTAATCCAGGAAACTGGCGCAAGAGCCAGCTCAGATGCAACCTCCCGATTGGGTTATCTCAGGCCCCGCGAAGGCTCCGTGCCGACAGACTGCACCTACCTGGGCACACCCCTTCCGGGCAAGGCTCCTGAATTCTCTGGCACTCGGCACCATCGGGGCAGGTACAAATGTAGTTGTCTTTCCCACTCAGGCAGGAAGACCCTTCTGGGCACGGGTTTGAGAAACAGAGATCCCCGGGGGCCTTCTGGAGGAAAAAAGAGAGACACAGATGGAGGTCAGAGAAGCACGGCGAGCTTCAGCCAGGTGGGGCAGAAGTTTTCATGCTTGCCAGAGGATGTCGTCATAAGTGGAAGGACGAGATTGCGTAATGCAAGAGGGCTTTGGTCCTCAGTTCTACTCTTTTTTCCTAAAGGCAGGGCGGTCTGCGTTAAAACCTTTCTCCAGCCTGTAAAAAAACTGCGCAATACACGACACCCCACATCCATTAGAGCAATTTGCTCAGTTTCTACTGAGAAGGGGCGAAGGCACGGCCTCCGAGAACCACCCGGCGTCTGCGGGCGAATGAACTCAGTCACCCACACGGCGGCCAAGGATTTCGGCGTCACCACGGCATTTGCAGACTCTTGGGGATTGGAAACCTGGACGCAAGGATAAGCAAACCACCAGACGGAAAACAGGGAAAGATTCTTGCCTCACGTCTCCTCTTGGACTTGCAGGGAATTCGGAAAGTCTGGATCAGGGAGGCCAAACGGTGGCTCAGGAGCCACACGTGGCACTTTCACATATATTGTGTGGCTCTCCAAGCCCCCACCACCCCACTGGCCAGTTTGGAGATGGCGTCTGTCTCTTTAAATGTCTCCTCCAAGCCAAGCCAGGCTTTAACTTTGATGTGTGTAGAGTAGCCAGGAGAGCTTACAACTGTCTGACACCCAGAAGTTCTAGCTCCTTAAAGTTAAAGTTGCTTTCTTTCTTTCCTCCCTCCCTCCCGGCTCTCCCAACATCTGATGTTCATGTCTTGTGGCTCTCAAACATCTGACGTTCATTCTAAGTGGCTCTCGTGTCAAAGAGAAGAATATTGGATTTATATCCTGCCCTCCACTCTGACTCTCAGAGCGGCTCACAATCTCCTTTATCTTCCTTCCCCACAACTGACACCCTGTGAGGTAGGTGGGGCTGAGAGAGCTCTAACAGAAGCTGCCCTTTCAAGGGCAGAGTCTCAGAGTGGCCTACAATCTCCTTTATCTTCGTCCCCCACAACAGACACCCTGTGAGATGGGTGGGTCTGAGAGGGCTCCCACAGCAGCTGCCCTTTCAAGGACAGAGTCTCAGAGCGGCCTACAATCTCCTTTATCTTCCTTCCCCACAACTGACACCCTGTGAGGCAGGTGGGGCTGAGAGGGCTCTCCCAGCAGCTGCCCTTTCAAGGACAGAGTCTCAAGAGTGCTCCACAATCTCCTTTCCCTTCCTCCCCCACAACAGACAGCCTGCGAGGTGGGTGGGGCTGGGAGGGCTCTCACAGCAGCTGCCCTTTCAAGGACAACCTCTGCGAGAGCTATGGCTGACCCAAGGCCATGCTAGCAGGTGCAAGTGGAGGAGTGGGGAATCAAACCCGGTTCTCCCAGATAAGAGTCTGCACACTTAAGCACTACATCAAACTGGCTCTCCCCTGGTCGGCATGAAGTTTGGCCACCCCTGGTCTGGATGAAGGGGCTGGGATCTAGCTATTCTGCAGTATGAAACGGCGACCCACTTCCAGGAGGAGAGTTACCTCGCAGCGTTGACCACTGCGGCCCGGAGAGCAACTGCATCGGAATGTCATGTTCCCTGTTTCCTGGCACTGTCCTCCGTGCAGGCAGGGGGCGCTGGCACAGGCCCCCAGCTCCGTCTCGCACTCCACGCCTGTGTATTCCGCCAGGCAGACGCAAGCGTGCCTGCCGTTTTTCACCTATTGGGAAAGACAGAGATGAGAACGGAGACTGCCCGGAGTTTTTAAAAAGGGGATGTTTTGGAAGGGCAGCTCAGAGAGAAAGGGCTGAGACACGGCTCAATATGCCGGGGCTGCGTTGGGATCCGATCGCCTGGTTGCTCTCAGAGGCGGCCAGTGAAAGCCTAGTCTGAAAACACCTGGGCGTTTTGGGTGGCGTCAGGGCCGAGATGGCAATCTTGGATTCCCGGTTCTGTAAACGAGCCAAGGAGCAAATTTACCTGGCAGGTGCCTCCGTTTCGGCATTGTCTCTGGCACGCGTCTTCTCCTATCCGGGAGGGAAGGAAGGAAAACGAGAGTTATCCACAGAGTATCCAAGTGGGAGGGATCGCTTATCGCATCCTGTGTTGTGCAAAGCCTCAAGAAGAACTCTTTGCAACTCAAAAGCTTGCAAATTTGGAGATGAGCTATCTGGGCTGTTCTAAGCCAACACTAGCTATCCTGCTCCCCCAGTCTCTAATCTTTCCCGGTCCTGCTAAAAGAGACCCTTCAACTAGAGAGGTCATTGATTAAACTGTGGACCTTCAAAAGAGCAAACCTTCACTATGTCAACCCCAGGTTTGCCCCACCCAGCCTTTCGATGTACGCCTTAGGCTGAAAAGTCTGTGGCTCAGTGGCACAGCCTCTGCTTGGCATGCAGAAGGTCCAAAGTTCAGTCCCCGGCATCTCCAACTAAAAAGGGTCCAGGCAAGGAGGCGTGAAAAACCTCAGCTGGAGACCCCGGAGAGCCGCTGCCAGTCTGAGTATGCAAGACTGATTTTGATGGACCCAGGGTATGATTCAGTAGAAGGCAGTTTCATGGGTGCCCCCTTTTGTCCCCTGGCGCGGTCCCCTTCTTACTGATTTCGCAGTTGGGTCCAGCCCAGCCTTCCAGGCAATCGCAGAAATAGCCTCCGATGAGATTTTTACAACCCTGAGCGTGGAGGCAGGGATCCGTCTGGCACTCATTCACATCTGGAAATAAGAACAGAAGCAGCGGCGGGTCAGATCCGGTCGAAGGTCCAGACAGAAGCTTCCAGCAAACAGGCAAGAAAGCAAAAAAACCTTCCCTTCAGAGTTGTGCCCAGTGTCTTGTGCTTTGAGACAGCCTGCATCTCAACACGGAGGTTCCATTTAGCTACCATTTAACTGAGTTAGTGGTCACAGGGTCCCATCAGGCTCTGGGAGAGTGCAAATTCTTCCCGAGGGGAGCCATTCGGCCAATTACATACGTTCGAGCTGGCCTGCTTCGCAGGATTGTCGTGAGGGGAAAGCCACGCCCAGCAGAGCGAGCCAGGTAAACACGCTGTAAATCAATAATCTGGGTAAATCCACAATTTAACTCTTTGAAATGTCCTGCTTATAATGCCATCTACAGTAATGGCTGTCACCCAGGAAATTAAGAATTCTACCCGTAAATTAACAGGGTACACAGAAGAGTTTGAAAAAAATCTTAATTCTGCCAGAAACTTCCAAGGAAGCATCTAGCTGGCCTGAAAAAGTTCGGATGATCTACCCCGTGTAGTCACACAGAAAATCCTAACTGAGCATAGTAAAGATAAAGGTAGCCCCCTGTGCAAGCACCAGTCGTTTCTGACTCGGGGGTGACGTCACATCACAAGATTTTCACGGCAGACTTTTGACGGTTTGCCATTCCCTTTCCCCCCAGCAAGCTGAGTACTAATTTTACTGACCTCGGAAGGATGGAAGGCTGAGTCAACCTGAAGCTGGCTACCTGAACCCAGCTTCCACCGGGATCGAACTCAGATCGTGAGCAGAGAGCTCGGACTGCAGTACTGCAGCTTTACCACTCTGTGCCACGGGGCTCCTCTTAATTGAGCATACAGTATCTTAAAACTGAGGAAGCCTAAAAGGGGATTTTGCCTCTACGCCTTCCCAACATTGGTGCATCTGGAGGTAACAGAATGAGCATAAATATTTTAACTTTGGAGGCAGTTAGAAGAAAGCAGGACAGAGAGCATAAGAGCAGGAGGTGAGAGGAAACAAGGAAAAACGGCACAGAAAGTAGGGAGTGCGAGGAAAAACCACACCACAGATACCTCACCGATTTGACAGGTCTTCCCCGTCCACTGGGGTGGGCAGGAGCACTTGAAGTCCCCCGGGATATTCTGGCAAGTCCCACCGTGGCTGCAGGGCTCCGAGAGACAGTCTGTTACCTCTAGGGGGCAGCAGAAGATGAGTTGTGCTTAGAACTCGGGGGAGTAAAAAGAGGACTTGCAAGAGAGTTGTATGGATGCATTCCTCCAGAATTCGCACTCTCCACAGGTTTCCCCTCTGGTGTCCCTTTTAAAGTCTCCCCCTCGAAAAAAGGACTTTGACCATTTTCAGAGACCCCTCCTCCATCATTGCAACTCACCTTTTTGACCTGGGGTGCCAACTCCAGGTTGGGAAATTCCTGGAAATTTGGGGGTGGAGCAGGGTGGGGAGTAGGAACCCCTGCAGGGTATAGAACAGGGGTGGCCGAACTGCAGCTTTGGAGTCACGTGTGGCTCTTGCAGCACCCCCACCCCCACCCCATTGGCCGGCTTGGAGAAGTCATTTGTCCCTTGAGATCACTTCTCCAAGCTAAGCCAGCTGGCGGCTCGGAGAATGCATTTAAAGTCGCTTTCTTTCCGTCTCTCTCTCCCGCCCCCCCTCCTTCCATCTATTTGCCTGCCTGCCTGCCTTCCGTCTTGCAGCTGTCAAACATCTGACGTTTATTCTATGTGGCTCTTACATTAAGCAAGTTCGGCCACCCCTGGTATAGCGTCATACAGTCCGTCTTCTGAAGCAGCCGCCTTCTCCAGGGGAACTAATTTCTGTAATCCGGAGATCACATCTATGCCTGGGGGCTTCGGCCGTCAACAAAACTTAAAACCTGAAAATTTGGCATTACCTCCCCATGCATTTGTTATGGAATTAAAAAAATGTTAGTGCTTGAATCTGGATTTTGCCCTTAGCTTTGAAACCCTCTAAAGGACATCCTATCATTTAGATCAGGGGTCCCCAATCCCCAGGCCATGGACCGGTACCAGTCCGTGCCCTGTGAGCAACTGGGCCATGAGCTGTATAATTATTTCATTATATATTTCAATGTAGTAATAATAGGAAGACGACGGCATTGGATTCATATCCTGCCATCCACTCCGAATTTCAGCGTCTCAGAGCGGCACACAATCTCCTTTACCTTCCTCTCCCACAACAGATACCCCGTAAGGCAGGTGGGGCTGAGAGAGCTCTCCCAGAAGCTGCCCTTTCAAGGACAACCTCTGCCAGAGCTATGGCTGACCCAAGGCCATTCCAGCCGCTGCAAGTGGAGGAGTGGGGAATCAAACCCAGTGCTCCAAGATAAGAGTCCGCACACTTCACTACCACACTGAACTAATAGAAATAAAGTGCACAATTGTATCATCTCGAAACCATCCCCCCCTGCCCCCCCCCGGTTCGTGGAAAAATTGACTTCCACAAAATCGGTCCCTGGTGTCAAAAAAGTTGGGGACCGCTGGTTAGATTCACTGATTCCAATTCGGCAAACTGGAGAGTTCGTGCAACTCCCAGCCTCCCAGCCTCCCCACATTATTCCTTTGCCCCCAATTAGCATTTCCCCATGGAAACAGCTTTCATTCATCTCCCAAACCAATTAGCACGCTAACATCCACACGTCTCCTCCCCCGTCCGCCCCCAACATTGGAGCAGAGACAAAAGGTATCTTTTCCCTTCCGCAAGATACGTATGATGGTTTGTATTTGTAAAATGGCACAAAAATGGAAAAAGATACACAAAGTCCAGCCAACAATTGGGTGGGCAAGTTTTTCAACCAGAGTCTTGGTCTACTTTGGAGGGCTCTGTCTCCAATGCCAAAGCTGCCGCCGGAAGCCAAGATGGACGCCCACACGTCAACCAGGACAAGACCCAGACGGTTCTCTTAACAGTTCCCTTGAGCTGTTTAACAGTTCTTGGGAGCATTAACCACCTCAAACTCAGGGCCCCCCCCCAACTTTATTTTAACTTCCAGGCACCCACGGCATTTGGATAGAGAGCAGAGAGCCATCCCAAAATGGCTGCCATGGGAGTCGGAGCCAAATGCCAAAATGGCCGCCGGGCGAGACAGAGCCAAACACAGTACTATAGTTTGCTGCAGTGGGAAAGCCTTTTCTTTGAATGAGTGGAACCAATCCCAAGCCCTGTTTTACAGTGGCTCCACCCACTTCCTGAAAAGCTTAGTGGGCGCTGAGGGAAGTAGGGGTGAGTGCCACAGTCCCCACGAGCACCACTTTGGGGAACCCTAGCCCTAGCGGAAACCGCTGTCCCTCAGGCCAGCCTCTGATGGAGGGCTCTTCTTACAAGGCCTACTGTCAGCTCCTGGAGGACTGGCTACATCAGGGGGGTGTGGCCTACTAAGCAAAGGAGTTCCTGCTACAAAGAAAACTCTGGTTGGAACTGACGTAAAGGAGAGCTTCCTGGGCTGGGTCAAGTTTGTCATCAAATGTAATGCCAGGTAGCAGAGATATAAACTTTATAAAGGACACAGGCATGCACAAAGAGTTTTTAAAAATTCAAAACATGCTTAAAACATTAGCACTTGTTTGACTCAAAAGGTGCTTTCTTTGTATCTCTCCCGTGTAATCCAGGCTCTCTCAATTGCGCAGCAGAGCTACTGAGCCAAGCCTCTCTTCCTTCTATTAATTGAGACTCCTCCTCCTGGTCTCCCGGGGAAAGAAGGAAAGAGCCAGAGCTTCCTTCGAAGTAAGCTATTCCCTCCCCGCCACGGGAGGAGCCTCAGCCAATAGAGAAAATAGAGGCTCTGCTCTGCAACTCCTGTGCGATTGAGCAAGCCTGGCCAAGCAAGCTGGGAGGCAGAAGGAAGCAGATGACAGCCAGTTGCTTGGGGGCCTGACAGGACCCTTCTAGGGGCCTTATTCGGCCCTTGGGCCACATGTTTGACACCCCTGTACTCAACAGCCGCCCCGCACACGCACACGCGTGCACCCCCCCCTTCCCCCTCCCCTGAGCTGGAAACTTCTTACCATTCTGACAGGACTCCCCACTCCATCCCGGGGGACAGATGCACCAGAAGCCAGAAGGACCCCGGAGACACGTCCCACCGTTTGAGCAAAGGTCAGAAGAGCAGGTGGATTCAGCCACAGGCAGAGGGAGAAGAGCTGAAGCGGGAGACACCAAAAGGAAAGCCATAGGAGGGGGGGGAGGTTAAGAGGGCCCAGTGGAGGAGCCCACTGAAGCCAGAGGCCCACAGAGACATTCACCGGCCTGCCCCTCCTATGCACCTCTGTCAGCTCTGAAAGGCTTCTCTTATCTTATCGCCCCCTTCCCTTCCTCCCCAGTGGAGCCCCAAAGTGACTCGTGTGACCCTCTGTGCAACAACCGCCTCTGTGAGGCAGGCCAGGCCGAGAGAGTGTGACTGGCTCAAGGTCACCCAGCAAACTTCCAGGGCAGAACGGAGATTCGAACCTAGGTCTCCCGTCCTAGTCAGACACTCTAACTACAATGCTGGCTGTCCAATCCTAAATCTTCAGAGGCAACCAGCTAGAGGGTTAAGAACATAAGAGATGCCATGCTGGATCAGGCTAATGGCCCATCCGTTCCAACACTCTGTGTCACAAAGCAGCCAAAATTCAGGGGCCATCAGGAGGTCCACTAGTGGGGCAAAAACTCCAGAAGCCCTCCCACTATGCCCCACCCAAGCACCCCCAGGCATCCCTGCCCCGAACATAAGAGAAGCCCTGTTGGATCAGGCCAATAGCCCATCCAGTCCAACACTCTGTGTCACATAAGAACATAAGAGAAGCCATGTTGGATCAGGCCAATGGCCCCTCCAGTCCAACATTCTGTGTCACATAAGAACATAAGAGAAGCCATGTTGGATCAGGCCAGTGGCCCATCCAGTCCAACACTTTGGGTCACATAAGAGAAGCCCTGTTGGATCAGGCCAGTGGCCCATCCAGTCCAACACTCTGTACATAAGAACATAAGAGAAGCCATGTTGGATAAGGCCAGTGGCCCATCCAGTCCAACACTCTGGGTCACATAAGAACATAAGAGAAGCCATGCTGGATCAGGCCAGTGGCCCATCCAGTCCAACACTCTGTACATAAGAACATAAGAGAAGCCATGCTGGATCAGGCCAGTGGCCCATCCAGTCCAACACTTTGGGTCACATAAGAACATAAGAGAAGCCCTTTTGGATCAGGCCAGTGGCCCATCCAGTCCAACACTCTGTACATAAGAACATAAGAGAAGCCCTGTTGGATCAGGCCAGTGGCCCATCCAGTCCAACACTCTGTACATAAGAACATAAGAGAAGCCATGTTGGATAAGGCCAGTGGCCCATCCAGTCCAACACTCTGTACATAAGAACATAAGAGAAGCCATGCTGGATCAGGCCAGTGGCCCATCCAGTCCAACACTCTGTACATAAGAACATAAGAGAAGCCATGCTGGATCAGGCCAGTGGCCCATCCATTCCAACACTCTGTGTCACATAAGGACATAAGAGAAGCCCTGTTGGATTAGGCCAGTGGCCCATCCAGTCCAACACTCTGTGTCACATAAGAACATAAGAGAAGCCCTGTTGGATCAGGCCAGTGGCCCATCCAGTCCAACACTCTGTACATAAGAACATAAGAGAAGCCATGTTGGATAAGGCCAGTGGCCCATCCAGTCCAACACTCTGGGTCACATAAGAACATAAGATAAGCCATGCTGGATCAGGCCAGTGGCCCATCCAGTCCAACACTCTGTACATAAGAACATAAGAGAAGCCATGCTGTATCAGGCCAATGGCCCATCCAGTCCAACACTCTGTACATAAGAACATAAGAGAAGCCATGCTGGATCAGGCCAGTGGCCCATCCATTCCAACACTCTGTGTCACACAGTGGCCAAAACCAATGGGCCATCAGGAGGTCCACTAGCAGGGCCAAAACTCCAGAAGCCCTCCCATTGTGGCCCCCCCAAGCACCAAGAATACAGAGAATCCCTCCCCCGAACGTAAGAGAAGCCCTTTTGGATCAGGGCATTGGCCCATCCAGTCCAACACTCTGTACATAAGAACATAAGAGAAGCCATGCTGGATCAGGCCAGTGGCCCATCCAGTCCAACACTCTGTACATAAGAACATAAGAGAAGCCATGTTGGATAAGGCCAGTGGCCCATCCAGTCCAACACTCTGGGTCACATAAGAACATAAGATAAGCCATGCTGGATCAGGCCAGTGGCCCATCCAGTCCAACACTCTGTACATAAGAACATAAGAGAAGCCATGCTGGATCAGGCCAATGGCCCATCCAGTCCAACACTCTGTACATAAGAACATAAGAGAAGCCATGCTGGATCAGGCCAGTGGCCCATCCATTCCAACACTCTGTGTCACACAGTGGCCAAAACCAATGGGCCATCAGGAGGTCCACTAGCAGGGCCAAAACTCCAGAAGCCCTCCCATTGTGGCCCCCCCAAGCACCAAGAATACAGAGAATCCCTCCCCCGAACGTAAGAGAAGCCCTTTTGGATCAGGGCATTGGCCCATCCAGTCCAACACTCTGTACATAAGAACATAAGAGAAGCCATGCTGGATCAGGCCAGTGGCCCATCCATTCCAACACTCTGTGTCACACAGTGGCCAAAACCCAGGGGCCATCAGGAGGTCCCCCAGCAGGGCCAGAACTCCAGAAGCCCTCCCACTTTTGCCCTCCAAACACCAAGAAGACAGAGCATCACTGGGTTCTTTCCAAGGCTGTCCTAAGATAACTTTAAGATTGTCTCCCGGTCCCACTTTAATTTATGAAACCTCAATTTTCTTCCTGAGTCAGTTAAAGCCGCCTGGCCTTCCTGTCCTGGTGCCTCTCTAACCACTCCACCCTGCTTCCTGCCCGGAGCTGACTTTCCTCCACACCTCACTCTACCCATGACCTGTTTCCCCTCCTTATGGCACCTCTAGGCCTCATTACGCCTCCCCTCTCCCCCCCCATAACCAACCAACGCCTCATTTCCAACCACCCGCATCCCGCAGCTGAGAAAACAGTTTGGGAGAGCGGAGAAAAGAGAGAGGTTTTTCCCTAGCAAGGACAAAAGTTCACAGATGTGCTAGAGACGGGAAGGGAGGGGGTGGTGTTGTCGTAGAACCCAGGCAGTTTCTGATTTCCAAACCCGAATCAGTCCACAAAAGCCCACAGGCTTTTGGGGAGCCGGAGGCTGCTCAAATATACAAGCAGCCCAAACGTTTGTTCTTGGAGCAGATGTTATTTTTGGGGTTCCCATAGAAATACCCTTGAATCCCTTATCTTTGTATCCAGACAGAGTATGTCGAGAGAGTGTGCGACTGCAATAAAAAAGGCCAACGCCACGCTGGGAATTATTAGGAAGGGAACTGAAAACAAATCAGCCAGTATCCTAATGCCCCTGCATAAATAGATAGTGCGGTCTCATTTGGAATACTGTGTGCAATTCTGGTCACCGCACCTCAAAAAGGATATTATAGCATTGGAAAAAGTGCAGAAAAGGGCAACTAGAATGATTCAACGTTTGGAACACTTTCCCTAGGAAGAAAGGTTAAAACGCTTGGGGCTCTTTAGCTTAGAGAAACGTCAACTGAGGGGTGACATGAGAGAGGTTTACAAGATTATGCACGGGATAGAGAAGGCAGAGAAAGAAGTACTTTTCTCCTTTCTCACAATACGAGAACTCGGGGACATTCAATTAAATTGCTGAGCAGTCGGGTTAGAATGGATAAAAGGAAGTCCTTCTTCACCCAAAGGGTGATTAACGTGTGGAATTCACTGCCACAGGAGGTGGTGGCGGCTACAAGCACAGACAGCTTCAAGAGGAGATTGGATAAGCATCTGGAGCAGAGGTCCATCAGTGGCTATTAGCCACAGCGTATTGTCGGAACTCTCTGTATGGGGCAGTGATGCTCTGTATTCTGGGTGCTTGGGGGGGGGCACAGTGGGAGGGCTTCTAGCCTGCTTTTTCTGGCCACTGTGTGACACAAGAGTGTTGGACTGGATGGGCCATTGGCCTGATCCAACATGGCTTCTCTTATGTTCTTTCTTCTATTATGTCCTGCTCTTCCCATAAAGACGGGGCTTCCATGGTAGTACAGGGAGGGGGGTGATTTGTCTTATTTTATCCTCAAGAATCACCCTGCGAGGAAAGCTGGGTGCCGGTAACCAGATAAGCTCACCATGTGCACTTTGCAACCGAGCCGGGAATTGAGGTCCCGTCTCCCTGATCCAGCTCCGGCCTTCACGCCGCTACGCCACACTGCCTACGGAAAAAGCCCCCGCCTGGCATTTCCTGCAACAGCAGGCAGCACTCCTGGCGGGAGAGAACACACCTCGGGCTATGCAGCCCGCTGGTTCAGGATGGTTCCCTCGTGGGTCGGTGCCCTCCGCTTACCGTTTTCGCAGTTCCGACCCTGGAACCCCTCTGGACAGAGACATTCGTATTCGTCCGGCTCCTTGTTGGCGCAGGTGCCCCCATTTTCGCACGGCCGATGGGACCCGCAATAATTCAGATCTGGGAAACGAGAGAAAGCACAGCTCTGGGTGTTCCCCATGGCAGATGACAAGCCTGGAGTCACGTCTTTGAGAGACGGGGCCTTCCTTTCAGGACGCAAGACGGCTGCCGGCTCAACCTGGAGTCAGTTCCAGGACACTGTGCTACCTGGGATAGTCTCCCACGGCAGTGCAACTGCAATTGGCATACCCCCCCTCCTCTCCTGAAGCAGCCCCGTGGCGCAGAGTGGTAAAGCTGCAGTGCTGCAGTCCAAACTCTCTGCTCACGACCTGAGTTCGATTCCAGCAGAAGCTGGGTTCAGGGAGCCGGCTCGAGGTTGATTCAGCCTTCCATTCTTCCGAGGTCGGTAAAATGAGTCCCCAGCTTGCTGGGGGGAAAGTGGAGATGACTGGGGAAGGCAAGGGCAAACCATCCCGTAAAAAAAATCTGTCGTGAAAACACTGTGATGCAACGTCACCCCAGAGTCGGAAATGACTGGTGCTTGCACAGGGGACTACCTTTACCTCCTCTCCCGAAGGGCAAGACTACAGCCCTTCTTGCTACAACAGAGAGGGCGGAAAGCACAGGGCGTCGGTAGAATGGGGGGTATTCTCTGGATCTCTCCAACAGCAGCTCACATTTGCGGGATCAGCTGCGGGTTTGTCTACCTGCCAAGGGGACGTCTGCCACCTGCACGCCACCAGGACAGTTCAAGGTCTTCATCACCTTGAGTCAGGTCTCCTCGACGCCTTCTCTCCACCCCCAGCAGCCAGAAGCAAGCTGACCCAAGAGAGCTGCTGACGCCCAAAGGGCTTGGCTTGACCCCAGCTGGCAGCGGTGCAGGTTCGAGGAATGATGCTCAGGAGCGAACGGAGCACCTGTGGTCCACTGGTACCGTCACCAGCCACTCCCGGGTGGTCAACCAGCCCTAAGCTAAAAGTTTTCACCAAAGAGCGAAAGCTGGGGAAGTTCTATATCAGCTAGTTCCTCCAGGGTGCAAAGATGCATTCTCTACCGAGCATGCTCCAATCGGGGGGGGGGGGGAGAGACTCACTTTTGTCACACAAGAGCCCTCCCCAGTTGGTCTCACAGTTGCATTTCCAGGGTTCACTGCAGCTCCCGTGGACGCAGCCCGGAAAGAGGATGCACTTATCGCAGAGAGGGCCCGTCCACCCATAATGGCACCTGGAAGGGAGAGAACGTGTGAACCTTTGAAGCTGCCTTCTACTGAATCAGACCCTCCTGGGTCCATCCAAGTCAGTCTTGTCTACTCAGACTGGCAGCAGCTCTCCAGGGTCTCAAGCTGAGGTTTTTCACGCCTATTTGCCTGGACCCTTTTTAGTTGGAGATGTCGGGGATTGAACGTGGGACCTTCTGCTTACCAAGCAGATGCTCTACCACTGAGCCATAGCCCCATTCATGGCTCTCCAGGGTCTCAAGCTGAGGTTTTTCACGCCTATTTGCCTGGACCCTTTTTAGTTGGAGATGCCGGGGATTGAACCTGGGACCTTCTGCTTACCAAGCAGATGCTCTACCACTGGGCCACTGTCCCTCCCCAAAGAGTTGTGAACATATAAACATGAAGCTGCCTTCTACTGAATCAGACCCTCCTGGGTCCATCCAACTCAGTGTTGTCTCAAGCTGAGGTTTTTCACTCCTACTTGCCTGGACTCTTTTTAGTTGGAGATGCCGGGGATTGGACCTGGGACCTTCTGCTTACCAGGCAGATGCTCTACCACTGAGCCACCGTCCCTCCCCAAAGAAGAGTACAGTGCTGATGAGGCAGAGAGGTTAGGAGCACAAAGAGGTTAGGAGCACCACAGACAAAACCTCCCCATTCCATTTAGAGATAAGGAATGGTAATAGGAATGTTTATGTGCAAGGCAGTGCACATCAAGTTCACAGTCTAACATGGCAGTTAAATGTGTGCCTCAAGAAACTAAATAAATACTGAAAGGCTCCAATGAGGCCAAAGCAGGATGCCACAGAGGAGGCTGCTTGTTATGTCTCTGCATGAGTCCCTGGTCAAGTCTTGCCTCTGTCCTATCAGCCTCCACTAGGATTGGGTCATTCAGGGCAAGATAGGAGGGACTGAGTGACCTCCACACAGGCTTACAAAAGAATTACTTCAACGGGAGGTTGCTAGCTGCCCCTCTGCACGAGTCACCCCTCCAGTCAGTAGGCAGATGAGCAACTCGGGCAGAGGTACATGGAGGCTAATTCTCTGGAAGATGCATAATCCTTTCTCCCTTTGTGGACTTTTCGGGAAGCGACTTCGGGTTTTAAGGCAGGACTTTGATCGGACGTCGTTCTCAAAACGAGCATGAAAACTTTGAACGAGTCGTTCTTTTCCCATCTGCCAATCATCCGTGCCCTTTTTGTGAAGTTGGGATTCTGAGACCCACCCTTATCCAGGTCTCTGACCCTCGCCAGGCGTTTCTCAAAATCACCTGGGTAGTGTCACAGCCCCGTTTCCTCCCTCGCCCTCTGTATCGGCACAGGGATCTGCTGGTGACTTCATTTCCCTGGCTGGGTTCCCAGGCCACCCCTTGGCTAGGCGAGGCGTCTCCTCTGCTCCGGGCCACTGCCTTCACAGCCGAGAAAAGCCCCTGGGATCCTACACATCAGGGTTTGCCCCCAAAATGGCTTCCGTGTGGGAAAGAAACGGCACCATTCCTGCAGTTCGGTGATGTGCGTGTGTGTGTCCTTCCCCCAGGTCCACAGAAGATGCAATAATACTTAGGAAACATTCAAGTAGGAACAACGGTACACCCTTCAAGCCAAGCAACGACCGTTCCTTTAATGCACGGGCTGGTAGCCCCCAGCTAAAAATGCTCATTAAAGAAACATCTTTTGGCCATAACCCTCACGTGGGACAGTGCCCTTTTCCCTAACCTCTGGTAGAGCTAAATAGCTTCAAGATGTTTCCTCAGAGGGCCTCGGGGTCGGTGACGCTAGGTGCTGCTGAGGGTGGGGGAAGTCAAGAGTGAAAAAGTTTGGCCTTTTGGAACGGAGCGTGCAACGGAGCCAGCTGCTCCGTGGGGGTACTGGAGAAACGAGGCTGGCTTGAAGACTGGCGCTGTGTCGGTCAAGTCGCTGTCCTGTTGCCTTCGCTCAGTTGAAAAGAAGCAGGTATCCAACATGAAAACCTCAAGTCTCCAAGGACGAAAGGAACTCAGGAAATGAGTCGATGGGGAATACTGTGCCTGACCTGCATTCTTCTGCTCCCTTTTCTCTCTCTTGGCTTGGCTTCGCGAACGAAGATTTAAGAAGGGTGCAATAGTCCACGTCTGCTGCAGTCCATGTCTGCTGCAGGCTCCCTTACCTGCTATATATTCCCCTTAGCCATCACTAGGGTTGCCAATCCCCATGGGGGACAGGGGATTCCCCCGGTTTGGAGGCCCTCCCCCCGCTTCAGGGGCATCAGAAAATGGGGAGGAGGGAGGGAAATGTCTGCTGGGCACTCCATTATTCCCTTTGGAGAACAATTCCCATAGGATATAATGGAGAATTGATCCTTAGGCATCTGGGGCTCTGTGGGGGGGAGGGGCTGTTTTTTGAGGTAGAGGCAGCAAACTTGCAGCATAGCATCTGGTGCCTCTCCTCAAAACACCCTCCGAGTTTCAAAAAGGTTGGACCAGGGGGTCCAATGCTATCAGCCCCAAAAGGAGGTGCCCCTATCCTTCATTATTTCCAGTGGAGGGAAGGCATTTAAAAGGCGTGCGATCCCTTTAAATGTGATGGCCAGAATGGCCTTGGGTCAGCCATAGCTCTGGCAGAGGTTGTCCTTGAAAGGGCAGCTGCTGTGAGAGCCCTCTCCAGCCCCACCCACCTCACAGGGTGTCTGTTGTGGGGGAGGAAGTTAAAGGAGATTGTGAGCTGCTCTGAGACTCTCCGGAGTGGAGGGTGGGATATAAATCCAATATCTTCATCTACCTCACAGGGGGTCTGTTGTGGGGGAGGAAGGTAAAGGAGATTGTGAGCCGCTCTGAGACTCTTCGGAGTGGAGGGCGGGATATAAATCCAATATCTTCATCTACCTCACAGGGTGTCTGTTGTGGGGGAGGAAGGTAAAGGAGATTGTGAGCCGCTCTGAGACTCTTCGGAGTGGAGGGCGGGGTATAAATTCAATATCATCAGCATCTCTGCATTTGCTCCTCCTGAAACTCATTTCCTGCTTTTCTGGTTTTAAGACTTTTGGACCGCCTCCTGTTCTTACAGAGCTATTCATACGCTGGGCTTTTGGGATGTCATGACTGAGGGGCGCTTTTCTGTTGTTGCTATTGCTTCTCGCTTTTGTCCTGAGCCCCACAAGAGTCCAGGCGGACGAAGGTAAACAAACAGCAGTTCCGAGTTTGGTTTATACAGCTGAGATTGACGAGGGAAAACTCAGCTACGGCTGCCTCTGCCATTTACCAAGGACAAGCAGAGCTACATGGCGAATGCCACCCACACAGGCTCCCACTGCACCCTATCCACAGCTCTGGGGTCCTTTCTCCATCCTGACCCTGTACACCCCCTAGCCCCTCTTACCTGCATTCATTGGGCTCCTCGCAGAACCCGTGCATTTCATGACAACCTGGGCGGCAAATAGCTGCAAGAAACAATCAAGAAGGGTGCATGTGAGTCCATAACTTCCGGGTCAAAGTTCAGCAAAGGGGGCTCAGATGTTTGACTTCCCTAAAGGGCCTTTCTTTCCCTCCTCTCACCACTGTTCTCTTGTGAGTTCTGAAGGGAGGAGATGAGTCAGAAGAGGCAGGGTCCAGCATTTCCCCATATATATCCCAGAGAGCACTGCGTTCAGGAGGTCAAAATCTGTTATCCGTCCCCAGACCAAGGGAGGCCAGACTGGGCTCTACACGGGCCAGGGCCTTCTTAGTGGCAGCACCGATGTTATGGAATGCTCTCCTGTGGGACCTCTCCCAATTCCACAGGGCCTGAAAAACCGAACTTTTTCGACAGGCCTACAACTACTCAGGCCTACTCTGCTCTGGTAAGACCTCACCCGGAGTATTGTGTTCAGTTTTGGGCACCACATTTTACGAAGGATATAGACAAGCTGGAACGGGTCCAGAGGAGGGCGACAAAGATGGTGAGGGGTCTGGAGACCAAGTGCTATGAGGAAAGGTTGAAGGAGCTGGGGATGTTTAGCCTGGAGAGAAGGCGGCTTAGAGGTGATAGGATCACCATCCTCAAGTTCTTGAAGGGCTGTCCTATATAGGATGGTGTAGAATTGTTTTCTGTGGCCCTGGAAGGTAGGACCAGAACCAGTGGGTTGAAATTAAATCAAGAGAGTTTTCAGCTCAACATGAGGAAGAACTTCCTGACTGTTAGAGCGGTTCCTCAGTGGAACAGGCTTCCTCATTGGGAGGTGGTGGGCTCTCCTTCCTTGGAGGTTTGTAAACAGAGGCTAGATGGCCATCTGACAGCAATGAGGATACTGTGAATTTAGGGGGAAGTGTTTGTGAGTTTCTTGCATTGTGCAGGGGGTTGGACTAGATGACCCTAGAGGTCATCTCCAACTCTATGATTCTATGAACTAACGTGGAAGGAGACTGCCACTGCTATGTCACGGAAGAAGAAGAACTGCAGATTTATACCTCACCCGTCTCTCTGAATCAGAGACTCAGAGCTGCTCACAATCTCCTCTATCTTCTCCCCCCACGACAGGCACCCTGTGAGGCGGGTGGGGCTGAGAGGGCTCTCGCAGCAGCTGCCCTTTCAAGGACAACTCCTGCAAGAGCTATGACTGACCCAAGGTCACTCCAGTAGCTGCAAGTGGAGGAGTGGGGAATCAATCCCGGTTCTTCCAGATAAGAGTCCACGCACTTAACCACCACACCAAACTGGTTACAGACGAACGATATCATCTGTAAGATCGCTAATAGAGCAACAAAGGAACAGTGAACAGAGATATGAAGAAACCGCCTTTGTTACGAAATCTTTTTATAGCACCTAATAATGTAGTTTTTGAATTGTTTATATATGTTTTTTATTCTTTTATAACTGTAATCTGAACTGTTTTTACCATGACTGCTAGCCGCCCAGAGTCTACTCGCAGAGTGGGCGGCATATAAACCTAAAGTAAATACAATAAATACATAAAATAAATTCCCACACCTAGGAGGGGGCGGGACAGTAAAGGGAGGACTCCTTGCTTCTCTTCCCAGCCCCCTAGGTGGCATCTAAGTGCATTATAGTCAGCCACTCGGAGCAACTCCAGCTGCAACGTGTGAGGAGTTCTTGTCAAGGTGCCACCAGGCGAGTTGTTCCTCCAAAACAGGGTTGCCAGCCTCCAGGTGGGGCCTGGAGATCTCCCGCTTTTGCCACTGATCCCCAGCTGGCAGAGAACAGCTCCCCTGGAGGCTGCTTAGAAGGGGGGACCCTAGGCCCTGCTGAGGCCCCTCCCCTCCCCAAACCCCGCCCTCTCCGGGCTCCACCCACAAAGTCTCCAGGTATTTTCCAACCCAGACCTGGGAACCCTAAAGATCCAACAGAATCCTTTTCTACCCCACACTGGGGGGCGGAGGCACTGGCCCCTCCAGCCAGCCAGAAGAAGCACTAGCTAACAACGTTTAGTTAAAAGAAACCTTTTTAAGAGTCATATAATCCTTTTGTACATTACAATATTACAAGCAAGGTCCAACGAACACCCGGACAGAAGCTCATTTTGTCAAAAAACTTCCTCAGGAGCAGGCCTCGGATTCAGCAGGAGCTCACAAGGAGCACAGCTCCCGAACCTTTCTGAGGGTTCCCCCTCTTCCTCCCCACTTTGTCCGTTGAATAGTAGGTGCAGCTGCATAACAATCCCTGGATGAGCTCCACCACCTATTTTTTCTACAAAACAACCCCTGCTCAGGAGTATTCCTATTTCCTTCAGGGTTATCGGCCTCTTGTTGCAATTCAGTGTAGGGTTATTAGCCTCTTGTCACACTGAAGAGTTGAACGAGGAGCTACCCTTAGTGCCCTGTAATATGGAGCGCTTACAGAACATCTGTGAGTCATCAGGGGCCTTAAGAACTTTTGCTACATTCCTTTTGCTACAGGAAATTCACATGGACCTCCCCCTGCACAAAATCAGCCTTGCTGTCAGATGGCCATCTAGCCTCTGTTTCAAAACCTCCAAGGGAGGAGAGCCCATCACCTCCTGAGGAAGCCTCTTCCACTGAGGAACCGCTCTAACGCTCATGAAGTTCTTCCTCATGCTGAACCAAAAATTCTTTTTATTTAATTTCAGCCTGTTGGTTCTGGTCCGACTTACTGGAGCAACAGAAAACAACTCCGCACCATCCTCTATACAACAGCCCTTCAAGTACTTGAAGATGGGGATCGTATCACCTCTTAGTTATCTCCTCTCCAGGCTAAATATGCCCAGCTACTTCAACCTTTCCTCATCAGAGTTGGTCTCCAGACCCCTCACCGTCTTTGTTGTCCTTCCTTGGACATGTTAAGAACATACAAGAAGCCTTGTTGGATCAGGTCAATGGCCCATCCAGTCCAACATTCTGTGTTACACAGTGGCCAAAAAACCCCAGGTGCCGTCAGGAGGTCCATCAGTGAAGCCAGGACACTAGAAGCCCTCCCACTGTGCCTCCCCCAAGCATCAAGAATACAGAGCATCACTTGCCCCAGACATAAGAACGTAAGAGAAGCCAAGTTGGATCAGGCCAATGGCCCATCCAGTCCAACACTCTGTGTCACACAGTGGCCAAAAAAAAAAAGGTGACATCAGGAGGTCCATCACCAGGACACTAGAAGCTCTCCCACTAGAAGCCTTTCACATTCCAGCTTGTCCATAGCCTTCTTAAATGGTGGTGCCCCAAACTGAACACAATAATCTAGGTGAGGTCTAACCAGAGCAAAACAATACCATCACTTCCTTACAACACCCATGAGGTAGGCCAGTCTCACTGTCCAGGAGAGGAAATGTCCTGCCCCACAAAGCTTTTGGCCCAAGATTTAAACCGAGGGCTTAACTTGTATCCAAGCCTGAGCTGTTCCACCAGCTTTGGCTCAGGTGGCAAGCAATGTTCCCGCTAAGCTGCAGAGTCTTGTGAGCAAAAATTCTACTTTGTGAGCTACTGGCATTGAAGTTGTGAGCTGCTAGCTTTAACGTTGTGAGCTGCTGCATCAATGAGTGTGCTCTGGGGTCATCCTTCCTGAGCTAAGGCAAAAACGTGTGAGCCGGAGGTTAAAAATCTGTGAGCTAGCTCACGCTAACTCAGCTTAGAGGGAACAGTGGTGGCAAGCAACACGATGCAGTTCCAGATGTGCGTGGAACAGCAGGGTACGGGTCTCCTTCCCAACCGCGGCCCCTCCTTCCTTGCGCCACAACCACCCTCCGGAAGTCCCGGGACATACCCTGGGTGCACTCGTCTCCCGTCCATCCGTCCAGACAGACCTTGTTGCCGGCAGAGTCGCAGCTGTGGTGCCCAAAGAAATCATCCCGGGGCCGGCACAGGAGGTTGCACATCGGGCCGTAGTAGTACTCCTGGCACCGCACTCGCACTCGGTACTCTAGCGAGGTGCCACGGCCGTGATGCCACAAGTCCTCCCAGCCCTCGCCTGGGTTCAGCATGCCCGAGCGAGTCACCCGCTCCATCAGCTGCCCTGCGCCTGTGGACAGAGAGGTGACAGTCAGGCAGGAAGTCCCCCTAGGGGTGTCAAGTCCCCTGTGGCCTCTGACAGGGGACTTTCCCCCCACAAGTGATGTCATCGCGCCAGAGATGTCGCGCACCGGCCACTCTAGGGTTTCCGGGGAAACTCTATGGTTTCCCTGGCCGCTTTAGCAATTTGGGAGGGAAAACTCCATCGTACCATAGAGTTTTCCCTCCCAAATTCCTAGAGCGTCCAGGAAAACCATAGAGTTTTCCTGGAAATGCCTAGAGCAGCAGACAGAAGAGGTCCTTACCTTGGGTGGTGACGTCAGAGACATTGGCAGCATGCCAGGCTTCCAGAACCAGCGAGTAGGAGCGCTAGAGAGGAAGGAAGTGGGTAAAAGGTGAGAGAAGGTGGCACTCAGGCCGGCGAGCCCCAGAGAAGCAAAGGAGACAAGCTCTTGGCTGCAGAGGCGCTGGGGAACCAAAGATGTGGTTACACGCTCAGGCTGTGGGAGAAATAACCCGATCCAGTTTACAGAGGGAAACATTCAAATGACGCAGTATGACAGAAACTTTCAAAAACTAGTCAACTTTTAACAGCTAACTAAAGGAGCCATGGGCAGCTCCACCATGGAGTTGCCAAGTCCAATTAAAGAAATATCTGGGGACTTTGGGGGTGGAGCCAGGAGACATAGGGGTAGAGCCAGGAGCAAGCATGTGACAAGCATCACTTCAGGCCATCACATTTAAATGGACCGCACACCTTTTAAATGCCTTCCCTCCATTGGAAATAATGAAGGATAGGGGCACCTTCTTTGGGGGCTCATAGAATTGGATCTCATGGTGCAATCCTTTTGAAACTTGGAGGGCACTTTGGGGAGAGGGACCGGATGCCATACTGCAAATTTGGTGCCTCTGTCTCAAAAAACAGCCTCCCCAGAGCTCCCAGATACCCGCGGATCAATTCTCCATTATAACCTCTGGCAGGGGTGGGGAACCTTTTTTCTGCCAAGGGCCATATGGATATTTATAACATCATTCGTGGGCCATAAAAAAATTATCAACTTACAAAGCAGTGCTCTGCCGAGCAAGAACGATTCAGGCCAGCAAAATTAATGCAAACAATTGTCTTTCTATTTGAAGTCATGTGGAGAGTGCCTAATCTGACATACACACACCTAGGTAAATACATAGGTCCAGGGCTTTTTTTGTAGAAAAAGCCCAGCAGGAACTCAGTAGCATATTAGACCACATCCCCTAATATTAGCATATTAGGTCACACCCTCATTAGCATATTAGGCCACACCATCTGCAGTAATCAAGTGCAAACTGAACTGTGGCAGTAACTTTTCCAGGCCCTGCAGATATTCTGGCCGAACAGCCAGCCAGGCTCCGGGGAGGCTGCCGCATAGTACATCTGGGCCCTGTGATCCCTGCCTGGTCCTGGGGAGGCTGCTGCACAGTGCAGCTGGGCCCCACGATCCTCGCTGGCCAGCCAGGCCCCAGAGAGGCTGCCACGTGGCTCGGTTCCGCCCAGCAATCCCCGAGGGCCACACCAAGTGACCTCGGCCCTCGGGACGGAGGTTCCCCACCCCTGCCCTATGGGAATCGATCTTCATGGGGAATAATGGAGCGCCCAGCAGACATTTCCATCCCCCCCCCTCTGCTTTCTTCTGACCCTGAAGCGGGGGTGGGAGGAGGGCCTCCAAACTGACCATAGGGATATTTATAACATCATTCGCGGGCCATAAAAAATTATCAACTTAAAAATCTTGAATAATTCATACATAGCAATAGCTCAACTTTTTTTCCTGCAGATTAGAACGGCACCGGAAAAAAAGCTGAGCTATTGCTACGTATGAATTATTCAAGACTGGTGAAGCTTGTAAAAGCCTGGGGTGAAACAGGGCAATACGCGCTTCCCTGTTGCGAAACTGAGCTGTGCTGCTTATCGTCTTTACACCTGTCTTTGCTGAAAAGGACTGTCTGAGCATCGGACTCCAACTTCACGGCTTGTTTAAGGTCTTCCCCGGACTTCCACCACAAAGAAATGGAACTTTGGCATTGAATGAAAGGACTTTGGGTTCGGGCTATATTGTATTTGTATTTACAAGAAGTATCGTCTGCTTATGTAGGAAGCAACTTGCATAAATGTGTTAATTTTTTCATAATTGAGGCTGGTTTTTCGTGGCTGCCTTGGGGCTTTGTTCCTGCCCCACCTGGGGATTGACAACCCTACGCCACTCACAGCTGAAACTCCCATCTGCAGCTTCGGCGTTGAGCTTTGCCAGCCTCCAGCTGGGGGCTGGAGATCTCCTGGAGATAGAGATCAGTCTGCCTGGTGAAAGCAGCTGCCTTGGAAGGCGGGCTTTATGGGATTGTCCCCCACTGAAGCCCCTCGCCCCCCAAGCCTCCCTCCTAGGGCTCCACCCCCCCCAAAAAAAATCTCCAGGCATTTCGCAACCTGGAGCTGGCAACTCTAAACTCCCCCCCTTCCCCTAAATTGCCACTTTAAAACATCTTCAGCAGGGGTGTCGAACTCATTTGCTGTGAGGGCCAAATCTGACACAAACGATACCTCGTCAGGCCGGGCCGTGTGCGTCATAAAACGTATTGCCAGGTCGTGGAGATAGAAACTTTATAAAGAACACAGACAAACATAAAGATTTTTTTAAAACTTAACAATAAAACATGCTTAAAGCATTAGAACTCGTTGGTCTTAAAGGTGCTTTCTTTGTATCTCTCCCATGGGATCCAGGGCAGGGGTGGCCAAACTTGCTCAATGTAAGAGCCACACAGAATAAATGTCAGATGTTTGAGAGCTGCAAGGAAGGAAGGGCGAAGGAGAAGAAGATATTGGATTTATATCCTGCCCCCCACTCCGAATCTCAAGGTGGCTCACAATCTCCTTTATCTTCCTCCCCCAAAACAGACACCCTGTGAGGTGGGTGGGGCTGAGAGAGCTCTCCCAGAAGCTGCCCTTTCAAGGACAGCGGCTCAAAGCGGCTCACAATCTCCTTTATCTTCCTCCCCCACAAGACACCCTGTGAGGTGGGTGGGGCTGAGAGAGCACTCCCAGAAGCTGCCCTTTCAAGGACAGCGTCTCAGAGCGGCTCACAATCTCCTTTATCTTCCTTCCCCACAACAGACACCCTGTGAGGTGGGTGGGGCTGAGAGAGCTCTCCCAGAAGCTGCCCTTTCAAGGACAGCGTCTCAGAGCGGCTCACAATCTCCTTTATCTTCCTCCCCCACAACAGACACCCTGTGAGGTGGGTGGGGCTGAGAGAGCCATGGGGTGACGTCATATCAGGACATTTTCGTGGCAGACTTTTTGCAGGGTGGTTTGCCCTTGCCTTCCCCAGCTGCGTCGTGAACCGCAACCCGCAATTCCCAAAAGCCTGCAGGCTGTCGCACACCAACAAAATCGGTTTCATGAGTCTCTATTTCGCCAACTGGGCAAGTCCTGTCCTCTGGAACCGAGACGGAAAACCACCATTTAAAAAAGTCAACCAACCAGGGAGGACTGGCTGCAGCATCGGGGAAAACAGTCTATCCCTGCCCCCTGGTGTTGGTTCTGGGCACCTGACCAACCCAACCCCTTCTGGTCAGACTGGCACATGCACCCCTCCCCCAACCAAGTTCCACCCCTCGAGGCACAGGCCTTGAAACAAGGCAGGGGTGGCCAAACTGTGGCTTGGGAGTCACATGTGGCTCTCAAAGCCGCTGCTGCCCCGTCGGTCAGCTTGGAGAATGCATTTAAAGTTAAAGTTGCTTTCTTTCCACCTCTCTCTTCCCCTATCTATTTGCCTGTTCTCCTTTCCCGCCAGCAGCTTGGAGAATGCATTTAAAGTTAAAGTTGTTTTCTTTCTATCCCTCTCTTCCCCTATCTATTTGCCTGTTTTCCTTTCCCGCCAGCAGCTTGGAGAATGCATTTAAAGTTAAAGTTGTTTTCTTTCTACCCCTCTCTTCCCCTATCTATTTGCCTGTTTTCCTTTCCCGCCAGCAGCTTGGAGAATGCATTTAAAGTTAAAGTTGTTTTCTTTCTACACCTCTCTTCCCCTATCTATTTGCCTGTTCTCCTTTCCCGCCAGCAGCTTGGAGAATGCATTTAAAGTTAAAGTTGCTTTCTTTCTATCCCTCTCTTCCCCTATCTATTTGCCTGTTTTCCTTTCCCGCCAGCAGCTTGGAGAATGCATTTAAAGTTAAAGTTGCTTTCTTTCTACCTCTCTCTTCCCCCATCTATTTGCCTGTTTTCCTTCTTGTCACAGATTGTCTGAGGTTTTGCCTAATGTGGCTTACGCAGAAATCCTCTCACACGTCATAGAATCACAGACCAGCAGGGTTCCCTCTAAGCTGAGTTAGTGTGAGCTAGCTCCCAGATTTTTGGCCTCTGGCTCACACATTTTTCTCTCAGCTCAGGAGAAATGGCCCCAGAGCAAACTAATTTATGCAGTAGCTCGCAACTTTAATGCCAGTAGCTCACAACTTTAACGCCTGCAGCTCACAAAGTAAAAATTTTGAAGAAGAATTGCAGACTTATACCCCGCCCTTCTCTCTGAATCTAGAGACTCAGAGCAGCTTACAATCTCCCACATCTTCTCCCCCCACAACAGACACCCTGTGAGGTGGGTGGGGCTGAGAGGGCTCTCACAGCAGCTGCCCTTTCAAGGACAACCTCTGCCAGAGCTATGGCTGCCCCAAGGCCATTCCAGCAGCTGCAAGTGGAGGAGTGGGGAATCAAAACCTGTGAGGTGGGTGGGGCTGAGAGGGCCTTCACAGCAGCTGTCCTTTCAAGGACAACCTCTGCCAGAGCTATGGCTGCCCCAAGGCCATTCCAGCAGCTGCAAGTGGAGGAGTGGGTAATCAAAACCTGTGAGGTGGGTGGGGCTGAGAGGGCTCTCAAGCAGCTGCCCTTTCAAGGACAACCTCTGCCGGAGCTCTGGCTGACCCAAGGCCATTCCAACAGCTGTGAGTGGGGAATCGAACCCGGTTCTCCTGGATAAGAGTCTGCACACTTAACCACTACACCAAACCGGGTCTCAAGACTCAGCAGCTTAGAGGGAAGATTGGTCACCAGGGGTCATTTTGTAGAAAAATAGGTGGTGGAGCTCATCCAGTGATTGTTCTGCAGCTGCACCTACTATTCAATGGACAAGGAGGTGGAACTCTCAGAAAGGTCCAGGAGTTGGGCTCCTGTGAGCTCCCACTGAATCTGAGGCCTGCACGTCACGCAAACAGAGAAGATTCCCCCAGTTCAAAATTGCTGATCCAATCCATGAAACGGGAGGACAGACTTCAGACCTGTCTTGGGCTTGGCCCTGACCCAGACAAATGGCCCAATCCCGTCTGATCTCAGAAGCTAAGGAGGGTCACCCCTGGTTGGTATTTGGATTGGAGACCACGGTCCGTATGGAGAGGTAGGCAATGGCGAAACCACCTCTGTTCACCTTGGCCTTGATGGGCCAGGCTAGCCCGATCTCGTCAGATCTCAGAAGCAATGTGCCCTCTAAGCGGTGGAGTCTCGTGATTTTGAACAGAAATTCTACTTCGTGAGCGACTAGCAGGGCTTTTTTTGTAGCCGGCACTCCTTTGCATATAAGGCCACACACACACACCCCAATGTAGCCAATCCTCCTGGCGCTTACAGTAGGCCCTGTATGAAGAGCCCTGTCAGCTCTTGGAGGATTAAAGTTAAAGTTGCTTTCTTTCTACCTCTCTCTTCCCTTATCTCTTTGCCTGCTTTCCTTTCCCGCCAGCAGCTTGGAGAATGGATTTAAAGTTAAAGCTGCTTTCTTTCTACCTCTCTGTTCCCCCACTGGCGTAGCCTAATATGCAAAGGCGTTCCTGCCACAGGAAAAGCCCTGGCTACTAACATTAAAGGTGTGAGCTACTGGCATTAAAAGTTGCGAGCCACTGCAGGAATGAGATCCAAGCGGGCAGCCGTGTTGGTCTGAAGCAGTTGAACAAAGCAGGAGTCAAGTGGCACCTTTAAGGCCAACCCGTTTTTATTGAGAACGTCAGCTTTCATGTGCTCTTAAGCACACGTCATCGGACGAGGAATCCAGCACAGTGAGCAAAGCCAAACCTTGGATCTGAGCTACTCAGGTCTGCTCAATTTGTTAATTTGACTATTCTGTCATTGTGCCATTTGACATTCGAAGCCCCTGCCTACCAGACAGTTTGACTTCGCTGTCATTGGTTCTCAAATCTGTACCATGCTGCATTCTGGGCCACTGCCTATCGGCTATGTATGGCTCTGCTCAGCTCGGTATGGCTTTGCTCACTGTGCTGGATTCCTTGTCCGATGAAGTGTGCTTAAGAGCGCACACGAAAGCTGACGTTCTAAATAAAAACTGGTTGGTCTTAAAGGTGCCACTTGACTCCTGCTTTGTTCAACCGCAGGAATTAAGTTTGTTCCGGGGCCATTTTTCGTGAGCTAAGACAAAAACGAGTAAGCCGAAGGCGAAAAATCTGTGAGATAGCTCACACTAACTCAGCGTAGAGGGAACATTACCCGTGGGTCAGCTATGACTTGGCGCTTTCCACCACCGTTGCTGGAGTTTAAAGCAATGGGAAACAACTGCAGAAACAGCCCGACGGGAAGGGATCAAAGCGTAAAACCAAAGCGTAAAACCAAAGTTGTGGTCGCATGCAGATTTCTCCCTCCCCCCCCCACTGCTCATTAAGGCCAAATTATACGTCTGGAGTTGGGGTTGCGAAATTCGATCAGCCCGAGCAGGTCAGCCTGGCAAAGAGCGAGGAAGACGTCTCCCCATATTTCCTTGCTTCTCTTTTGCTGGGGCCAACGGAGCCAGTCTCATTTGTGGGGATGTGTGGTAAAGACAGCTTGCCGCCGTGCTCAAAGTGTCGCGCTCGGGTGTGGAAGACCGAGGCCGAAAGGCCAGGAAGTTCTCATGCGTCTCCCTCTCTCGTACCTCGTGATAGTCCCTCTCTCATAACCTAGCCTACCTCGCAGGGCTGTTGTGAGAATGAACAGGGACCAGTCGACGGTCAGCAAGCTGGGTCCTCATTTGACCAACCTCGGAAGGATGGAATGCTGAGTCAACCTCGAGCCGGCTACCTGAAAACCCAGCTTCCGCCGGGGATCGAACTTGGGTCGCGAGCAGAGCTTAGGACTGCAGTACAGCAGCTTTAACACTCCGCGCCACGGGGCTTAAGGAGAGAGAGCTTTAATTAAGCAATTTTATCTGCTGATCTCACTTCTGGCTTGCCCCACCTTCCGAGAGGGCTGGGCGGAGTTCGCACAGGGAGCTGGGGGGAGGGGAGGGAATGGAAAAAGCCGCAGTCTTGCCTGCACCTTCCTTGCGCTGGAAATCCCCGGAAAAGGCCAGCGCATCGTGCCTGGGCCTTGGCAGAGCTCACTGTTCTGTCGCTCAAAGCATCAGTTTCACAAATCAAGCTCGTTCCCGGGTTCCAAAGATATATCCGCAGCAACTAGGGTTGCCAAGTCAAATTCAAGAAATATCTGGGGACTTCGGGGGTTGGGCCAGGAGTCTTTGGGGGTGGAGCCAGGAGCAAGGGTGTGACAAGCATCATTGCACTCTAACAGGAGTTCCGGCCATCATGTTTCAAGGGACCGCACAACTTTAAAATGCCTTCCTTCCACAGGAAATAATGAAGGATAGGGGCACCTTCTTTGGGGGCTCATAGAATTGGACTCCCTGGTCCAATCTTTTTAAAACTTAGGAGGTATTTTGGGGAGAGGCTCTGGATGCTGTGCAGAAAATTTGGTGCCTCTACGTCAAAAAAACAGTCCCCCCCAGAGCCCCAGGTATTCGCGGATCAATTCTCCATTATTTTCTATGGGAATAAGTCTCCATAGGGAATAACAGAGTTCCCAGCAGACATTTCCCTCCCCTTCTCCCGCTTTCTGATGACCCTGAAGCGGGGGGGACGGCCTCCAAACCGGGGGGATCCCCTGCCCCCACCTGGGGATTGACAACCCTAACAGCAGTTGAGAGTGCAGAGGGAAAGGGGGCAGCTATGCAGAGGATGTGGCCCTCTGCACATGCCCAGTGGACCAATCCCAGATCTGACCGGGCTCATTCATGCGGCTTGCTTCTCCATAGCAGTTGGTTTCCCCACCCAGTGTCTCTGGGACAGGCATACTTGCGCAGTTGCTCCGCATCCTATCCTTAAACCAGAAAAAAGCCCAGTGTTCCTTCCAAAATGACCCAAATGAAAGTCTTTACGCCATGGATTACTTCCCGTAGGTCCGCCCCGGTCACAAATTCCCGACGCTTTGCTCCACAGGCCAGGTCCTGCGCACCTTTTATAGGCGTTAGGGTGCCTTGCTAGCCACAAGGGAGTCTGATCTTTAGGCAAAAAGAGACAGTGGAAATTGCAGCTCTTCTACGGCCCGCTGGAGGGTTCAAAACCAGTCTGCGCAGCACATGGAACAGCTGGCCATGTGCGTCCTTGGGAGTTAACGCGCGTGCATTTTGTCGCGTTAGAGAAGAGGATCCAACATCCCCCCACTCTGGTGTCAAACTTATGGCCCATGGGCCACACCCGGCCCACCCAGGGCTTTAATCAGGCCCATGGGCTCTTTTCTCCCCTCCCCTTACTCCTCCTGTCCTCACCCTAGAATGCCAAAGTTCCCAGCTCCTTCTGCCTTGCCTTTGCCAGCTTCAACAGGAAGAAGAAGACGACGGCAGATTTATACCCTGCCCTTCTCTCTGAATCAGAGACTCAGAACGGCTTACAAACTCCTATATCTTCTCTCCCCACAACAGACACCCTGTGAGGTGGGTGGGGCTGAGAGGGCTCTCACAGCAACTGCCCTTTCATGGACAACTCCTGTGAGAGTTTCGGCTGACCCAAGGCCATTCCAGCAGGTGCAAGTGGAGGAGTGGGGAATCCAACCCGGTTCTCCCCTTACTCCTCCTGTCCTCACCCTAGAATGCCAAAGTTCCCAGCTCCTTCTGCCTTGCCTTTGCCAGCTTCAACAGGAAGAAGAAGACGACGGCAGATTTATACCCTGCCCTTCTCTCTGAATCAGAGACTCAGAACGGCTTACAAACTCCTATATCTTCTCTCCCCACAACAGACACCCTGTGAGGTGGGTGGGGCTGAGAGGGCTCTCACAGCAACTGCCCTTTCATGGACAACTCCTGTGAGAGTTTCGGCTGACCCAAGGCCATTCCAGCAGGTGCAAGTGGAGGAGTGGGGAATCCAACCCGGTTCTCCCAGATAAGAGTCCGCGCACTTCACCACTACACCAAACTGGCTCTCTGGGCATGCAAAGCTGCAAAGAAAATGCAAAATGGGTTTTCCATAAAGGTCTCCATGCCCAGATAGACTACTGGGAGCAGTCTATCTGGGCCCAGAGACTTTAATGGAAAATCCATTCCATGTTTTCCTTGCAACTTTGTCTGTGCTGCAACGCATTACAATGGAGTGGAGCTCAAGTAGTTTTACTTTCCAACGTTTGTACAGCCACTTGAAGCTCAGATTTCCTGGAGTTGTCTCCTTGCAAATAAAGGGCCGATGTTTTGAGCCAGCTTGTCTCTGCTGAATGGACCTGAGAACTGGTGCCCAGTGAGTACTCTGACCTGGGAACTCACAGCCAAAAGGGAATATTACACTAGAGAGCCGTTGCCAATCTGAGTAGACTTTAGGAGGGGGGCGGGGCTTGCAACACCCAGCCATTTCATGTTTCCCTAGGCTCAGAGATTTTTATATTTTTAGCTTCTGCTGTGATCCTTGTGCTTTTACTTGAGGTTTTCTTTTTAAAATTGCATTGTCAAATCCCACTACTCCCCCACCTTTTCTATTTGAAACAAAATTACGTCAGAGCTTTAAGCACGTTTGTGTTTT
Organism: Heteronotia binoei; assembly: GCF_032191835.1. NCBI lineage: Eukaryota > Metazoa > Chordata > Lepidosauria > Squamata > Gekkonidae > Heteronotia > Heteronotia binoei. The sequence goes on along the minus strand of NC_083239.1, from coordinate 51,753,096 downwards.
AAGTTAAAAAAAACCCCTCAATATCTCTAATTGGGTTTGTCTGTATCTTTTGAAAATTTGTATCTCGGCTACCTAGAGTTACATCTTACGGCATGCATGGGCCGGCCTAGAGGCTCCAAGGAAAGTGATAAACCTCAAAGAGTGGCAAATCCTTGCAAGTCACCCGACACGGGGCTCTTTTTCTAGCAGGAGCTCCTCTGCATATTAGGCCACGCCCCCTGATGGACCCAATCCTCCTGGAGCTTACAGTAGGCCCTGTGCGAAAAGCTCTCTAAGCTCTTGGAGGATTGGCTACGTCGGGGACGTGGCCTAATATGCAGAGGAGCTCCTGCTAGAAAAAGAGCCCTGTGTGACGGTGACCAGCAAAATTATAACAAGGTGTTCCAAAAGGCACAAATCAGAACAAAACAGAGACAGCAAGCCACAGAGAGCAGAGACCAGAAAACCAGGGCTGTGGGAGTAACAGATCTTCCTTCCTGGGTGTATTTCACAACGGGGGGAGTCATGGCTCAGCCCAGCTCAGAGAACTTTCCGGACTGCGAGGAAGAGAAATGGGTCGCTGGTTCACGGCCAGCCCCAGGTTCCAAAGCAGGCAAAACCCAGGCCAGCTTAACACAGACCTCAGCAGACAAGTTATCAGGGCCTGTTTGGGGAGATCCGATCTCAGAACGTTGACTGGGTGTGTCTGTTCAAAGCAAAGCACCCCCAAGGTGGGAAGCTTTTTACAGTGTGCCCAAAGGACCAGGAAGCGAGAGCGGATTCTGCCAGCCTGGCAAACAAAAAGTACAGGCTGTGTGACACAGGTGGAAAGACTTTACTGCGAAGCAGAGACAGGGGAGTTTGGGGGAGGAAGACGACAATAGACAATGCTTGGACAGAACCGAGGCAGTTCCAAGACACACTTCCACCACCACCCCCAAAAAAACCCCCCAAGCCCTGGGGGATTAGTTTGAGTCACGATGTATCAGGTGAAAAAAACCCAGGACCAGTTCTGGAGTGCAAAACTCGATGAGAGAACACATCAAAGAAGAGAGTGCTCCTGAGCACGTGCAAAGTGTTTCTTCCTTATCTAGCGTGCCTGGTAGGAGCCTTGTTTTTTTTCCTCTTGTTTGAAACCTCAGGGCACACAGGCCAAAAGATCCAGGCAGAAAAAGGGATAGGGGTTTAAAGGAAACCTGCCAGCTAGAGTTACGGAGGGATGGAGCAGATCTGAACAGGACAAGAAGGGGGCCAAAGAGTGTGTGCGTGGGGGGGGGGAGAAATGGAGAAGAGGAGGCAAAGAGGGGAGCCTCGGTCCTTTACCTCCCCCCCCCACAACAGACACCCTGTAAGGTTGGTGGGGCTGAAAGAGTTCTCACAGCAGCTGCCCTTTCAAGGACAACTCTGCGAGAGCTATGGCTGACTCAAGGCCATTCCAGCAGCTGCAAGTGGAGGAGTGGGCAATCCAACCCAGTTCTCTCAGATAAGAGTCTGCGCATTTAACCACCACACCAAACTGGCTCTCACAGCAGCTGCCCTTTGAAGGACAACTCTGTGATAGCTATGGCTGACCCAAGGCCATTCCAGCAGCTGCAAGTGGAGGAGTGGGGAATCCAACCTTGTTCTCCCAGATAAGAGTCCGCACACTTAACCACTACACCAAACTGGCTCTCACAGCAGCTGCACTTTCAAGGGCAACTCCTGCCAGAGCTATGGCTGACCCAAGGCCATTCCAGCAGGTGCAGGTGGAGGAGTGGGGAATCCAACCCGGTTCTCCCAGATAAGAGTCCGCGCACTTAACCACTACACCAAACTGGCTCTCACAGCAGCTGACCTTTCAAGGGCAACTCCTGCGAGAGCTCTGGCTGACCCAGGGCCATTCCAGCAGCTGCAAGTGGAGGAGTGGGGAATCCAACCCGGTTCTCCCAGATAAGAGTCTGCGCACTTAACCACCACACCAAACTAACAGAAAGTGCACAATAGTATCATCCCGAAACCATCGCCCCACCCCCACCCCGGTCCGTGGAAATATTGTCTTCCACAAAACTGATCCCTGGTGCCCAAAAGGTTGGAGACTGCCACTTTAAGCACCTCCTGCAGACCCCCATGTGGGACCCTATCATCACAAGTCCAATTAATTAGAATCAGAGAATCACACACATGCTGCTCCGTCTCTCCGCCCCCGGAATGAGGGATGCCTGGACCGACGGGGCAAAGATCAATAAATCATTAAATAGTCAGTTAGCGCAGCAGTCTGACTGACGGACAGGCCAAGACGCAGCATCTGCTCCAGCTGCCCCCAGGGAGAAGGGAATGCAAGCAACGTCCAGTTGGTTCCCGCCTCGTCTCCGCCCCCTCTCTCTCCAGCGCACCTGAGGCCCTCTCCGGAGGGGGAAAAAAGCCAGCTCTGATGCCAGACTGCCGCTTTCCTCTCATCCCCCCCACTCCTGGCATCATCACCACAAGAAGACTGGCGGCTTTGGAGAGAAAGCGTACAGTAATCTGGGGTAGGATGAGACGAACTTTCAGGTTTCACTGAGAGCTTCCTCAGGGCATTCCACCGCACCGTAAAGCGTTCTGTGAAATGGGGACGCTCGCAGATGGACACACTGGTTTCAGTTCAATGCTGACCCCCAAGGACTTGGCTGTGCCTTGGATAAGAACGTAAGAGAAGCCATGTTTGATCAGGCCAGTGGCCCATCCAGTCCAACACTCTGTACATAAGAACATAAGAGAAGCCATGCTAGATAAGGCCAATGGCCTATCCAGTCCAACATTCTCTGTCACATAAGAACATAAGAGAAGCCTTGTCGGATCAGGCCAGTGGCCCATCCAGTCCAACATTCTGTGTCACATAAGAACATAAGAGAAGCCATGTTGGATCAGGCCAGTGGCCCATCCAGTCCAACATTCTGTGTTACATAAGAACATAAGAGAAGCCATGTTGGATCAGGCCAATGGCCCATCCAGTCCAACATTCTGTGTCACATAAGAACATAAGAGAAGCCATGTTGGATCAGGCCAGTGGCCCATCCAGTCCAACATTCTGTGTCACATAAGAACATAAGAGAAGCCATGTCGGAACAGGCCAATGGCCCATCCAGTCCAACATTCTTTGTCACATAAGAACATAAGGGAAGCCATGTTGGATCAGGCCAGTGGCCCATCCAGTCCAACATTCTGTGTTACATAAGAACATAAGAGAAGCCATGTTGGATCAGGCCAATAGCCCATCCAGTCCAACATTCTTTGTCACATAAGAACATAAGGGAAGCCATGTTGGATCAGGCCAGTGGCCCATCCAGTCCAACATTCTGTGTCACATAAGAACATAAGAGAAGCCATGTTGGATCAGGCCAGAGGCCCATCCAGTCCATCACTCTGTGTCACACAGTGGCCAAAAAAACCAGGTGCCAACAGGAGGTCAACTGGCTGGGCCAGAACTCCAGAAGCCCTCCCACTGCTGCCCACCCCCCAAGCATCAAGAATATAGAGCATCCCTGCCCTAGATATAAGAACATAAGAGAAGCCATGTTGTATCAGGTCAATCCAGTCCAACACTCTGTGTCACACAGTAGCCAGAAAAACCAGGCGTCCTCAGGAGGTCCACCAGCTGGGCCAGAACTCCAGAAGCCCTCCCACTGTTGCCCCCCCAAAGCACTAAGAATACAGAACATCCCTGCCTCAGACATAAGAACATAAGAGAAGCCATGTTGGATCAGGCCAATGGCCCCTCCAATCCAACACTCTGTGTCACACAGTGGTCAAACAGGTGCCATCAGGAGGTCCACCAGTGGAGCCAGGACACTAGATCAGCGTTCCCTCTAAGCTGAGTTATTGTGAGCTAGCTCACCGTTTTTTAGCCTCCGGTTCACACGTTTGCGTCTTAGCTCAGGAAAAATGGCCCCAGACCAAGCTCATTGATGCAGCTGCTCACAACTTTAATGCCAGGAGCTCACAAAGTAGAATTTTTGCTCACAAGACTCCACAGCTTAGAGTATTGCGCCAGATCCCCCATCTTTTTGAGCCTGCGGGCAGCCCTGGTGGGCATGCGCACAAAATGGGTGCTGCGGGAGGCGGAGCCAGACACAAAACGGCTGCCCCAGCTGACCTTCAACCCCATCGTGAAGATCCTTGTGCTGTGGTGGCCGCTGCCGTCCCAGCAAAAAACTGCACAGCCAATCAAATCCCGAGGGGCCAATCAGAAGCCTCACCTGGCCCCGCCTACTCTCCAACAACACTTGGAGAGCCCAGAAAAGATATCAGCAGGCATCATGTCAGAGACCCTTGATCTCGTTTGGTTAGTGGTTAAGTGTGCGGACTCTTATCTGGGAGAACGAGGTTTGATTCCCCACTCCTTCACTGGCACCTGCTGGAATGGCCTTGGGTCAGCCAGAGCTCTCGTAGGAGTTGTCCTTGAAAGGGCAGCTGCCGTAAGAGCTCTCTCATCCGCAGCCACCTCACAGGATGTCTGTTATGTGTGGAAGGGGAAAATAAAGGAGACTGTGACCGCTCTGAGACTCAGAGTATAGGGCGGGATATAAATCCAATATCATCATCTTCTTCTTCTGATGGAAGAGGATTTCTGGCACCAGGAACCCAACAGCCTTTGAACAGGAGATGCCCCCAGAGTCTGCCCCCCCAAGACCTGCGGTGGTTGTGCATTCCTGAGCAAGGCAGGGGGTTGGACTAGATGACCTCTAAGACCCCTTTGGCATGCCCAGCCAGTAAGCCATGACCACTCCCTGTGCCTCTGGGCATGTGCAGAAGGTGCAATTCCTCGGCGGCCTGGAGGCTCCCACTGCTGCTGCTCTCTTCTCACCCACCAAGACAAGACGGACGAGGTGTGTGTGTGTGTGTGTCTCTTACCGGCCAGGCAAAATCAAAGCGAACCACCATCTTGTGGGCAGAGTCGGGGCCTTTCCGGTGACCGGTCGAGAAGACGTTGCCTCCGAGGACGGGCGTGGCGGCAGCGCCGAGCACACAGGGTCCTCCCGGGAGAACCCGCAGCTGGTATTCCTTCAGACAGGCCCGGAAGAAAGTCCGGCACTGGTCCGTCCTGGGGCATGGCGGCTCCAGGGCTCCTCGGCAGCACCGCCCGTCCGCCAGCACCCCCTTCTCATTGCGGACAAAACGGATCTGCAGCTCGAAGGTGCCAGCGGCGTCCAGGCCCTGCAGAGGCACGGTGGGGAGAGGGTGACGCAGAGTCCGAGAGACGCACACCGAAAGTCCAACTGGACTCTTCCCGCCCTCCCACCGCCCCCCCCGAAGGACAGCATGGAATTGCCCCCTGGCTGGAGCAGACTCAGCACCCATTCAGCAGGATTGGCTGTCCCAAGACAGTGTGGTGTAGTGGTTGCAGGAGAGGTGGTGCGGTCCCCTCCCAAGCGAGTGTGGGGTAGCGGTTAAAGAGCGTGGTGTAGCGGTTGGAGGAGGTGTGGTGTCATGGTTAAAGAGCGGAGGGGCTCTAATCTGGAGAACCAGGTTCGATTCCCCGCACCTTCTCCACGTGCAGCCAGCTGGGTGACCGTGGGCCAATCACAGATCTCTCAGGGTTTTCTCAGCCCCCTAAATAAGTCTCGCTCGCCACAAAAGAGCTAGAACTTAAAGCTGATGGACCATCTTTGGATCTCCTGCCTATATTACACGCCATGCCATATGATAATTAATTAAGAGGCTGCGAGGGGCAGCAAATGAAAGGCCGGTGTCCCCTCTCTGTCCTACATCACAGCTAGGCAGGAATACCTTTTAGCATACCTTTCTTGTGATGCTGGGATCTAGCCCTGCTCTATCCACTTAAAAGGTAAAGGTAGTCCCCTGTGCAAGCACCAGTCGCAACGTTTTCACGGCAGACTTTTTACAGGGTGGTTTGCCATTGCCTTCCCCAGTCATCTACACTTTCCCCCCAGGAAGCTGGGGCTCATTTGACCGACCTTGGAAGGCTGTCAACCTGGAGCCGGCTACCTGAATCCAGCTTCCACTAGGACTGAACTCAGGGCGTGAGCAGAGGGTTTCGACTACAGTACTGCAGCTTTACCACTCTGCGCCACGGGGGTCTTGCTCTACCCACCTACCCCAATATTATTGATCACTGGAAACACATACACATCTATTTGTAAAGGTTCTACTTATTTCCCCCCTGACATGTCTGGATTTGAACCCAAGACCACGCACTCTGGAAGTTCGAAAAGTCTCCCAAGTCTGGCTGTGGATGAGCTAACTAATCAGAATACGGCCCATGACCTATCCTGTGTACCAGGGCTCCAACAGCACGGGTGCGTGTCAAGTCCGTCACGGGAGCCTCTGAGCCTGTGCAGAGTGCACACACCAGTCATGGTAGCCAACGCACATCTGACATCAGAGGGGAGGGCTTCAGATTCAGAAGGTGATAACGTGGCCCACCCCCATCCACTTGTGTTTCTCTGTGTTATGTTTTTGTGCCTCTGAACATGTGCAGAGAGAGGTTCCTTCGCTGGCCAGCCCAAACTGCACAAGCTTCACAGATGGGGTTGTGCTAACTGGAAGAAGACCGCAGATTTATAGGTAAATAGAAGCATAGTGTAGAAGAAGAAGAGGAGAAGAAGGAGAAGAAAGATTTATAGGTAAATAGAAGTGTAGCATAGAAGAAGACTGTAGATTTATGGGTAAATAGAAGCATAGCGTAGAAAAAGACTGTAGATTTATAGGTAAATAGAAGCATAGTGTAAAAGAAGAAGAGGAGGAAGAGGAGAAGAAGGAGGAGGAGAAGAAAGATTTATAGGTAAATAGAAGTGTAGCATAGAAGAAGACTGTAGATTTATGGGTAAATAGAAGCATAGCGTAGAAAAAGACTGTAGATTTATAGGTAAATAGAAGCATAGTGGAGAAGAAGAAGAAGAGAAGAAGGAGGAGAAGAAAGATTTATAGGTAAATAGAAGCGTAGCGTAGAAGAATAGGAGGAGACGAAGAAGAGGAGGAGGAGAAGGAGAAGAAAGATTTTTAGGAAATTGAAGCATAGCGTAGAAGAAGAGGAGGAGGAGGAGAAGAAAGATTTATAGGTAAATAGAAGCATAGCGTAGAAGAAGAAGAGGAGAAGGAGAAGAAGAAGAGGAGGAGGAGAAGAAAGATGTATAGGTAAATTGAAGCATAGCGTGGCCTGGAGGGGGGGGTCAATTCCTCTCACCCACTCCGCCCTCTCTTCCCTCCTGGTTCAGGAAGGTGGACTGGCTGCCCCCCCCACCCCCATCCCAGAAAATCCACCTTCCCCAGGGTGGCGGCCCAGGGCGTTGGTGGAATGATCTAATGGAAGCTCTCACCCCTGCTCTGCCCTTCGGCCGAAGTTTGCCAGTTCTCAGGGAGTTCTCCGCCTGCTTTCTCTCTCGCCTGCGCCAGATGTGACGCTTCAAGGGTATGGCTGCCAAGTCCCAGGGTCCATAGAGGAGCCCGGACCACCTACCCGGCCAGACCTCCCCCTTCTGCAAACCTGAGGGGGTCCAAAATCGACACTTGGCAGTGGGGAACCCAAATAAAAATGGGAGATTTTAACAACACGATGAAACCCACATCCTAGCGGGAAACGCCGGGCAAGACAAAACAAAGGCCCGGAACTGGGGGAAATGCCACGGGGCACCCCTCCCTTGAACTATCAGGGGGCCCCAATCCACCCAGGAAACTTTTCTGCATCAGATCTGGAGGGGGGCGGGTTGCTTGTCTTTCTGCACAGGAAAATTCCCAGCCGGGTTGGAATTCCCATGGATCCCAGCTTCTCCCTCTCTCTTTCCCCCACTGGGCCTTTCCAAACCCGCCTCCTGAGCGCACAACCTGCCTTCTTCCACCTTGCCCCTAAGGAAGACCAACTCTGGGCAAAAAGCTTCCCAAACCGGCTGCCTGGGAAACAGCCTCTGGAACTGGGGCGCTCATGAACTCCCTGCCTGCAGCTACCTCTGGGGTGGAGCCCAGCGAGTTCTTCACAGCAGGGGAGGTGCGGTTATGGGGGGGGGGGACAGGGGCTTCTTAGCACGGCGCCCTCCATGGACAAGACAGGGACACCCTAAATCCCTCCAGGGGGGTGCTGGAGCATGCCCCCTTTCGCTCCCCCAGTTTGAACCTGGGGGGGCACCCCAGAAAAGCCCCTGCAGGCCTGTAGCCACAGGGGGGGCCTGTGAGGGCATTGCTCCCCCCGAATTCCAAGCTCGCCCCCCTGACTTTTGGGGAGCCGTCCAAGGTGTAGCCGTTTGTCATGAGCAGCAGCCCAAGCCGGGAGAGCCGAATAGGGCACAGTGCACTGAAGCAGGTGGAGAGGTGGGAGACAGAGAAAGCTATGGGGGATGGACTGGGGGAGGGGGAGTTGGAAAGAATCTCCCAGCTTGCACGCAACGTGCCATCCCTTCTTGTTTTAGGGGTGGGTCCCCGAAGTTTTAGGGTTGGCTGCCACTTTGAGAAGGGGCAAGCCGCACAGTGGATGAGAAAGGGCGCCCCCGGACTTTTAAAAAGAGCCCCGTGGCGGAGAGTGTTAAAGCTGCAGTACTGTAGTCCTAAGCTCTGCTCACGACCTGCGTTCGATCCCTGGCGGAAGCTGGGTTTTCAGGTAGCCGGCTCGAGGTTGACTCAGCCTTCCATCCTTCCGAGGTCGGTCGACTGAGTCCCCAGCTTGCTGGGGGGAAAGTGGAGACGACTGGGGAAGGCAATGGCAACTTTCGTTTCCCAGCAGGCTAAGCAATTTAGGCACACATCCCATTCGGTTAAGAGCCCCGCGGTGCAGAGTGTTAAAGCTGCAGTACTGCAGTCCTAAGCTCTGCTCACAACCTGAGTTCGATCCCCGGCGGAAGCTGGGTTTAGGTAGCCAGCTCCAGGTTGACTCAGCCTTCCATCCTTCCGAGGTGGGTAAAAGGAGTCCCCAGCTTGCTGGGGGGAAAGTGTATGACCAGGGAAGGCAAGGGTAAACCACCCCGTAAAAAGTCTGCCATGAATGCACAGGGGACCTTTCCCTTTCCTTTCCTGACTTTTAAAATCCTGGCGATGGCCCCGAGCCCCTGTCTCTCTAGCAAGGGGGAGGGAGGGAGGCGTGGTGCAGGGGCTGCAGCCGCAGGGAGCTGTGAGCCCCCCCCCCGCATCATCTGTTCAAAACGCTAGCTACGCTTTTCTCGTGGCTTGAGAATACAACAGAAGCCCCAACATTTCATTCCTGCAACGCCCCTAAAACTAAACAGGAGTCAAGTGGCAACCTTTAAGACCAACCTAGTTTTATTCAGAACAGTCAGCTTTCGTGCGCTCTCTTAAGCACACTTCATCCGACTCCGGTGCAGTGAGCAGAGCCCCACACAGCTGGTAGGCAGCGGCTCAGAAGGCAAACTGGTACAAATTTAAGGTCCAACGACAGTATAGCAAAATTATCCGGTTTAGCAATGCAAAATGGTACAAATTCAAGATTCAATGACAGAACAGTCGAATTAACAACCTGAGCAAACCTTTGAGCTGAGTAGCATGGGCATGCAAAAAGCAATACCACCGTAAGATCTCAAAATGTGAGAATGTCTGTTAATGACTATATTGCAGGGGTGGCCAAGGGTAGTTCTTCAGAGGTTTTTTTTTTGCCTACAACTCCCATCAGCCCCAGCCATTGGCCATGCTGGCTGGGGGTGATGGGAGTTGTAGGCAAAAAACACATCTGGAGAGCTACCGCGGGCCACCCCTGCATATATTGCATTAAGCCTGGGCCAAAAGGTCTTTACATCTCAGAAGATTTCCCATCTTAGAGAGCGCACGAAAGCGTACGTTCTGAATAAAACTAAGCTGGTCTTAAAGGTGCCACTTCACTCCTATTTTGTCCTTCGACTTCACACCCACACGGCTGCCAACTTGCCCCTAAAACTGACGCCGCGTTGCTTATTTCAACCGGGAAGCAAATGGACACGAATGTTAATTTTTGCAAAAGTTGTCCTTGCACCTTTTCCCCCACCCCACTCCTGTATTTTTGGGGGGGAACATTTTCTTATAAAGAAAAAGAGACGATGGCCCCAGAGCTTGGGGGGAAGGCGTCTTTGTCTGCTGGCCCCCCACGTTTTCAGAGCCGGCCCGCCACTGCATGGAGGCAAAGGCGAGCGGCGCGTCCCCCCAGCCGACCTCACCTGGAGTCGCGGGTGCAGCAGCAGCAGCAGCAGGAGTAGCGCGGGGACCCAGCGCGGCGCGCCCAGCCTCATTGTCTCGCCCGCTGGGCGTCCAGGGAGCCGGAAGGGCGGGCAGCGCCCGGCGGCCACCTGCAGCCCAGCTCCAGCCAGAGCTCCAGCCCGTAGCCGCTCCGCGCTCCCTCTGCCCGCCGCTCCCGCCAGCCCCAGCCCGGCCTCGCTCCTGCACGCCGGGGGAGTGGCCGCCCGCGCCCCGCTGCCAATGAGCGCCGGGCGGGCGGAGCGAGGCGAGGCCCGGCCGGCAGGGGGCGCTGCCGCCGCACCAGCCTCTCCCTGCAGCCGGACCGGATTCCTCCAGTGGCCGCGCGTTCCGCAGGCCGCCCGCAGCCCCCCCCCTCCAGCGCTTCAGCAGCCCAGTTGGGGTTGCCAATCCCCCGGCGGTTGAACAAAGCAGGAGTCAAGTGGCACCTTTAAGCCCAACCCGTTTTTATTGAGAACGTCAGTTTTCCTGCGCTCTCTGAAGCAAAGTTAACTCGTGGGTATTCAATGAAATTGCTGAGCAGTCAGGTTAAAAAGGAAGTCATTCTTCACCCAAAGGGTGATGATTAACATGTGGAATTCACTGCCGCAGGAGGTGGTGGCGGCTACAAGCATACACAGCTTCAAGTGTATATATGCATGTGTATATATGTATGTATATATGTGTGTGTGTGTACACACACACACATATATTGGCCACTGTGTGACCCAGAGTGTTGGACTGGATGGGCCATTGGCCTGCTCCAACATGGATTCTCTAATGTTCTTCTGTGAAGAAGAAGAAGAAGAAGAAGAAGAAGAAGAAGAAGAAGAAGAAGAAGAAGAAGAAGAAGAAGAAGAAGAAGAAGAAGAAGAAGATATTGGATTTATATCCCGCCCTCCACTCCGAAGAGTCTCAGAGCGGCTCACAATCTCCTTTACCTTCCTCCCCCACAACAGACACCCTGTGAGGTGGGTGGGGCTGGAGAGGGCTCTCACAGCAGCTGCCCTTTCAAGGACAACTCCTGCGAGAGCCATGACTGACCCAAGGCCATGCCAGCAGGTGCAAGTGGAGGAGTGGGGAATCAAACCTGGTTTTCCCAGATAAGAGTCTGCACACTTAACCACTACACCAAACCAAGCATAGACAGCTTCAAGTGTATATATGCATGTGTATATATGTATGTATATATGTGTGTGTGTGTACACACACACACATATATTGGCCACTGTGTGACCCAGAGTGTTGGACTGGATGGGCTTTTGGCCTGATCCAACATGGCTTCTCTTATGTTCTTCTGTGACACAGAGTGTTGGACTGGATGTTCCATTGGCCTGATCCAACATGGATTCTCTAATGTTCTTCTGTGACCCAGAGTGTTGGACTGGATGGGCCTTTGGCCTGATCCAACATGGCTTCTCTTATGTTCTTCTTTGACAGAGTGTTGGACTGGATGGGCCATTGACCTGATCCAACATGGCTTCTCTTATATTCTTCTGTGACAGAGTGTTGGACTGGATGGGCCTTTGGCCTGATCCAACATGGCTTCTCTTATATTCTTCTGTGACACAGAGTGTTGGACTGGATGGGCCTTTGGCTTCTCTTATGTTCTTCTGTGACACAGAGTGTTGGACTGGATGTTCCATTGGCCTGATCCAACATGGATTCTCTAATGTTCTTCTGTGACAGAGTGTTGGACTGGATGGGCCTTTGGCCTGATCCAACATGGCTTCTCTTATATTCTTCTGTGACACAGAGTGTTGGACTGGATGGGCCATTGACCTGATCCAACATGGCTTCTCTTATATTCTTCTGTGACACAGAGTGTTGGACTGGATGGGCCTTTGGCCTGATCCAACATGGTTTCTCTTATGTTCTTCTGTGACACAGAGTGCTGGACTGGATGGGCCTTTGGCCTGATCCAACAGGGCTTCTCTTATGTTCTTATGTGACACAGAGTGTTGGACTGGATGGGGCCACTGGCCTGATCCAACATGGATTCTCTTATGTTCTTCTGTGACACTGAGTGCTGGACTGGATGGGCCATTGGCCTGATCCAACCTGGCTTCTCTTATGTTCTTCTGTGACACAGAGTGTTGGACTGGATGGGCCACTGGCCTGATCCAACATGGCTTCCCTTATGTTCTTCTGTGACACAGAGTGTTGGACTGGATGGGCCATTGGCCTGATCCAGCATGGCTTCTCTTATGTTCTTATGTTCACTTCATCAGGCGAGGAATCCAGCGCAGTGAACAAAGTCACACAGAGCTGAGCAGAGCCATACATACACTGCCTACCAGCTATGTATGGCTCTGCTCAGCTCTCTGTGGCTTTGCTCACTGTGCCGGATTCCTCATCGGATGAAGTATGCTTAAGAGCGCCTGAAACGTTCTCAATAATAATTGATTGGGCTTAAAGGTGCCACTTGACTCCTGCTTTGGTCAACCTCTTCAGACCAACACGGCTGCCTGCTTGGATCTTAAAATTACAAATAACTAGGGTCGCCAATCCCCAGGTGGGGGCAGGGGATCCCCTAGCTTGGAGGCCTTCCCCCACCTTCAGGGTCATCAGAAAGCGGGGGGCGGAGGGGAATGTCTGCTGGGCACCCCAGTATTCCCTATGGAGACGGATTCCCATAGGGGTATAACGGAAAATTGATCCGTGGGTATCTGGGGCCTGAGGGGAGGCAGTTTTTTGGGGTAGAGGCACCAAATTTGCAGCATAGCATCCAGTGCCTCTCCCCAAAACACCCTCCAAATTTCAAAAAGATTGGACCAGGGGGCCCAATTCTATGATCCCCCTATCCTTATTTCCAAATGGAGGGAAGGCATTTAAAAGGTGTGCGGTCCCTTTAAATGTGATGGCTAGAATTCCCTTTGGAGTTCAGTGATGCTTGCCACACCCTTGCTCCTGGCTCCACCCCCAAAGTCCCCAGATAGTTCTTGACTTGGGTTTGAAATATCAAAACTCTGATCAAGGTTGTTATTGGTGGTTCCTTCATGAAGTCTCCAGTATGTCCGGAGAGGGTTTTGGCCAGCAATGAAATGGAAAGGCTTTGCACAGGCTTTTAGTAAAAGAAACTGGCTTACTCCATTGTGTACAACAAACAAGAGGAAGACATTAGCAATACTGATGAAGTGACAACACAAAACGCATCTGTTATTGTCATTAGTTACTTGGATGCTACTAAATCACCATGGGCTCTGTTAAAATTTGTTTAATTGCTTTTGATGGTTGTCCCTGTGGATTTTTGTATCAAAGAGATTTGTAAATCTAAAAGGAGTTTTATATTTTAAAAGTATGTAAATTCGAAAGTAATTATACTGTATATTAAAAAGCATATTAAAAATTATACTGTGGATTAAAAAGTCTATTTACATCACAGTTATGCTGTTTGTTTTTTGGTAACGTTATCTCCACTGTGATCCCATTATTAATTATTGGGAATTTCCAGGTGGGGGCAGGGAATCCCCCAGTTTGGAAGCCCCCCCTTCAGGGTCACCAGAAAGGGGGGGGGATGTCTGATGGGCACTCCAGTATTCCCTATGGAGAACGATTCCCATAGGGTATAATGGGGAATTGATCCGTGGGTATCTGGGGCTCTGATGGGGGCCCTGTTTTTTAAGATAGAGGTACCAAATCTGCAGCATAGCATCTGGGGCCTCTCCTCAAAACACCCTCCAAGTTTCAAAAGGATTGGACCAAGGGGTCCAATCCTATGAGCCCCCAAAGAAGGTGCCCCTCTCCGTCATTGTTTCCAGTGGACGAAAGGCATTTAAAAGGTGTGCAGTCCCTTTAAATGTGAGGCCAGAACTCCCCTTGGAGTTCAGTCATGCTTGTCTCAACCTTGATCCTGGCTCCACCCCCAAAGTCCCCAGATAGCTCTTGAATTGGACTTGGCAACCCTACCAGCCATTCCGAGACGGCCCTTCCGCAGCCGCCTTGTGGGGAGCCGACACGGGAAGGGGGGCCTGGCGTCGAAGAGCTCGGTGCCACCCAGAAGCTGCCCCCTCCCTCATCATCAAGAAAAAAATAAGACGGGAGTCTGGTGAGACCCCGAAGACTCCCCATTGGACTCCTTGCCTTACCTTGCCTGCGCTGCAGCTCCTGCTTCTCCGGACACCGGGAGCAGATCCTCGCCCCGTTCTCACGTTACGAAAGGCACTGGGCTGCCCAGTGGAGCGCTGGACCATGTCTGCTGCGCCAAAATGCTGTTCTGGCAGGGCCCCCCCCCCCGAGAGTCTTGTTTATTCCCGCAGAGGGGATGGCCCGCCCCCCAACGCAGCTCTCTGACAAGGCTGACTCAGACTCGTGGGCACGCTTGCCTCTTGGCATCCCGTGTCAAGTCGGTTCCCTGCAAGCGGAGTTCCCACGCCTGTGAAGCCGGCTGGAGCAAGAGAGGCAGGGCGCAGGCTCCCTCTGCTGGTCGCTGGCGGAAAAAAAGAGCCTCTGCCGCCCCTTTCAAACATGTCAAGATAGAGAGCTCGCAGGTATAAATAGGCAAATAAATATAGAACACTCTGTGAGGATTTTTTTTACTAATACATATAATACCAAAACAATTTTAAATATTTACAACAATATTTTAGGTACATATTTTCTTGAGTCTTATTCAAGAGTCTTATTTGTGTGTGTGTATACATATATACACACACACACACATATATTGGCCACTGTGTGACACATGGCTTCTCTTATGTTCTTATGTGACACAGAGTGTTGGACTGTATGGGCCATTGGCCTGATCCAACATGGCTTCTCTTATGTTCTTCTGTGACACAGAGTGTTGGACTGGATGGGCCATTGGCCTGATCCAACAGGGCTTCTCTTATGTTCTTATGTGTGACACAGTGTTGGACTGGATGGGCCATTGGCCTGATCCAACAGGGCTTCTCTTATGTTCTTATGTCTGGGGCAGTGATGTTCTGTATTCTGGGTGCTTGGGGGCACAGTGGGAGGGCTTTTGGCCCCACTGGTGGACCTCCTGATGGCACCTGGTCATAGCCACTGATCCAACAGGGCTTCTCTTATGTTCTTCTGTCTGGGGCAGTGATGCTCGGTATTCTTGGTGCTTGAGTGGGCACAGTGTGAGGACTTCTAGTGTCCTGGTCCCACTGATGGACCTCCTGATGGCACCTGGTTTCTTTGGCCACTGTATGACAGAGTGTTGGACTGGAGAAGCCATTGGCCTGATACAACAGGGCTTCTCTTATGTTCTTCTGTCTGGGGCAAGTGATGCTCTGTACTCTTTTTGCTTGAGGGGGCACAGTGGGAGGGCTTCTAGTGTCCTGGCCCCACTGATGGACCTCCTGATGGCACCTGGGTTTTTTTGGCCACTGTGTGACACAGAGTGTTGGACTGGATGGGCCATTGGCCTGATCCAACAGGGCTTCTCTTATGTTGTCTGCGGCAGGGATGATCTGTATTCTTGGTGCTTGGTGGAGGGGCAACAGTGTGAGGACTTCTAGTGTCCTCGCCCCACTGATGGACCTCCTGATGGCCCCTGGGTTTTTTGGCCACTGTGTGACACCAGCTGTTGGACTGGATGGGCCACTGGCCTGTTACAACATGGCTTCACTTATGTTCCGACGTTCCATCTCAGTCCCTCAATGTCAGTACGGCCTACTCAAGAGCAGCAGCAGTTCTCCAGGGTCTTAGGCTGACATCTTTCCCGTCACCTACTACCTGGTTCTCAGCAGATTGTCTGGTATGTTATTTGGAGCCATGGTCTCTGCATAGTATGTTGTCGTTGTCGCGTAAGCGCAGAGATTGGTTTACTCCTCCATATGATTACAGTTGCTAGAATTCTATATGCAAAATATTGGAAAATCTCCAAATGACCTGATAAAGAAGAATTTTTATCAAAGTTATTGGAAACTGCTGAAATGGATATGTTGACTACAAGGTTAAGAGATGGAAACTTACAGGAATGTAGAAAGACTCGGGAGCCAATATACGTATGGGCCAAAATTATGGGAATTGTTATGAGAAAATAGAAAAGAGAAACTGTATATAATTAAGCCCCCAAGCTTCTTGTACGAATGGGTGGTGGATGGTGGGTGGGAGATGGTGGAATGTTGTTTATGTGTATGTTTGTATGCGGTTCACATACAATAAAGTTTATTAAAAAAAATAATAATCACTCTTAACATTCTCAAAAAAAAAAAAGAGAGATTGGTTTACTCAAGAGTTTGCCAGGTGCTGCAGAGGAGATGAGCTACTCCACAGAGTGCTGCTTTCCTTTGGAAGGCCCGCTGCCGGAGAAACATTTTCCCCACATTTTCTCTGTCTCCTTTCCCATGACAGCCCCCTTCCCTCAATAGATACGGGTTGTTTTGGAGGCCTTAAAAAAACATTGGTGATTGATATACCTTTTTTAAAAAACCCAAAGGCCCCCTGGTGGCAGAAGGGGGAATGTCAAGAAAGGTGCAAGGAAAATGGTTGCCACTTGAGAGGAAACTGCCCTGACTTAGCTAGCCTGGCCTAGTGTTATCAGCTACCCAGAAAGCATAAAAAAACCCCAATACATGGACCTTCCAGTGCTAATGTCATACTAGCAGCAGCTGCCTGGCTGATTTCTTTTCCACTGTAGCTAAAGGCACTAGGGTGTAGGCAAAGAAGGAGAGAGAAGAGAGATTTATACCCTGCCCTTCACTTGAGAGGCTTAGATTTTCCTTACAATTTCCCTTCCCTTCCTCTCCCCACAAACAGATACCCTCCTCGTGAGGTAGGTGGGGTTGCGAGAGCTCTTTCGAGAAACACTGTGGAGAGAACAGTTCTGAAAGGACTCATGACTGACCCAAGGTCACCCAGCGGCTGCATGGGGAGGTTCTCCCAGATTAGAGTCCCCAGCTCTTAACCACTACACCAAAATGGCTCTCAAAGCCAGCAATGCACCCTTTCTTTAGAGATATTTTGCTTTGTGCCACCCTCTCCCCAGTTCTTTGGCACCTGCCAGCGTGGAGATGACGTAATGTTGGGACAAAGAAGCAATCTGAATTATTGGGGGGGAGCCCCCTGAAAATTCCTTCACTCTTGCTTCCATTCCCCAGATGACCTGGAGAAAAGCACAAAAAAATCTCATCATCCCACCACCACCACAAGAAATAAAAAAAGGTGGTCATGAAGAAGACGACTGCAGATTTATACCCCATCCTTCTCTCAGAATCAGAGTCTGAGTGGCTTACAATCTCCTATATCTTCTCCCCCCCCACAAGACACCCTGTGAGGTAGGTGGGGCCAAGAGGGCTCTCACAGCAGCTGCCCTTTCAAGGACAACCCCTGCAAGAGCTATGGCTGACCCAAGGCCCTTCCAGCAGGTGCAAGTAGCAGAGTGGGGAAGCAAACCCTGTTCTCCCAGATAAGAGTCCGCACACTTAAGCACTACACCAAACTGGTTCTATGGGAAGGCCTAAAGACCACCTGTGGAGCCCGGAGAAGATGCCCCAAATCGGAAGGAAGATTCAGGCCCAGCCGGCAGGTCTTTCAATAGTTACTTTATTTTAACATCTTTTTTCTTTTCTTTTTTTTTAAATTACAGACAGTAAAATAGCTCAGTAGGTAGGAGGGTGCGGATGGGAAAGAAATCCTGGATGTATAAAAACCCTCCATGGTCAGCGACGGGGAGACAGCCAAAGTGCCGGGCGGGGGAGGGAGGGGGGGGGAAGCTGCTGGTTTCTCTTCTGCGGCCAAAGAGACGAAATCGATTCGGAGAAGCCGAAAGGGCAACTCCTTCCCAGAGCGGGAATGAGAACGGGAGGGTTTGAGGGTGGCAGAGAAGGGGGGGGGGGTTTGAAAAAGCAACAATGGCTTCCACAGCCCATCGAGACTGGGGATTCCCCCTCCCCACCCCCATAATTTCAGCAGAAAGAGGACTGGGGAAGGGAAGGGCCTGGGAAGTCCAGCAGCAGATTCCTTCTCCCGGTACAGTTTGAAGACCACGCAGCGTCCGACATCCCCCCAAAAGAGCCGATCTTGGACCCAGAGAACGGCCCCCCCAAGCCAGCCCTGGGACCACGTCCCCTCTTCCCAGAGTGCCCCTCACCCTGGATTCGACAGCGGATGTCCCTGAAGAGATCCCCTCAACCCCACACTCTCCAGACTCTTCAAGGGAGTTCCTTTCTCTCTCTTCCCACCCCAACACAGCGCTTTCTCCCCCCTGGAAAAAAGGCACCTTCCTCGGACCGCAGGCAGATCTCCTGCCAGAGAAGCCAGGAAGGAGCCCAATCCGGCCCACGGAGCGGACGGCCCCCTATCCCGCCCCCCACCAGGCCTTCCTCTGCACAGATGAGGGCAGCGAAGGGCCAGCTGTACTCGTGTCTCCCCCTCCCCAGCTTCCCTGACCCACCCCAGGACATAATACCAGGACCGGCCCGGAGCATTCAGGCTTGGTCACTTCAGCAGAGGGCAAGAAAGACGTCCCAGAGGTGGAGGGGAGAGAGCTGGCGGGGCACAAGAATCTTCTCTTCCTTGCCGCCGAAAGAGCCCCTGTACAAAGCTCTGCTGCAAATCAGCAGCACTGTTTTGAAGGCGGGGGGGGGGGGGGGGAACGCGGGCTTCAGTGGACATCCGCTTCCCACTTCGGCCTGTTTCCAGCCTTCTGTCTCGGCGAACTGTGTGGTGCTCGGACACTCTGCCGCCAACAGAGATGCCCGCGGCGCTTGGGACGCAGTTCTGTGGAACTCTGCCCCCCCGCCCCGACACCACCACGCTTTGCCGTTTCCCCCCAAACGGTATTTCCCCGCTGTGTGTGGAGGGAGAGGTGAGGGACGCTGTGCCACCATGTCTCTCCTACCCCCCCTCCCGCTTTCTTCCTAGACTGCAAACCCGGAAGTGGGGCGGGGAGGGGAGAGTCTAGCCAAGCTGGAACGAGCTCTGGGAAGAAAGGAGGGTGGAGGGGAATCTGAGAAGATGGGGAATAAATACAATCTTCCAATATATTAAAAAAAAAAAAAGAAACCAGTCATTTCTAACACGCGGCTGCCTTTGTCTCATCTGCGCAATGTCGGAACGTAAAAGAGAGGGGTCAGCGCCGCAGGTTGTGGACACCTGCCTTTGGGCCAGGGCCCCGTGAACACAGGTGTGCGGTCCTTAGCAACGCCCCCCCCCTCGAGAAGATGCTCGGGGCCTACCCCCCCCACCCGCCCCTCCCTGCCAAAAACAACCCCCGCTTGGTATAGTGAAGGCTGCTGATGTCGGAAGAAATCTTTAAAAAAATAATAATAATACAACCCCCCACCACCACCCCCCGCAAAAAAAAACGAAACAGAAAGGTTGTTGTTGCCGCGTAGGCAGGTCTCCAGGCAGGGAGGAGGAGATGTGGGGAGGGGGTCCCGGTCGGGCCGGAGGGGGGGCCGAAGGGCAGCTTACATCATCCCCAGCTGGAGCAGTGAGTTGGCATACATCATTGGCTTGACATTTGGATGAGGCTGGGGAAAGGAGAAGAGGAGGCTGAGTTAGCAGCGGCCGCATCAAGAGCAGGCCTCGCCCAGGTCATTGAGAAAACAGAGATCGCGCTCTCGAGAAAGATTCCTAACGTGCCAGAGGCTGTATAGATAGATAGATAGATAAATTTATTGTCATTGTTCTCCACAAAAAAGAGAGCAACGAAATGAGGTGCTCTTCCACAAACATACCAACACATCAAACACACATATTCATATTCATACCATTTAAATACATCTAAAACCATTTAAACCATTTAAATACATCTAAAACCATTTAAACCATTTAAATACATCTAAAACCATTTAAACCATTTAAATACATCTAAAACAGATAAACATTCATATCATTAAACCATCAGAATACTAAAAATATCGACCGAAACGGAAAAAGAAATGGTTGTTCTTTCATTGCCAAAAAAAAAAAGGGAAGGAAGAAGGCATGCCTACACTCGACAATTGGCATGACAAAATTTGGGAACGTTTTATTTATAGTAAAATTGCCTTTGGTTGTTATAACGCTTCTTCTTTGCCGTCTTATGAGAAAAAGATTGCAATCCCTTGGTTCCCAATAGTTACCTTTTTTAACTCGACAGGAGGTTATACCTAGTGATCTTATGTACCCAATCATTAATATACTTTTAGGAAATATGTATCTTTTAAGTTACTTTACTATTTTCTAGGTAGATTTGAAGCTACGCTAAGCAATTCAAAATTATTTTCACCCTACTGTTTACACAAAATACCGCACACTTTGATGGCTAAGTTAGACATGCGTGCCTGTTGCTATACTAAATCCTCTGTTCTGTCACTTTCAAGGTATAAAGGACTGTTGAATCGTGGTTAAAGAAAGGTCAATAAGAATGTTAATTGGGGAAAAAGGTGAGCAAGGCGGCGGCAGCAGAGGAACGGAAAAGCCAAATTAAGAGCGGAAAGGAGAACCGCACAGGTCGGGGGGGGGGGGTCACAGCTGCCGGGCGCCCCCCACCCGAGGGAGAAGAGTTGACTCACCACTGCTGTGAACTGGTGGAATTCTGGCCGCAGGTCTGAGCCTTTCAAGTGGATGTAGGAACCTTTATTGCCCATCTGATCGCTGGGAAAGAAAAGGGTTGGAAAGAGGCGGTTAGAGAACAGCATTTCTCAAGCCTGGAAAGAGGGGCAGGGGGGGGGGGGAATGGAAGCAACAAGAAGGGCATTTGGGGGGGGGACTGAGAGGTTCTCAAACTTCCCTGTTTTTCAGGACCTGTTCACAGAGTAACCCCCTGCTATTGTCTTCTTCCTCCTCCTTCAACATAGAAGAAGAATTGCAGATTGCAGAGACTCAGAGCGGCTTACAATCTCCTATATCTTCCTCCCCCACAACAGACACCCTGTGGGGTGGGTAAGGCTGAGAGGGCTTTCCCAGACACTGTCCTTTCAAGGACAGTCTCAGAGCGGCTCACAATCTCCTTTCCCTTCCTCCCCCACAACAGACACCCTGTGAGGTGGGTGAGGCTGAGAGAGCTCTCCCAGAAGCTGCCCTTTCAAGAACAGAGTCTCAGAGTGGCCTACAATCTCCTTTCCCTTCCTTCCAAACAACAGACACCCTGTGAGGCAAGTGGGGCTGAGAGAGCTCTCCCAGAAGCTGCCCTTTCAAGGACAGAGTCTCAGTGTGGCCTACAATCTTCTTTCCCTTCCTCCCCCACAACAGACACCCTGTGATGTGGGTGGAGCTGAGAGAGCTCTCCCAGCAGCTGCCCTTTCAAGGACAGAACAGCTCACAATCTCCTTTCCCTTCCTCCCACACAACAGACACCCTGTGAGGTGGGTGGGGCTGAGAGAGCTCTCCCAGCAGCTGCCCTTTCAAGAACAGAGTCTCAGAGTGGCCTACAATCTCCTTTCCCTTCCTTCCAAACAACAGACACCCTGTGAGGCAAGTGGGGCTGAGAGAGCTCTCCCAGAAGCTGCCCTTTCAAGGACAGAGTCTCAGTGTGGCCTACAATCTTCTTTCCCTTCCTCCCCCACAACAGACACCCTGTGATGTGGGTGGAGCTGAGAGAGCTCTCCCAGCAGCTGCCCTTTCAAGGACAGAACAGCTCACAATCTCCTTTCCCTTCCTCCCACACAACAGACACCCTGTGAGGTGGGTGGGGCTGAGAGAGCTCTCCCAGCAGCTGCCCTTTCAAGGACAGAGTCTCAGAACGGCTCACAATCTCCTTTCCCTTCCTCCCACACAACAGACACCCTGTGAGGTGGGTGGGGCTGAGAGAGCTCTCCCAGCAGCTGCCCTTTCAAGAACAGAGTCTCAGAGAGGCCTACAATCTCCTTTCCCTTCCCCCCCCACAAAAGACACCCTGTGAGGTGGGTGGGGCTGAGAGAGCTCTCCCAGCAGCTGCCCTTTCGAGGACAACTCCTGTAATAGCTATGGCTGACCCAAGGACATTCCAGCAGCTGCAAGTGGAAGAATGGAGAATCAAACCCGGTTTTCCCAGATAAGAGTCTGCACTACACCAAACGACACTACACCACACCACACCAAACTAGCTGATGACAGACTCTTACATTTTACTGGGCTCAATTCAGGGACTGCGGTCTATACTACTATGCATAGCTTTGCTCTAAGTAGAATCCTACTATGCAATTTTTGCATCGCTTAATGTGTCATGTTAATTACGCTTTGCTTCAGTTCTGTCTACAGATTTCTGGCTGGTTCCAGATTTCTACAATCCAGATCCTCTTGCCAGTGCTTTTTTTTGTAGCAGGAACTCCTTTGCCTATTAGGCCACACACCCCTGATGTAGCCAATCCTCCAAGTGTTTACAGAAGGCCCTGTGCTAAGAGCCCTGTAAGCTCCAGGAAGACTGGCTACATGAGGGGGGTGTGGCCTAACAGGCAAAGGAGTTCCTGCTACAAAGAAGCCCTGCCTCTTGCACTGTTTATTGAATTCCTCGTCCTGCTAATTGTACTGACACTCTGTGTCATCCACAGATTGGGGTAAGAGAGTCGAACCAAGCTGAAAGAAGACTGAGGAATCCACCTTCAGTCCTGGTGGGAAAAATGGACCATAAATCGTATCAACACATTAAATAAAATTACCCTGGATATGT
The DNA here is from genome assembly GCF_032191835.1 of Heteronotia binoei. Classification (NCBI taxonomy): domain Eukaryota; kingdom Metazoa; phylum Chordata; class Lepidosauria; order Squamata; family Gekkonidae; genus Heteronotia; species Heteronotia binoei. Next base: position 51,730,466 of record NC_083239.1, on the reverse strand, counting down.
TTCTATGTTTCGTCTTCAGCATTTACAAATCCATGGAACTACTGAGCAACAAACTGTACTTCATAGCTGTTTCTCACATCATGCAAAGGAAAACCCAAATTTGCGACAGGCCTTCGTAAAACCTCTTCTTTTTTGGCATCCTCTCCCCTCCTGGCTGCACACTCCACCTGTGAGAAAGTCACAAACACCGCCCACCCCCACCCCCCCGCTCAGTTGGAGGAGGAGGAGGTGGTGGTGGTGATGATGACGATGGTGATGATACTGGATTTATATACCGCCTTCCACTCCCAATTTCAGAGTCTCAGAGCGGCTCACAATCTCCTTTATCTTCCTCCACCACAACTGAAAATCTGTGAGGTGGGTGGGGCTGAGAGGACTCTCACAGCAGCTGTCCTTTCAAGCTATGGCTGACCCAAGGCCGTTTCAGCAGCTGCAAGTGGAGGAGTGGGAAATCAAACCCGGTTCTCCCAGATAAGAGTCCACACACTTAACTGCTACACCAAATTGGTTCTTTCAGTGGGTTAGTAATCCCACGGGCTCTTTACAGAATGTCAAAGACGCCAGTTGCTTATTTTACAAAATCTGAACTGTGCCTTTCTGTACTTGCAACAAACGATTTAAAATGAATACAGTAAAAATCATATCTTTAAACCTCCAAAATTAACCCCTCCCTTCCAAACACATATCATTAAAACATAAGAAGAGTTTCAAGCATGAAAGGTTAAATACACCATAAAAAGTAGGTTAAAAACACCATAGAAGCAGGTATAAAAATATCATTAAAAGCAGGGTTAACAACCCTTCCAAATATACATCATTAAAACATAAAGAATTTAAAGCGTTAAGGGTTAAATACACCATAAAAAGCAGTGTTAAAAACACCATAAGAGCAGGTATAAGAAACCCATAAAAAGCAGGATTAAAACCCCTTCCAAGCATACATCATTAAAACATAAAAAGAGTTTAAAGCGTTAAGGGTTAAATACACCATAAAAAGCGGGGTTAAAAACACCATAAAAGCAGGTATGAGAACACCATAAAAAGCAGGGTTAAAATCCCTTCCAAGCATACATCATTAAAACATAAAGAGTTTAAAGCGTTAAGGGTTAAATACACCATAAAAAGCGGGGTTAAAAACACCATAAAAGCAGGTATAAGAACATCATAAAAAGCAGGATTAAAACCCCTTCCAAGCATACATCATTAAAACATAAAAAGAGTTTAAAGCGTTAAGGGTTAAATACACCATAAAAAGCGGGGTTAAAAACACCATAAAAGCAGGTATGAGAACACCATAAAAAGCAGGATTAAAACCCCTTCCAAGCATACATCATTAAAACATAAAGAGTTTAAAGCGTTAAGGGTTAAATACACCATAAAAAGCGGGGTTAAAAACACCATAAAAGCAGGTATAAGAACATCATAAAAAGCAGGGTTAAAAACACCATTAAAAGCAGGGTTAAAAAAAACACCATAAGAACGTAGATCAAGAAAGGGGAAATCATTGAGAGAATGCCAAATGAAACAAAAAACCAAAAAGTATCTCAGAACAGGAGGACATCCATACACTGAGAGTGGTCTCAGGTGAACAGCTACCAGACAAACCTGGAATCATGTTAACATTCTGGAAAGAGAAATCTTTTAGACGAGGGCTCATGGGCAGTAGAGCAGCCTTGTCTAGGCTGCACCACTTCAAGCTGCACAAACGAACGGCCAGATCCTCGCAGGAAGCGAGCTAGAGATCGTGGGGAAGAGATCCCAGCGTCCCTTTTGCTTTTGATATGCTCGTTTCCCCACGGGTAAGGAATTCGGCGTGTGCGTGCACAGAGGAGAGTTTGATCATGTGCGGTGCTGTGCCCACAGCTCAAGATGGCGTAAGAGCCCTCTTTACACCTCTGCTCCCCGCAAGGAATGACAGCAAGCTAAAAAAGAGAAACCCTGAAATGACCGAGCCCTCTCAAGCAAAGGAGGGCAGCTCCTAGCCAGTTTGGTGTAGTGGTTAAGTGTGCGGACTCTTATCTGGGAGAACCGGGTTTGATTCCCCACTCCTCCTCTTGCACCTGCTGGAATGGCCTTGGGTCAGCCACAGCTCTGGCAGAGGTTGTCCTTGAAAGGGCAGCTGCTGTGAGAGCCCTCTCCAGCTCCACCCACCTCACAGGGGGTCTGTTGTGGGGGAGGAAGGTAAAGGAGATTGTGAGCCGCTCTGAGACTCTTCGGGGTGGAGGGCGGGATATAAGAGGTGCGGGCCCTGCGGGACCTAGGGCAGTTCCGCAGGGCCTGTAAGACAGCCCTCTTCCGGCAGGCCTATAACAACTAACTGACAATGAGAATATCTTCTGGATAGAACTAAAAATGCATTTATGGACCGCTGCCTTTTATTCTTATTTTTTGTCTTATTACTTATGGTTTTAACTTTGTTATGTAAATGTTTTTAAGCTGAATTTATGTGAATTAAAATGTTGTAAGCCGCCCTGAGCCACTTGGTGGGAAGGGCGGGATATAAGTATAAATATAAATAAATAAATAAATCCAATATCTTCTTCATCTTCTTCTTCTTCCCAATCCAGCACTTGACACGTATGCGGCACGCAACCTTGCAGCGCACACCTACTCACCAGTAGTTGGGGGCTGAGAAGACGGTGACGCACTTGCCATCGTGGGCCACCTCGTACCCCTCCGGCTTGACCTCGTGGCTGCGGATGATGTAGTCTAACTTGTTCCGCTCCAGGAAGCTCTTGGTGACGTCCGGCCCAAACTGGCAGCTCACGCCGCGCTTGCTAACCGACCGGCCGTTCTGGAGAAAGAGGAATGAGGAGAACAAGGTCCGGTCAGGGTATCAAAAATCAGACAGTGGAAGCTGCTTTCCTTGCCCGGCCATGCACAACAGCTCCAGCGGCATTCGCACCTTTGATCGAGGGCTGCATTTGACCAAAGCAGTTCCAAACTGTGCCTTTAAATTCTGTCTCCATGTATCCTTACGCGTTCTATTTATATTGTAAGCTGCCATGAGCTCAATAAGCAAGAAACACAGCTCCTGAGTGTTTGCAATCCATCAAATAAAGCCCTTTCCGCCACCCAGGGTTTTGGAAAGTGGGAAATGACACAGGAAAGTGTTCCTGGGCTGAACAACTTTGTAAGTAGCTTCCTGCATCTTCTGCTTGTATATCCACCACCACCATCCCCGGAGGGGAAAAAAGATGATGATGATACTGGACCTATATCCCACCCTATACTCTGAATCTCAGAGCGGTCACATCTCCTTTCCCTTCCTCCCCCACAACAGACACCCCGTGAGGTGGGTGGGGCTGAGAGGGCTCTCACAGCAGCTGCCCTTTCAAGGACAGAGTCTCAGAGTGCTTCACAATCTCCTTTCCTTCCTTCCCCACAACAGACACCCCGTGAGGTGGGTGGGGCTGAGAGGGCTCTCACAGCAGCTGCCCCTTTCAAGGACAGCTCTGCGAGTGCTCTGGCTGACCCAAGGCCATTCCAGCAGCTGCAAGTGGAGAAGTGGGGAATCAAGTCTGGTTCTCCCAGATAAGAGTCCGCACACTTCACCACGACACCAAACACCTCCCCAAACTGAGGCCACCAGGGTTTGTGTTCTGGTTACCCACAGCAGGATGTGGTCTGGCTCTTCTGCCAGAGCCAGCTTGGAATGGTTTCTCCTTGGAAGTAATTTCTGGCAGAGCATCTGTTCTGCTAGCAACCAAACAAGGCATGAATTGCACACAGGGCTTTGGGAAGGGGTATTTCTTCTAGAGTCAGGTTTTTACAGTTCAGAGGGCTGACTGAAGAAGGAGCCCCACAACTAGAGTAGCCCCAGAATGGGAGGAAGACCTGTCTCAGGCCAACAGATGGAGGGACGGTGGCTCAGTGGAAGAGCATCTGCTCGGTAAGCAGAAGGTCCCAGGTTCAATCCCCGGCATCTCCAACTGAAAAAGGTCCAGGCAAGTAGACCTGAAAAAATCTCAGCTTGAGACCCTGGGAAGCCACCGCCAGTCAGGTGAGGGGCGGTGGCTCAGTGGAAGAGCATCTGCTCGGTAAGCAGAAGATCCCAGATTCAATCCCCGGCATCTCCCACTAAAAAGGGTCCAGGCAAGTAGGTGTGAAAAACCTCAGCTGGAGACCCTGGAGAGTCTCATAAGTGTTAGGGAGGGGCGGTGGCTCAGTGGAAGAGCATCTGCTTAGTAAGCAGAAGGTCCCAGGTTCAATCCCCGGCAACTCCAACTAAAAAGGGTCCAGGTAAGTAGGCGTGAAGAACCTCTGCTGGAGGCCCTGGAGAGTCACAGCCAGTCTGAGTAGACAAGGCTGACTTTGATGGACCGAGGGTCTGATTCGGTAGAAGGCAGCTTCAGATGTTCATATATGTTGGGGAGGGAGGTGGCTCAGTGGTAGAGCATCTGCTTGGTAAGCAGAAGGTCCCAGGTTCAATCCCCGGCATCTCCAACAAAAAAGGGTCCAGGCAAGCAGGCGTGAAGAACCTCTGCTGGAGACCCTGGAGAGCTGCTGCCAGTCTGAGTAGACAAGACTGACCTTGATGGACCGAGGGTCTGATTCAGCTTCAGATGTTCATATATGTTCAACGTATGCAACCAAACGGGGGGGGGGGGGAGGGGCACCCAGAATAGAGACAGTGCCAAGTGGCTGACCCAGAACCATCTGAGAACCCAGGTGAGCGCAACAAGACCTACCTGGGGCTGAGGATCCGACCAGAGCAAGTCACACATGGGACCTATTGATGGGAAGGGGAAAGGTCTGATTAAAAGGCGAAAAGGGGCCTTGTGGTGGATGCAGGGCCTGCCTCCCAATACTGCCCCCCCGGCTCTCAAGAGGCTGAACAATGCGTTGTTCACCTCATGCTTCCTTCCCAGACCCATCTGTCAGGGTCCGCGGCTGGCCCTTTCTTCTACAAGCTCTGCTCCTCCATCTTTGACGTGCAGAAATTTTAACAGGCAACCTTCCTCCTGCTGGGATAAGATCTCCCAGCTTCTTTGCTTTGCTCCAGGCTATTGCTAAAACAGGGGCCCCCCAAGGCGGTACCCCGTGCGTGCCATGGCGACTGCTGAGTCTCTAGAAAGTGGGTGGGGCTTGGAATTGTCAAAATCATTAGATAACTTTAACAAAAGGTGTTTACTATAAAATCTGAAAATGGATTATGTCCAGTTGAGACAAAATAAAACTTTTTGAAAACAGAAAGTGGGTGGGGCTTTGCCCAGCAAGGCTTCTGACTGGCTGTAAACGGGTGGAATTCGGATTTTCAAAAAGTTTTATTAGTTTCAAGAAAAGACAGGGATGGGGAATGGGAAAATAAAAAAAACACAATACATTCTGGTATTATTTTGCATAGGAATACTTTCAAAAAGCTTAATTCTACAATAATTTATTTACATAAATTGTCCCCTATTATTTTGTCTCAACTGCACAGAATCCATGTTCAAATTTTATAGCATACACCTTTTGTTAAAATTATCTAGTAATTTTGACAATTCCAGTAAAGATAAATTTTATAATATAAAATACAGGGGGGGAAAAGAAGAAAAAATAAGTTCACATCAGAGAATCTTAAAAGTCTTGATTATCTAACCAGGCATAGAATTTCATCCAATATTTTCTTGCTTCTTCTTTAGGTTTCCCAGCTACAGGGGTGGAATTCTAGCAGGAGCTCCTTTGCATACTAGGCCAGTCCTCCAAGAGCTTACAAGGCTCTTTTTTGCAAGCTCTCGGAAGATTGGCTACATCAGGGAGGTGTTGCCTAATATGCAAAGGAGCTCCTGCTAGAATCCCACCCCTGGCTGCACAGGTTTATTTTTTTTTGTGCAATGACCTGGATAGCCCAGCCTAGCCGGACCTGATGGAAGTGAAGCATGGTCAGTATTTGGATGGGAGACCACCAAGCGAGTCCAGGGTCACTGCGCTGAGGCAGGCAAGGGCCAACCACCTCTGAACGCCTCCTGCCTTGAAAGCCCCTTAAAGGGACCTCCAGAAGTCAGCAGTGACTTGATGGGGGGGGGAACCCACAAAACAAAAATAGATTTTTTTTTTTTAAATGTTGCTTTAGCAGCAGCTGCACCCGCAGCATGAGGGTCTTTACTACGCGACCGAAAGAAAATGGAAGCGGCCATTTTGTAGCTGGCTCCGCCTCCTGTGGCAGCCATTTTGTAGCTGCGCTCACTGCACGGTGGCAGAAGTCCAAAGGGGCCTGCAGGATCAAAAGGGCAGGGGACCCTGCTGCTAAAAGGTACAGGCAGCGCAGCTGGGGAAAGGGGGAGCAGCCAGCCCTGCTGCGGGCGCACGATCAGCCCCACCCACCCAGCAGCCTTGCCCTCAAGGAGCCTCCAAGCCCAAGGACCTCCCCCCCCGAATACATACCCGAATCTGGAGGCTGCCGATTCCTTTCAATCTTCCTGATATCGTCTAGTGTTACCCCGTCTTCGCTAAAGAGCCCTCCGTGCATTATCTACCGGGAGGGGGGAAAGAGCAAGGTTGGTGCCAACAAAGGGAGGAGAACCTCACATGTGACCCATCCCCAGATGGACCACTCCCCTCCCCAGACGCCACATCCTTACCAAGACTTTGCTGTTGATGCACTGAGCCAGCGGCAGCCATTCAAAGACCTCGCTGAACAGCTCAAACATCTGGGCCGTGTACTTGGCTTTGACCTCCCCCTCAAACCCGTAGATCTGGTTCATGTTGTCTGTTTCATGGTTCCCTAGAGGGCGGGGAAGGAAGGAAGGGGCTTGGAGCAGGTATATGTTTTTCCAGGGGTACCACCGAAGGCATGTCTGTCAAGCAAGCTATTTCTATGTACGTCTATGCTATTTTTCTGTGTGTCCAGTAGACAGGCCAGATACAAAGCAGAGCATCACCCTGGCCTTTCCCCCTCCTTTCTTCTAACAAAAGGGGGCATAATAAATCCATCTGGACCCAGGATGTTTAGAGTAACCTTGTATTAACGGTGTAGAGTGCCTCTCCCCCAGATTCACATGGCCAAGTCTTATCAGTTCTCAGAGAATGTGTGAGAAAGGGAGATGTTTTTATTAGCTGACATTCCTTAGCCTAAAGAGATACTAGCCTTTGAACCCTTGACACAATAGCCTTTGAACCCTTGATACAATTTGCATCTTTATGTTATCCTTTTGAAGTTATCTGTAACCTATCCTTTTGAAGTTCGCCTATAAGTTACTATCCAACACTATGTATGTCATTACTTCCAAGGAGTCTGACGTGGGCAAGCTGTGGAGTTTTACAATAAAGCAACTTTTGATTAAAGAACAAAAGCTTGATTATTGAGAAATATCGATGCTTGACAATGTCGCTTGGAACGGTAGGGAGGATGCTGAAACCCCCCGTGCCTTCTAGACCAGGGGGCCCCAACATCGTGCCCGTGGCTGCCGCGGCACACGCCGAAGCCTTTCCTGGAGCCTGCCACATGCCTTTAGGAAGTGGGTGGGGCCAGGCAACAGTTCTGCCCAGCAAGGCTTCTGATTGGCTGTGCAGATTAAAAAAATGTTAACTTTGGCAGCAGTCGCACACACGGCTCGAGGATCTTCACAGTGCGATGACTGAGGGTAACCTGTGGCAGCCGTTTTGTGGCTGCACATGCTGTGGGTAAGAATTCCAAACGGGCCCACAGGCCGAAAATACTGGGGACCAATTTTCCCTCTAAGCTGAGTTAGCGTGAGCTAGCTCACGGTTTTTTTAGCCTCTGGCTCACACATTTTTTTGTCCAGTTCAGGAAGGACGGCCCCAGGGCAAACTCATTCACGCAGCCACCAAATCGTTCACTCACAATGGTAATGCCAGTAGCTCACAAAGTAGAATTTTTACTCACAAGACTCCACAGCTTAGAGGGAGCGTTGCTTGGGACCCCATTCTAGAAAAGCAGAAAGCGGACGGCTAAATTACTGCAAAGTATTACATGTATTTAGGGAAGGAAAGGTCCCCTGTGCAAGCGCCAGTCGTTTCCGACTCTGGGGTGACATTGCTTTCACAACGTTTTCACGGCAGACTTTTTACGGGGTGGTTTGCCATTGTCTTCCCCAGTCATCTACACTTTCCCCCCAGCAAGCCGGGGAATCATTTGACCGACCTCGGAAGGCTGAGTCAGCCTTGAGCCAGCTACCTGAAAACCCAGCTTCCGCCGGGGATCGAACTCAGGTCGTGAGCAGAGTTTGGACCGCAGGACTGCAGCTTTAACACTCTGCGCCACGGGGCTCTTGACATGTGTTTAGACACACATACAAAAACTCACTGACAACAATTCATCAAAAATTCTATACAAAAACACTCTAACTGCAAACACAGTTGCACAATACAATACTGACCTGAGATGAAATTGACACTTAAAAGTGTGGAGCGGCACTTTTAAGTGTCAAATTCATCTCAGGTCAGTGCTGAATTGTGCAACTGTGTTTGCAGTTAAGAGTATTTTTGTATAGAATTTCTGATGAATTGTTGTCAATGAAGAAGAAGAAGAAGGTATTGGATTTATATCCCGCCCTCCACTCGGAAGAGTCTCATAGCGGCTCACAATCTCTTTTCCCTTCCTCCCCCACAACAGACACCCTGTCAGGTGGGTGGGGCTGAGAGGGCTCTCACAGCAGCTGCCCTTTCAAGGACAACCTCTGCTAGAGCTATGGCTGACCCAAGGCCATTCCAGCAGCTGCAAGTGGAGGAATGGGGAATCAGACCCGGTTCTCTCAGATAAGAGTCTGCACACTTAACCACTACACCAAACTGGCTCTCCAATGAGTTTGTGTATGTGTGTCTAAATATGTTTAATACTTTGCAGTGATTTAGCCGTGAGCTTTCTGCCTTTTCCCGGTTGATTTTTCGATGTGGCTTCCTCTTTTGTTTGCTGGGGCCCCATTCTAGCCTGCACAACATGGCTGCTTGGGGTGGGGATGCACCTCTAAACGAGCCAACCCAGCGCTTGGCTTCCAAGGAATAAGAAGGCAACCCCTAAAAATGCAATAACAAAGGCATGCCCAATGCTGAGCCAGTCTGTCGGTGCAGTAGCTCCCAAACTTCTAGAAGGAGAGGGGTCACTCGCTGCTATATTTATTCTACTCTACACGGCCCACCAAGTAATTCCATATGCCTATCTCCCTTTCCAGCATGAAATGGGAAGATTTATTGCCTGATGAGAAGGAGCCCCCTTTCCTTCCTTTTGTACATTTAGCATTTTGCAATACGTAGCTAGATGGAACAGGGTACAGCCATTTTGCCTTTGATGCAGCAATGCGCCTTCAAGACTCGCAGAACTTTCTTTCTTTCCTAGCCCACCTTCTTCCTCCTCCCCACACCTGGCTTTGCAACACCAACCTCACCCCGCCCTGCAGAGCTGACGGCCACTGTTCCTCTTCCCCAAGCTGTTAAGAACATAAGAACATTGGACGAGCCCTGCTGGATCAGAGCAGTGGTCCATCCAGCATCCTGTCTCACACAGTGGCCAACCAGTTCCTCTGGAGGGCCAACAACAGGGCAGAGAGGCCGAGGCCTTCCCCTGAGAAGAGCATCAGAAGAGCCCTGCTGGGTCAGACCAATGGTCCATCTCATCCAGCATCCTGTCTCACACAGTGGCCAGCCAGTTCCTCTGGAGGGCCAACAACAGGGCAGAGAGGCTGAGGCCTTAATAAGAACATCAAAAGAGCCCTGCTGGATCAGACCAGTGGTCCACCTAGTCCAGCCTCCTGTCTCACACAGTGGCCACCCAGTTCCTCTGGAGGGCCAACAACAGGGCAGAGAGGCTGAGGCCTTCCCCTGAGAAGAACATCAGAAGGGCCCTGCTGGATCAGACCAGGGAGGGTCCATCCAGTCCAGCCTCCTGCCTCACACAACGGCCAACCAGTTCCTCCAGAGGGCAACAAGGCATAGAGGCCAAGACCTCCCCTTTAGTGCCTCTGAATGTGGAGGTTCCCCTCAGGCACCAGGGCTAGTACTGACAGACTTCTCCTCCCTGGATCAATCTAATCTTCATTCAGGGAAGGGGGCAACTTACCGCGCAGCAGGTGGAAATGATCCGGGTATAGCAGCTTAAAACCAAAGAGCGTTAATATTACTTCCACGGAGAAGGAGCCACGGTCCACAAAGTCCCCGTTAAATATCTGCAGTGGGCAAGGGTCAGTGCTCAGGAAAAGAAGGCAGATTTTTTTAAAACAAACAAAAACCCAGAACCCTAGAAGGAAGCCCAGAGAAAGGATACATATGGATTTGTCTCCGACGGCAGCCCGTTCAGTTCAAATATGTTCAGGAGATCGTAGTACTGGCCGTGCGTGTCTCCACAAACGGTTACTTTCTCGGTCTGGAATAAAAAAAGGAGTGCTAGAGAGAACATAACATCCAGTTCAACACTCTGTACATAAGAGAAGCCATGTTGGATCAGGCCAATGGCCCATCCAGTCCAAAACTCTGTCACATAAGAGACACAGAAGAACATAAAAGAAGCCATGTTGGATCAGGCCAATGGCCCATCCAGTCCAACACTGTCACAGAAGAACATAAGAGAAGCCATGTTGGAACAGGCCAATGGCCCATCCAGTCCAATACCCTGTGCATAACAACATAAGAGAAACTATGTTGGATCAGACCAGTGGCCCATCCAGTCCAAAACTCTGTACATAAGAGAAGCCATGTTGGATCAGGCCAATGGCCCATCCAGTCCAACACTGTGTCACAGAAGAACATAAAAGAAGCCATGTTGGATCAGGCCAATGGCCCACCCAGTCCAACATTCTGCGTCACAGAAGAACATAAGAGAAGCCATGTTGCATCAGGCCAATGGTCCATCCAGTCCAAAACTCTGTACATAAGAACATAACAGAAGTCATGTTGGATCAGGCCATCCAGTCCAACATTCTGTGTCACATAAGAACATAAGAGAAGCCAAGTTGGATCAGGCCAGTGGCCCATCCAGTCCAACATTCTGTGTCACAGAAGAACATAAAAGAAGCCATGTTGGATCAGGCCAATGGCCCATCCAGCCCAAAACTCTGTACATAAGAGAAACCATGTTGGATCAGGCCAATGACCCATCCAGTCCAACACTGTGTCACAGAAGAACATAAAAGAAGCCATGTTGGATCAGGCCAATGGCCCATCCAGTCCAACATTCTGCGTCACAGAAGAACATAAGAGAAGCCATGTTGGATCAGGCCAATGGTCCATCCAGTCCAAAACTCTGTACATAAGAACATAACAGAAGTCATGTTGGATCAGGCCATCCAGTCCAACATTCTGTGTCACATAAGAACATAAGAGAAGCCATGTTGGATCAGGCCAATGGCCCATCCAGTCCAACACAGTGTACATAAGAACATAAGAGAAGCCATGCTGGATCAGGCCAATGGCCCATCCAGTCCAACACTCTGTGTCACACAGGGGCCAAAAAAACCCAGGCACCATCAGGAGGTGCATCAGTGCGGACAAGACACTAGAAGCCCTCCCACTGTTGTCCCCACAAACATCAACAATACAGAGCATCACTACTCTGGACATAAGAACATAAGAGAAGCCATGTTGGATCAGGCCAATGGCCCATCCAGTCCAACGCTCTGTGTCACACAGTGACCAAAAAAACCCAGGTGCCTTCAGGAGATCCACCGGTGGGGACAGGACACTAGAAGTCCTCACACTGTTGCCGCTCCGAAGCACCAAGAATACAGAGCATCACTTGCCCCAGACAGAGAGTTCCAACAATACGCGGTGGCTAATAGCCACTGATGGACCTCTGCTCCATATGCTTATCCAATCCCCTCTTGAAGCTGGCTATGCTTGTAGCCGCCGCCACCTCCTGTGGCAGTGAATTCCACGGGTTAATCACCCTTTGGGTGAAGAAGGACTTCCTTTTATCTGTTCTAACCCAACTGCTCAGCAGCTTCACTGAGTTTCCACGAATTCTTACACTGTGAGAAAGGGAGAAAAGGACTTCTTTGCCTGCCTTCTCTATCCCATGCATAATCACCCCAGATCAAAACTAATTTATGCTGCTGCTCACAGCCTTAATGCCAGTAGCTCACTAAGTAGAATTGCAGCTCACAAGGCTTCACAGTTTAGAGGGGACATTACTGGAGAGCCATTGCTGGCTGTCGAAGAGGACACAGAGCTAGACAGGCCGACGGTTTAAGGTTGCATTATACGTTCATGCATATGGAGAGAGGGAGCCTTCGCCTGCTCATAAAATTTGCATTCCAAGTGTTGCTCAGAAACCGTGATGGTTAAAAGATACACTAACAGGAAAGCTCGAGCTGTTGATGTGGCTCATGGAAAAAAGCAGCGGGCCATCACAAAGTATGAGCTGGGGGGGGGCAAAGGGGGAGGTTCCACTCGGTGCTCCTGACTGCAAGCATAATGAGCCGAAGACCTGGAATTTGCTGTTTCCACGGAGGAGGAAGGCCTGGGTTCCAGGGCACAGGCAAAACTTTCAAAAACATAAGCAGTTTTGGAGGGGGCAGGAAGGAAGGGAGCACCCCGTGTGCCCCATCCCCAAATGCAAAGCCAGGGCACAAAGAGAGAGATGTACCTCTTTTAACGTAGTTTCTACTAGGGTGGGGAGTTTTGATAGCACCTCTTTCACTTGCACCAAGATCTGCAAAATGCAATGAGAGAAACCGGGGGGGGGGGGGGGGCAGGAAGGAAAAAAAGTTAATATGAAGAATCAAGAGATAACAGATTTTCTAGCAGTTTGATCAGCCTAAATAACCTTCCTGGAGGCATTTCTAAAGCCTGGATTTCAGTAAACATTTCAAAAGAAAAGCTTCTAGTCCTCAAGATGGCAGAGACAGGGAAAGAAAGAAAGAAAGAAAGAAAGAAAGAAAGAAAGAAAGAAGAAAGAAAGAAAGAAAGAAAGAAAGAAAGAAAGAAAGAAAGAAAGAAAGAAAGAAAGAAAGAAAGAAAGAAAGAAAGAAAGAAAGAAAGAAAGAAAGAAAGAGAGAGAGAGAGAGAGAGAGAGAGAGAGAGAGAGAGAGAAAGAAAGAGACAGAGGGAAAGAAAAAAAAAGAGAGAAAGAACGAAAGAGAGAGACAGACAGAGGGAAGGAAAGAAAGAAAGAGAGAGAGAAAGAAATAAATTTCTCCTCTGCTCCCACGACTCTCAGCCCCAGCCACTCTGCCAAGACCCGCAATCTCCATCAGATGCAACTTTAATTACAGATCAGGAGCAACGTTAGCTGCCTTCTGCTTAAATTATTCAAGGCTGCTCCAAGGCTCTCGGGCAGTTTTTACATCACAGCCCGGGAGTCGATCGGTGTCATTAGGGCCCGCCTGCAAAGTAGGTTAGATCAGATAGGCTAAGGTGGCACTGATTCTGCGTCATCTCCGCGCACACTCTCCGCTTCTGTGGCTCTCGGGAGGGGTGGGGGCGGGGACGGTCACCTGATAGGCACATTTCCTGTGCAGCTTCTTCTGGTCCTTGTACCACTGCATCAACTCCTTCACGAATGCGAGCGTCACCTTCCCGTCCTCCAGCTTGGGGCCGCTGTATTCGTCTTCGATGGCTGCAGGAAGCGGGAAAAGAAGGCTTAACGTTAGCCAGGGGTGGGCTGAGCCCTAACGTGGGCAGCTCAGGCTAGCCAAATCTCATCCGCCAGTTTGGTGTGGTTAAGTGTGCGGACTCTTATCTGGGAGAACTGGGTTTGATTCCCCACTCCTCCACTTGCAACTGCCATAGCTCTTGCAGGAGTTGTCCTTGAAAGGGCGGCTGCTGTGAGAGCCCTCTCAGCTCCACCCACCTCACAGGCAATGTTCCCTCTAAGCTGCAGAGTCTTGTGAGCAAAGATTCTACTTTGTGAGCTACTGGCATTAAAGTTGTGAGCGACTGCATAAATTATTGTGCTCTGAAGTCATCCTTCCTGAGCTAAGACACCGAGAGCCAGTTTGGTGTAGTGGTTAAGTGCGTGGACTCTTATCTGGGAGAACCGGGTTTGATTCCCCACTCCTCCGCTTGCAGCTGCTGGAATGGCCTTGGGTCAGCCATAGCTCTGGCAGAGGTTGTCCTTGAAAGGGCAGACTCTTATCTGGGAGAACCGGGTTTGATTCCCCACTCCTCCGCTTGCAGCTGCTGGAATGGCCTTGGGTCAGCCATAGCTCTGGCAGAGGTTGTCCTTGAAAGGGCAGCTGCTGTGAGAGCCCTCTCAGCCCCACCCACCTCACAGGGCGTCTGTTGTGGGGGGAGAAGATACGGGAGATTGTAAGCCGCTCTGAGTCTTTGATTCAGAGAAAAGGGCGGGGTATAAATCTGCAATTCTTCTTCTTCTAAGACAAAAATGCGTAAGCTGGAGGCTAAAAATCTGGGCGCTAGCTCTGCTAACGAAGCTTAGAGGGAATCCTGTTCACGGGGTGTCTGTTGTGGGGAAGGAAGGGAAAGGAGATTGTGAGCCGCTCTGTGATTCAGAGCAGAGGGAGGATATAAATTCAATATCTTCTTCTATCAGATCTTGGAAGCTAAGCGAGGTCAGCTCTGGGTAATATTTGGAGCAAACATGACCAAGGAAGTCCAGGGTTGGCAGGCAGTGGCAGACTCCCTCTGACCATTTCCTGCCTACAGGGTCACTATAAATCAGTTGTGACTTGGCAATACTTTCCCACCCCCACCCCCCCGCCAGGGTGGACTGGGGCCCCAGGGGCATTCTGAGAGCCGGTTTGGTGTAGCGGTTAAGTGCACGAACTCTTATCTGGGAGAACCGGGTTTGATTCCCCACTCCTCCACTTGCACCTGCTGGAATGGCCTTGGGTCAGCCATAGCTCTGGCAGAGGTTGTCCTTGAAAGGGCAGACTCTTATCTGGGAGAACCGGGTTTGATTCCCCACTCCTCCACTTGCACCTGCTGGAATGGCCTTGGGTCAGCCATAGCTCTGGCAGAGTTTGTCCTTGAAAGGGCAGACTCTCATATGGGAGAACCGGGTTTGATTCCCCACTCCTCCACTTGCACCTGCTGGAATGGCCTTGGGTAAGCCATAGCTCTGACAGAGGTTGTCCTTGAAAGGGCAGCTGCTGTGAGAGTCCTCTCAGCCCCACCCACCTCACAGGGTGTCTGTTGTGGGGGAGGAAGGGAAAGGAGATTGTGAGCCGCTCCGAGACTCTGAGATTCAGAGTGGAAGGAAGGAAAAGCCCCCCGTGCAAGCACCAGTCGTTTCCGACTCTGGAGTGACGTTGCTCTCACATTTTCACGGCAGACTTTTTACAGGATGGTTTGCCATTGCCTTCCCCAGTCATCTCCACTTTCCCCTCAGCAAGCTGGGGACTCATCTGACCGACCTCGGAAGGATGGAAGGCTGAGTCAACCTCGAGCCAGCTATCTGAAAACCCTGCTTCCGCCGCGGATCGAACTCAGGTCGTGAGCAGAGCTTAGGACTGCAGTACTGCAGCTTTAACACTCTGCGCCACGGGGCTCTTTCAGAGTGGAGGGCAGGATATAAATCCAATATCATCATCATCATTCTGAGCTGAGCTCCAGCAGTGGAGTTTGGCTCTGCTCAATTCTCGCAGACGGCGGCCAGGAGCTTTCTCAGAAAGCTAAACGGCCGCTTCATTCCCAATGGCGGCCCAACAAGACAAACCGCGCAGACACGCAGGACAGGCCCAAAGCCTCCCTCGCAGGTCCACCTCTCAGCAGGCAGAACGGCTGCCTGATTAATGACCCAGAGCAGTGGGGGAAGTCCGTTCCTCACTAGGCTTTGCCTTCCCGTCTCTCAGGGGAGCTGGACGCATTAGCGCCCTCCCTTTCAGTTACTTCAGGACAGGAGCGGGACGCGGGCCTGAGGCCCTGACGCCTCAGAGAGACTAGCTGTGCCCTTCTGGTCCAACACAAGGGAGAAAAAGGCATCTCCCCAAATGCCTGCTGGAGTTCCAAAAAGATTTTCATCTTTGGGGAATATTATCCATTTCAGTCGCCCACCAGATCCCTGGCTGTACTGATGAGGGCCTCGCGACTGATGTATTTGAGAACATACCCAGCAGATGCATGCTTTGGGGGAAGGTCACTAAAGAAGCAGACGTGGGAAGGGGGGCTTGTCTCCTGTTGCTGAACCCCTGAAAACTGCCAGGGCTTCCCCCAGAAGAGAACTGAAATCTACGGCAGCTCGCCGGTGTCAGTATTCTGAAGCCGGCCCACCGGACCCCTAGAACGGGGCCAACCTTTGCTGGGTGAGACAACACAGAGTAACCGTAGGGCAGGACTTTTCTCGCAAAGAGTTTGGGTGCGCTGCCAAGACACTGCTCCCGTCATTACACAGCTCACAGCTATGTTTCGTAAGAATGCAAAGGGAAGTCACGATGGGCCAGGTCAGCGGCCCATCCAGCCCAACACTCTGCGTCCCACAGTGGCCAAAACCCAGGGGCCGTCAAGAGGGGCCAGAACTTCAGAAGCCCTCCCACCGTGGCCCCCTCCCAAGCACCAAGAATACAGAGTATCACTGCCCCAGATAGGGTGTTCTCTCTATTTTTGTTGTTCAGTCGCACAGTTGAGTTCGACTCTTTGCGACCCCCTGGACCAAGTCACACCATGCCCCGTCTTCCACCATCCTCTGAAGTCCGCTCAGATTCATGTTAGTTACATCAGTAACGCTGTCCAGCCATCGCACCTGTTGCCGTCCCCTTCTTCTTTTGCCTTGTCTTTCCCAGCATCAGGGCCTACTCCAGGGAGTGCTCCCTTCTCATTTGGTGGCCAAAGTATTTGAGCTTCAGCTTCAGCATCTGACCTTCCAGGGAACAGTCTGGGTTGATTTCTCTTTTGTTGTTCAGTCACACAGTCGAGTCCAACTTTTTGCGACCCCATGGACAAAGTCACGCCAGGCCCCATCCTCCGAAGTTTGCTCAAATTCGTGTTAGTTACATCAGTAACACTGTCCAGCCATCTCATCTCTTGCCGTCCCCTTCTTCTTTGGCCTTCTGTCTTTTCCAGCATCAGGGTCTTCTCCAGTGAGTGCTCCCTTCTCATTGGGTGGCCAAAGTATTTGAGCTTCAGCTTTTGACCTTCCAGGGAACAGTCAGGGTTCATTTCCCTTAGGACTGACAGATTGGATCTTCTTGCAGTCCAAGGGACTCTCAAGAGTCTTCTCCAGCACCACAGCTCAAAAGCATCTATTCTTCTGCGCTCGGCCTTCCTTATGGTCCAGCTCTCACAGCCATACATTACTTCCCTCTATACCTTGTGGCTAAGAGTCATTCAGGGACCTCTGCTCCAGCTTTTTATCCAACCCCCTTTTGAAGCTGTCTATGCTTGTACCTGCCATTGCATCCCGTGGCAGTGAATTCCACAGGTTCATGACTCTTTGGGTGAAGGAGGACTTCCTTTGATCTGCTCTAAGCCTACCGCTCGTTAATTTCAGTGAGTGCCCACGAGTTCTTGTATTGTGAGAAAGGGAGAAAAATACTTCTTTCTCTGCCTTCTCTATCCCAGGCGTAGTTTTGCAAGCCTCTCGATCATGTCATCCCTCAGTTGTTCCTCCAAGCTAAAAAAACCCCTGACAATTAATTTGAATGGCTCTCCTTGAGAGGTGGCTGTTCCCTCGCCCGCAGGCCCCCTTTACAGCTTCTTTTTGAGGCAGCTGTGCCTGCAGTGGGGCAAAGCAGGTGCCATTGGCAGAAATTTTAAATACAGAATTCACGGCTTTCCTGGCTGAGGAACACAAGCGTCTCACTTGCCCAGCCCGGTCCGTGTGAGCAGCTGGCCCCATTGTTAACACCGCTCTATTTATTTCCCCCCTGATTAAGCCTCTCCATGCTGGTATCTATTTACGATCCAAGATCCTGATCTATTTCAGGCGATGGCAGGAAACTTTGGTGCGGCCACCCCACGGGCAATAGCATTAGTCACAGGGATGAGGACGGATGGGTTTCCTCCCCATCCACGCCATGAGTAGGTTCCAAACAGCTCCAACACCCATACTCCTTTGCTGCTGTTCACTGCTAAGATGGGGAAATTCAACCAGTTTGGCGGAGCGGTGAAGCGCGCGGACTCTTCTCTGGGAGAACCGGGTTCGGTTCCCCACTCCTCCACTTGCAGCTGCTGGAATGGCCTCGGGTCAGCTGTAGCTCTCGCAGAGCTGTCCTTGAAAGGGCAACTTCTGGGAGAGCTCTCTCAGTCCTACCTACCTCACAGGGTGTCTGCTGTGGGAGAAAAAGATAAAGGAGATTGTGAGCTGCTCTGAGACTCTGATTCAGAGAGAAGGGCGGGGTATAAATCTGCAGTCGTCTTCTCCTTCTATATCTACGAGGCCTTTTGTCCTTTCAGGAGTGACCTTAACCCAGGGAAGTTCCAACTCCATAGAAGCAGGCGGCTTCCCCCATGGCGTTTTCTCTCCGTTCACAGCTCCCCATCTGCCCCTTATTTCTAAGCATTTTCCCTATTCCTACTTTTAAAAGAAAAAATCTGTTAAATTCACACCAGACCGTTAACAAGGGGCTCACAGTGGTCTCCCAGGCCCACGGCTGCTTTGTTCCACGCCTGAACTTCAGCAACACTCTGGCATCAGGCATGCCTAAATCACTCCATGCAACCACACACACCCCTCCCCATTTGTCTTTGATCTGGAATGATCAAATCTCCTGGTCCTCAGCTGCCACACCCTGCTGCTGCAGAACCCAGGGATTCCCTCAGAAGTGTATCAGGGGCTCCTCAATAAGATGATCCAGCATGGTGTAGTGCTACTGGATTTATATCCCGCCCTCCACTCCAAATCTCAGAGTCTCAGAGCGGCTCACAATGTCCCTTACCTTCCTCCCCCCGCAACAGACACCCTGTGAGGTAGGTGGGGCTGAGAGAGCTCTGACAGAAACTTCCCTTTCAAGGGCAGCCTCTGCCACAGCTATGGCTGACCCAAGGCCATTCCAGCAGGTGCAAGTGGAGGAGTGGGGAACCAAACCCGGTTCTCCCAGATAAGAGTCCACGCACTACACCAAACTGGTCAGGCAAGGACTTGGGAAATTCAGGTTCAAATCTCTCCCTCTCTGCCAAAACCCCACTGCCACAGAAGCTCTGTGTCCCCAGTTGGGGTGAAAGGTGGGATACAAATAAAGTAAATGAAAGACTAGCAATGGCAGGTGAGTTTCCCTGTCCTAGCAAAAAACAGCAATAAAGGAGTATGGTATACCTTCTGCAGCAGGTTCTTAGCAACCTGCATAAGCTGAATGCGTGCCCTGGAATATGCCCCAGAATCCTCTGCAGCAAGCAGGAGTTCCACGGCGGACTACTCCCTTTGCCCGCAAGCCACGATACTTCGATGGTCCTTACTGCAAAGCCTGTTCCCTTTGAGAGTGCTGTTCTGAATCCTTCAAGAACCTCTCGCAGAGCGACAGAACGGGCAGTTCCTGACACAGCCCCCTTCCCCAAGCCAGCCCCAGGCTGGGGCCCTCCCCCACTCACTCATGCTTTCTATGTCCAAGGAGTCAACCACGGACCGCTTGTGCTCCTCGCTGGCGATGGCGCGCTCAAACGCCTTCTGCTTCACAATCTTGTTGCACTCCTGGTACTTCATCTTGGCGTCCTTATCGTTAGGCTTCACCTTGACCACCTGGGCAGAGGGAGGGAAATCGAAATGGGGCCCTCTTAAATTTGCATGACATGATTGGTTTCTCTGAGAGCAGGGGAAAGCTTAAATACCCTTCCCCCTTCATTATTTTTGCAAAACCACACCTTCTACCCCAAGGGTCCCCCAACCTTTATACGTATGCGGGCTTCTTGAGAATTTCAAGCGAGGGTGGTGAGCACCACCACATCAAAATGGCTCCCACAAGAGGTGGAGCAAAAACCAAGATGGCTGCTTCAAGAGGCACAGCCAAATGAACACAAGAGAAGCCATGTTGGATCAGACCAATGGTCCATCCAGTCCAACACTCTGTGTCACACAGTGGCCAAAAAATCCCCAGGTGTCATCAAGAGGTCCACCAGTGGAGCCAGGACACTAGAAGCCCTCCCACTGTTGCCCCTCCCAAAGCACCAAGAATACAGAGCGTCACTGCCCCAGACATAAGAGAAACCATGTTGGATCAGGCCAGCAGCCCATCCAGTCCAACACACTGTGTCACACAGTGGCCAAAAAACCCCAGGTGTCATCAGGAGATCCACCAGTGGGGCCAGGACACTAGAAGCCCTCCACTGTGCCCCCCCTCCAAAATACAGAGCATCACTGCCCCAGACAGAGAGTTCCAACAATACGCTGTGGCTAATAGCCACTGATGGACCTCTGCTCCATATGCTTATCCAATCCCCTCTTGAAGCTGGCTATGCCTGTAGCCGCCGCCACCTCCTGTGGCAGTGACTTCCACATGTCAATCACTCTTTGAGTGAAGATGGAACACTTCCCCCCTGATGGTTTATAGGAAGAAGGAAATCGTGAGGGGGGAGAGAAACCACTCACTGGCTACAGAAAGCCCAGGTGCTTACCAGTCCTCTAGATTCTCCAGCAGAAAACCCTTTCACTAGAAAGGACGGCCAATAGCAACCTTAGCCATACAATGGCTCCACCCACTTCCTGAAAACCTTGACCGAGGGGGGGGGGAGCATAGTTACTTTAATTTTTAGATTTATATCCCGCCCTGTCCTGCAAGGGGGCTCGGGGCAGCTTACAATAATAAAACAACAGAGTTAAAACTGTATCGTAAAAACAGATGTTACGAAACAGGAGCAGCACAGTAAACGGTCTTATAGACAGAGGCAAGGGAAGCACCGCTGGGCACTACGGGTACCACATCCTCTAGCTCAGGGGCATCAAACTCATTTGTTATGAGGGCCAGATCTGACATAAATGAGACCGTGTTGGGCCGAGCCTTGTGTTTCATAAAATGTAATGCCAGGTAGCAGAAGCAAAGGAAACAAACACACACAATTAAAGATGTTTTTTAAAAAAAAAAAAAAAACTTAAAATAAAACATGCTTAAAGTATTAGCACTCTTGCAATATTGTGAATATCAAAACAAGCTCTCCCTCCCCTCCCCACTTCCTCCCCAAGGGAGGAGCCTCAGCCAATGGGGAAAATAGAGGCCTTGCTCTGAAGCTTCCGCGCAATTGAGAAATCCTGGCAAAGCAAGCTGTGACACGGAATGGAGAGAGAGAGAAGGAGAAGGAAGCAGACTTGCTCGCGGGCCTGACAGGAGCCCTCCAGCGGCCTGATCCGGCCCCTGGGCCGTATGTTTGACACCCCTGCTCTAGCGTGATGCTCAGTTCATCTCCATACGACTGCAATCAGGGGTCCAATGGAAATCACCAATGGAAAGTCTGCCCCCCCCCCCGACACACACCCCGGCAAAAAAAAAAAAATTGCTCATCTGAGTGAACTTTAAAAAAAAACCTGGCCAAAAACTCTTTTTGATTTAATTTCACCTTGTCGGTTCTGGTCCAACCTTCTCAGGTCACAGAACGCGGCTCAGCTCCATCCTCTGTACAACAGCCCCTCAAATACTCGAAGACAGCTATCCCAGCAAGACTTGCTCCCCAGGAAACGTGATCCAGAGGTGGATTCTCCTCTGTTACGCCAACATTCCCTTTGTAGGTAGGAAAACCCCTCTCCCTGCTCACCGTCTCGTAGTCCCGCAGGGCAGCCTTGAACTTCCCCAGGGCCATGTTGCTGGTGGCCCGCCGGTAATAACCTTTGATGTACTTCTTGTCCAGGTCGATGGACTTGGTGGCGTCGGCCAAGGCGTAGCCGTAGCACTCCGTCCGCAGGTAGGCCAGGCTCCGATTGCCGTAATAGATGGCATTGCTGGGGTTCAGTTCTATGGCCTGGGTGTAATACTTCACTGCGTTCTCGTAGTCCTTTGCTGTGGGGGGGCGGGGAGAAGAGAAGGAGGGCTGTTATCCATGAGCTGAAACAGTAGCCGAAAGCATGAAAAATAGCCCAGGGCTGTAACTAAACAAATGCTTTCTGTGTGAGTCTATAATAGAAGAGGTAGATTCAAATCCGGTGGCACCTCAGACACCAACAAGATTTTTTTGGGGGGTATCAACGTTGGATAGCAAAAGCTCCCTTTGGTGGGACACCCCTGTAAGACAGTTTCAGAGGGCAGCCATGTTGGTCGGCAGGGGAACAGCTAGATTCGAACCCATTACCAGCTTGGAGACTGACAAGGTTTTTGGGGGTATGAGTTTTCAAGAGCCAAAGTTCCCTTCATCAGATGGACAAAGGGAGGAAGAAGAAGACAACATTGGATTTATATTCCGCCCTCCACTCAGAGCGGCTCACAATCTCCTTTATCTTCCTCCCCCACAACAGACACCCTGAGAGGTGGGTGGGGCTGAGAGGACTCTCACAGCAGCTGCCCTTTCAAGGACAACCTCTGCCAGAGCTATGGCTGACCCTAGGCCATTCCATCAGGTGCAAGTGGAGGAGTGGGGAATCAAACCCGGTTCTCCCAGATAAGAGTCCACGCACTTCACCACTACACCAAACTGGCTCTCCAAAGGGAGCTTCAAGTCTTGAAAGCTCTTGGTCTCAGAAGTGCTACTGTTCTCAGATCTAGCTGTTAAGCAGAGACTGTGTACACGCAAGGCAATTAGTGTAAGATTCTTCAACGGAAGATATTCTAATGGTGCTAACCCACAGAATTACATCCCACCTACCCCAACAGAAAACGGAGTTCAGAAAAATTCGCCTGGACATGAGAACATAAGAGAAGCCATGTTGGATCAGGCCAGTGGCCCATCCAGTCCAACACTCTGTGTCACACAGTGGTCAAAAAAACCAAGTGCCATCAGGAGATCTACCAGTGGGGCCAGGACACTAGAAGCCCTCCCATTGTGCTACCCCAAGCACCAAGAATACAGAGCATCACTGCCCCAGACAGAGAGTTCCAACAATACACCCTCCCCAGTTCTATTTATTTGCCTTCGACAAAAAGAACCAGCTCTCCTCTATGGTTCAGGAGCACGTTTTAAGGGGAGACGTGCGACTCTGTTTCAAGAGAACCTTCTGAATAGCCCGGGTATCAAAATGTGCCTCCCCTAAGGTAACCGGGCAGGGCCTTTGACAATCGCCACTGCTTCTGGTTCAGATGGCACCGAAGCCACATCCACCTTTCAAAACTACATTTGAAGAGGCCTTTGACAATGAAACCATGGACGGAAATGACTGCGTCTTCCTCAGGTGCTTTCGGGAGGGTAGACCGCACGAACAAACATTTCAACGCACCACCGGGTTTCTTTCCAAAGCGTAGCGTGTGCCGTGACTCGCCCTTCCCTGTCGCTTCTCGGAGGGTGCGTGCCCAGACCGACAATCCGAAATGTCAACCAAAACTTGCCATTGAGGCAGCGACAGAACAGCGGCGCTTTGCTAAACCTTGAATGGGCACTTCTGCTTGAAGCAGGAATTCTAGTCCGCCCGGGAGAATTTAAGTGGGGAAAGACCACTGGCAGCAATTCCGCAGTCCTTAGCGGAAAGTACACGTCGTCAGTTTACGGAGGCAACGTCAGCGAGGGACCAGGAGCTAAAAGCACAGGAAGGGGCCGTCGGACGGAAAGGACTGTTTACGTGAACGTGACATGAAGGACCGCAGATCATATACAAAGTAGAAACAGATGCGGCTTCGGGGGGGGGGGAAACAGAAAATGCACTTTCCGTCTAGCCAAAACCCCCTCCCCTCCCCAGCCGCCAATGAATCCCGAAGAGCGAGGATTAGGCAGAATCTTCTAAGAGGCGGTAAACCTCCCAGGGCCACGGGCCAGCACTGCTGGCCATCCCAGGGCAGATGCATCCTGGGAGTTGGCAGAGGCACTCCCAAAGCCAGCAGAGAGCCTGAGGCCTGACCGCTTTTAATTATAGGCTTTGTCCCAACGTGGCCTCAGGGCACGGCTCAAAGGTAAGCCTCCTAATCGCACAGAGGCAGAAAGGCCCTCCCGAAGCCGCCTCGAAGGGCTTGTTTTCCGAGGCAGGCGCTGGAGACGTTAAAGGCCAGAAGCCCCGTGGGCTTCCATTGTCTGGCTGAGGTGGGCACGCCGCTGACTTGTACGCTCCGGGGACGAGGGCTTTGCTGGCCTGCTTGGAGGGAGGGACGGTGCTTTGTGGTAGAGCATCTGCCTGGGAAGCAGAAGGTCCCAGGTTCAATCCCTGGCAAAAAAGGGTCCAGGCAAACAGGTGTGAAAAACCTCAGCTTGAGACCCTGGAGAGCCGCTGCCAGTCTGAGAAGACAATACTGACTTTGATGGACCCAGAAGGGTCTGATTCAGTAGAAGGCAGCTTCATATGTTCAATCTTTGGAGGGGGGACAGTGGCTCAGTGGTAGAGCATCTGCTTGGTAAGCAGAAGGTCCCAGGTTCAATTCCTGGCATCTCCAAAAAAGGGTCCAGGCAAATAGGTGTGAAAAACCTCCGCTTGAGACCCTGGAGAGCCGCTGCCAGTCTGAGAAGACAATACTGACTTTGATGGACCGAGGGTCTGATTCAGTAGAAGGCAGCTTCATATGTTCGTATATGTTCATATGAATCCACCGTATGGAAAGAAAAAGAGCTGGATTTATACCCTGCACTTACAATCTCCTTCACTTCCTCTCCCCACGACAGACACCCTGTGGAGTAGGTGGGGCTGACAGAGAACTGTGAGCGGCCCAAGGTCACCCGGCAGCTGGATGTGGAGAAGCGGGGAATCAAACTCGGTTCTCCAGATTGGGGTTCACTGCTCTTAACCACTACACTAAACTGGTTCCCAAAGAGGTGGCAAAGCGATGCAGCTTCGCCCATTAAGAAGAAGACTGCAGACTTATACCCCGCCCTTCTCTCTGAATCAGTCTCACCGATTTACAATCTCCTTTCCCTTCCTCCCCCACAACAGACACCCTGTGAGGTGGGTGGGGGTGAGAGGGCTCTCATAGCAGCTGCCCTTTCAAGGACAGAGTCTCAGAGCGGCCTACAATCTCCTTTCCCTTCCTCCCCCACAACAGACACCCTGTGAGGTGGGTGGGGGTGAGAGGGCTCTCACAGCAGCTGCCCTTTCAAGGACGAACTCTGCCAGAGCTACGGCTGACCCAAGGCCATTCCAGCAGGTGGAAGTGGAGGAGTGGGGAATCAAACCCGGTTTTCCCATATAAGAGTCCATGCACTTAACCACTACACCAAACTGGTATAAGTACTACTTTATACAGAGGGTGATTAAAATGTGGGATTTGCTGCGATGGCCGCTGGAATAAACAGCTTTAAAAGGGGATTATAGAGATTCATGGAGAAGTCTATCAATAGCTACCAGCTATGGTGACAGAGGGGAACCTCCACTTTCAGAGGCCTGAATCCTATGGATCCCAGAGCCAAGAGGAAACCTCAGGGAAAGGCCTTGGGTTCTATGCCTTGTGGCTGACTGTTCAGAGGAAATGGTTGGTCAACATGTAAAACAGGATTCTGGACTAGATGAACAATTGGTCTGATCCAGTTGTGATCTTCTGAAGTTCTCATCAGGGGAAGGCCTAAGCAGCAGACTCTAATCTGGAAAACAGGTTTGATACCCCGTTCTTCCACATGCAGCTAGCTGGCTGACCTTAGGTCAGACACGGGTCTCTCAGAGCTGTTCTCTCAAGAGCAGTTCTCTCAAAGGTCTCTCAGACCCACCTACCTCACAGGGTGTCTGTTGTGGGAAGAGGAGACTGAAAGTCACTCTGAGACTCCAAGTGAAGGGTGTGGTATAAATCCGACTCTCTTTCTCAATGCCCTGTGCAGGCCCTCCAGGGGAACTGGTTGGCCACTGTGTGAGACAGGAGGTTGGACTAGATGGACCCTCACTGGTCTGATCCAGCAGGGCTCTTCTGATGTTCTTCTCAGGGGAAGGCCTTGGCCTCTCTGCCCTGTTGTTGGCCCTCCAGAGGAACTAGTTGGCCACTGTGTGAGACAGGAGGCTGGACTAGATGGACCCTCCCTGGTCTGATCCAGCAGGGCTCTTCTGATGTTCTTATGAAGGCCTCAGCCTCTCTACCCTGTTGCTGGTCCTCCAGAGGAACTGGTTGGTCCCTGTGTGAGACAGGAGGCTGGACTAGATGGACCCTCCCTGGTCTGACACAGCAGGGCTCTTCTGACGTTCTTATATAATGGCTAGAGTGTTAAACAGCCACCGGGGAGACCCAGATTCAAACCCTCACACAGTCAGAAGGGGGCATATAAAACAGAAGTACAATTCTAACTAGTTTTTATACCCTTTTAAGTCCAGTAGACCTAATGGGCTTAGGAGAGCATATATTGTACTTCAGTTTACCAATGCTCATCGAAGGACGAGCAGGATAAAAATGGGTAGTTCCTCAAACTGCAGTTATGGCAATTCCCAGTCAGCAAATGACCAATGCAATCCGCTCCTCCACAATGCGTACAGCTGGCTGCGGGCAGAACGGGCACGCATCACGAGAAGGAAAGGGCAGACAAGTTGCAGGTGCTAAACAGATGCAATATAGCAGGTCAAGAAACACTCATGACCATGAAGCAGAGCAACAGAGTTTTGCCTCATCCAGCACTTCCCATCCGGACCCAAGGGACCGAGTAAGAACCCAAAGACATAAGAGAAGCCCTGCTGGATCAGGCCAATGGCCCATCCAGTCCAACACTCTATACTTAAGAACATAAGAGAAGCCATGTTGGATCAGGCCAGTGGCCCATCCAGTCCAACACTCTGTGTCACAGAAGAACATAAGAGAAGCCCTGTTGGATCAGGCCAATGGCCCATCCAGTCCAACACTCTGTGTCATATAAGAACATAAGAGAAGCCACGTTGGATCAGGCCAGTGGCCCATCCAGTCCAACACTGAGTTACATAAGAACATAAGAGAAGCCATGTTGGATCAGGCCAATGGCCCATCCAGTCCAGCACTCTGTGTCACATAAGAACATAAGAGAAGCCACGTTGGATCAGGCCAGTGGCCTGTTAAGTACATAAGAGAAGCCATGTTGGATCAGGCCAATGGCCCATCCAGTCCAACACTCTGTGTCATATAAGAACATAAGAGAAGCCACGTTGGATCAGGCCAGTGGCCCATCCAGTCCAACACTGAGTTACATAAGAACATAAGAGAAGCCATGTTGGATCAGGCCAATGGCCCATCCAGTCCAACATTCTGTGTCACACAAGAACATAAGAGAAGCCCTGTTGGATCAGGCCAATGGCCCATCCAGTCCAACACTCTGTGTCACAGAAGAACATAAGAGAAGCCACGTTGGATCAGGCCAATGGCCCATCCAGTCCTACACTCTCTGTTACACATCGGCCAAAACCCAGGGCCATCAGGAGGTCCACCAACAGGGCCAGAGCTCCAAAACCCTTCCCACAGTTGCCCCCCGCAAAACAGTATCTCTAATGCTCAGCATTCAGAGCACTGACCAGCAGTCTTCACCCCCACACACACACCAAGTGGGTCCCATCATTTGGCCCCACTTTTTGCACTGGGGGCTGCTTTCGGTAGTGCTGGGTTAAACCTGTGGAGGCCCCTAGGAAGTCAAAATCTTGGGGGCCCCCTGGCAAATTTATCTCACGAGTTGGAGCGCCTGTCCCACTGCCCATGGCCCCCCGCTGCAGCCTGCAGGCACCGTCTCAAAGTCCCCGTTAACAAAGCTGCAGGGGAGAGGCAGAGGGAGGCCAAACTTGGCCACCAGCTGCACCAGGCAAGTTGGGCAAAGAGCGGCTCAGTGGCTGGCTGCACGTGCAGGCTCCCAGGGCTGCAAGCAAGGGGGGGAACCGTGGGGGGGGGCAGCCTGGGGCCCCTAAAGGTGTGGAGGCCCATAGGCCAGTGCCTACTTGGGCTAAATGTTAATCCAGCCTTGGCTTTTGGTACAGACCCTCTAGCAACACACAAGTCTCTCCTTGCATGGGTACCGAAGTATAGGAAGACCAGCAGCATAGAAGCAAGGCAAGGTCATTAAGCTGTGGGGAGCCCCCCTCCAGGACTCTGGCTCGTGGCTCACTTCTGGATGCCGGGCCTGCACTTCCGAGGCTCTCCTGGTTTGCTGCTCACCCTCTGGGTCTTGGCTTCAGCCCCTCTTCCTGCTCGAGTCAGTTGACTGAGGCGTCCTATGCTGGCGGCTGGTCCCCCACATTGAGGGGGAGTTTAAAGGAAGCTTGAATTGTGAAGACCTCCCTGGCTGCCTTAGACCCCACCCTCCCCCCCAAAAAAGCAAAGCTATGCTTGCCCCTCCCAGACTCTCCTTCCCCAAGAGTGTTGCAAGAGGGAGGGCACTTGGCCCCCGCCCTCAGCAAGCCCCTTTCACCCACTGGCTTCCAGTCTGGCGTAGTGGTTAAGTGCATGGATTCTTATCTGGGAGAACCAGGTTGGATTCCCCACTCCTCCACTTGCAGCGTCTGGAATGGCCTTGGGTCAGCCATAGCTCTGGCAGAGGTTGTCCTTGAAAGGGCAGCTGCTGTGAGAGCCCTCACCAGCCCCACCCACCTCACAGGGTGTTTGTTGTGGGGGGAGACGATAGGGGAGATTGTGACCGCTCTGAGATTCAGAGCATAGAGCAGGATAGATCCTCAAGCTACAGTTATTGTACAGACCCTCTAGTAACACACAAGTCTCTCTTTGCATGGGTACTGAAGAAGAGGAAAAACAGCAGCAAGGAAGCAAGGCATGATCCAACATGGCTTCTCTTATGATTGGGGCAAGTGATGTTCTGCATTCTTGGTGCTTGTGAGGGGCAACAGCAGGAGGGTTTCTGAAATTCTGGCCCCACTGGTGGACTTCTTGATGCAACAGAGAGTGTTGGACTGGATGGGCGATTGGCCTGATCCAGCAGGGCTTCT
Source organism: Heteronotia binoei (assembly GCF_032191835.1). NCBI lineage: Eukaryota > Metazoa > Chordata > Lepidosauria > Squamata > Gekkonidae > Heteronotia > Heteronotia binoei. Next base: position 51,701,779 of record NC_083239.1, on the reverse strand, counting down.
TTTATGTTCTTATGCGACACAGAGTGTTGGACTGGATGGGCCACTGGCCTGATCCAGCATGGCTTCTCTTATGTTCTTATGGAACAGTGATGCTCTGTATTCTTGGTGCTTGTGGAGCAACAATGGGAGGACTTCTAGTGTCCTGGCCTCACTGGTGGACGTCCTGATGGCACCTGGTTTTCTTGGCCACTGTGTGACACAGTGTTGGACTGGATGGGCCATTGGCCTGATCCAACATGGCTTCTCTTATGTTCTTATGTGACACAGAGTGTTGGACTGGATGGGCCATTGGCCTGATCCAACATGGCTTCTCTTATGTTCTTATGTGACACAGAGTGTTGGACTGGATGGGCCATTGGCCTGATCCAACATGGCTTCTCTTACGTTCTTCTGTGACACAGAGTGTTGGACTGGATGGGCCATTGGCCTGATCCAACATGGCTTCTCTTACGTTCTTTTGTGACACAGAGTGTTGGACTGTATGGGCCATTGGCCTGATCCAACATGGCTTCTCTTATGTTCTTCTGTGACACAGAGTGTTGGACTGGAGAGGCCATTGGCCTGATCCAACATGGCTTCTCTTATGTTCTTCTGTGACACAGAGTGTTGGACTGGATGGGCCACTGGCCTGATCCAACAGGGCTTCCCTTACGTTCTTATGTGACACAGAGTGTTGGACTGGAGGGGCCATTGGCCTGATCCAACATGGCTTCTCTTATGTTCTTCTGTGACAAAGAATGTTGGACTGTATGGGCCATTGGCTTGATCCAACATGGCTTCTCTTATGTCCTATCTTTCTTCTTCTTCTGTCCCCCAATAAGCCCCCTCCCCGGTAGTTCTTTTACTGGGGGGTCTCCCCCCCCCCAAATGACCCTTCCCCAGCAGCTCCCTGACAGAGCCCCTCCTCTCCCCAGGGCTCTTTTGCGTCTCTTCCCAGGTTGAAGCCCCCTCCTCAAAGAAGACCCCCCTCCCACATTGGCTCCTCCTTCCCCAATTTCACCCCCAAAGCCCACCTCCCCACCCCCCACCTCAAGGTCTCCCTTCCCCACAACCCCCTGAAGAAACCCCCTCTTCTCTCCCCATTGGCTCCCCGCCTCTGGTCGCCTCTCCAGGATTGGCCGCCCTTGGGGTCTCCCTCTCCCCATTGGTCACTCCCCTCGAGAGGCCCCGCCCCCTGCCCGCAGGCCCCGCCCCCTCGCCCCGCCTCAGGCTTTTCACCTTTGAAGAACTCGTTCGCCTGCGTCTTGAGGGCCTCGGCCCGCTCCAGCGACCCCGCCTCGTCTCCCTGAGGCGGCCGCCCGGGGCTCCCGCCGCTCTCCGCCCGCTCTCCCTCCGCCATCGCCGCCGGGCCGTAAAGCGAGCTGCCCTGACGACCAGCGGACGGGGGGCGGGAATCCAATAGCCGTCAAGCGCGTACGTCGCAAACGCCACCTAGCGGGAAAGGGATGGGGGCGGAGTCAGTGAAGGGAAGAGGGGGAGGAGAGAGAAAAAGGGGCTCGCGCCGCCACGCGTGCGCAGTAGCGACACCGGGAGGCCTCCTAGTGGTTTCCCTGACGTCAGCGAGGAGGCGGGGCCAGCAGAGAGGCTCCCGACCATTCAGCGCGGAAGGGGATTCCGCCGCGGAGGCGGAGGGGCGCGGCCAGCGAGGGGGCGGGGCTGGCGGTTTGATAGGCCAGGAGCCAACACAGTCGGCGCTACGTGATTGGCCAAAGCGATACCTGGGGTAACGCGATTGGCTGATTTAGGATGAGAGCGAGGGCGAGGATGGGTAGCGAGGATGTCTGATTGGGCCATCTCCAGGCAAGGACGGGATTGGTCCAGAGCTATTGGTGGTTCTTGGTGGGCAGGAGGTGGGGGAGTCTTATCATTTGCAAAGGCTGCAATTAAATATTGTCGTCTCCTGGCAACGTGGCAAGGAGAGGTGCAGAAATGGGGTGAATGGATGCATTGCTGGTAGCTTTTCCTGTAAAGCTGCATGAGTTCTTGGCAATTTATAATACATGGCCCTATCCCCGGGGTGTCAAACGTGCAGTTCGGGGGCCGAATGAGGCCCCCAAGTAACTGGCTGTCATCTGCTTCGTTCTGCATAACAGTTTGCTTTGCAAGGCTTGCTCAATTGCAGAAGAGCTGCAGAGCAAAACCTATTTTCTCCATTGGCTGAGGCTCCTCCCTTGGGGAGAGGGGGAGGAGGGAGAGCTTGTTTTTCCAGGCTCTCTCAATCATACAGCGGAGCTACTGAGCCAAGCCTCTCTTCCTTCTATTGGCTGAGCCTCCTCTCCCACCTGCTCCCCTGGGGAGGAAGGGAAAGAGCCAGAGCTTCTTTTGCCCAGTTCCCTGGATCCCATGGGAAAAATACAAAGAAAGCACCTTTAAGACCAACAAGGGCTAACGTTTTAAGCATGTTTTAATTGTGTTTGTGTCCCTTATAAAGTTTATATCTCTGCCATCTTAAATAAGTACACACATGGCCTGGCCTGACATGGCCCAGCCCAACCTGACATGGCTCGGCCCAGCAAGGTCTCATTTATGTGAGATCTGACCCTCATAACAAATGAGTTTGACACCCCTGCCCTAGACTGGAGCCCAATGCAAAGCTTTCTTCTGGCACACACACCCCTCCCCTGATAACATCAAATCACATGGGTGGCCCCCAACTTGGTGCTCCCAGAAGGCCAGCGCTCTAGGCAATCGCCTAGTTTACCTAGTGGCAGGGCCAGCCCTGAATACAGCAAGCTGCCTTATCCTAAACTAGACCCTCGGTTTAGTAAGGTCAGTACTCTCCAGGGCAGGGGTGTCAAACATGCAATCCAGGGGCCGAATCAGGCACCCAGAGGGCTCCTATCAGGCCCCCAAGCAACTGGTTGTCATCTGCTTCCTTTTGCCTCTCTCTTGCTTCCTTCTGCATAACAGCTTGCTTTGCAAGACTTGCTCAATTGCACAGCAGAGTGACTGAGCCAAGCCTCTCTTCCTTCTATTGGCTGAGGCTCCTCCCCCCAGTCCCTTGGGGGGAAGACACACATGCCTGATCCCCTTCCCCTCTTCTTTTGCTTTCTTTTGTTTTCACTGTGCTTTTTGTGTAATGTACTTTCCCATTTCTTAAGGTTAGATCTGTGAATTTAGGGAGGTATTTGTGAGTTTCCTACATTGTGCAAGGGGTTGGACTAGATGACCCTGGTGGTCCCTTCCAATTCTATTATTCTATGATGGGATGTCCCCCACAAAATATGACAGGATTCATGCAGTTGTGTTTACATTTCTCTGTGTTTCTACAACGGTGGTCAAAAATCTAGTGACCCGATATGTAACCCATACATCTACATCGCTTAGTAGCCCAGGAACCTCACCAGCTGGAGAAGCAGAGCCTTCACTAAGTTGGGGGAGACCCAACTCCTGTCTAAGCTTTAAAAATTCAGGGCAGTTTAAAAGTACATGGTCAATGGATTCAATTTAGGGTTGCCAAGTTCTACTCAATAAATACCTGGGGACTTTGGGGGTGGGCCAGGAGACTTTGGGGGTGGAGCCAGGAGCAAGGGTATGACAAACACCATGGAATTCCAAAGTGAGTTCTCACAATCCCATTTAAAAGAACCGTGCTCCTTTTAAATGCCTTCCCTTCATTGGAAATAATGGAGAATAGGGGCACCTTCTTTTGGTGTAAAGAGACAGTGTGCTGTAGTGGTGAAGTGCGTGGACTCTTATCTGGGAGAACTGGGGTTGATTCCCCCACTCCTCCACTTGCAGCTGCTGGAATGGCCTAGGGTCAGCCATAGCTCTTATAGGAGTTTTCCTTGAAAGGGCAGCTGCTGGGGGAGCTCTCTCAGCCCCACCCACCTCACAGGGTGTCTGTTGTGGGGAAAGAAGATTGTAAGCCGCTCTGAGACTCTGATTCATAGAGAAGGGTGGGGTATAAATTTGCAGTCTTCTTTGGGGGCTCACAGAATTGGACCCCCTGGCCCAATATTTTTGAAACTTTGAGGAGAGGCACTGGATGCTAGGCTGCAAATTTGGTGCCTCTACCTCAAAACACAGTCCCCACAGAGCCCCCAGATACCCACAGATTAATTTTCCATTATACCCTTATGGGAATTGGTCTCTGGGGGGCTTTCTAATAACACTGAAGTGGGGGAGGGCCTCCAAACTGGGGGGGTCCCCTGCCCTCACCTGGGGATTGACAACTCTGATTCAATGCAGTTTAAGGACACAATTGCATGCTCTGAATACGGAATACCAGCTTATCCAACTGTCAAGACTGCAGATGGCAGAAGGGAGGGACGGTGGCTCAAAGGTAGAGCATCTGCTTGGTAAGCAGAAGGTCCCAGGTTCAATCCCCGGCATCTCCAACTCAAAAGGATCCAGGCAAGTAGGCGTGAAGAACCTCAGCTTGAGACCCTGGAGAACCATGAAGGGGCCTGTGGCTCAGTGGTAGAGCATCTGCTTGGTAAGCAGAAGGTCCCAGGTTCAGTCCCCGGCATCTCCAACTGAAAAGGGTCCAGGCAAATAGGCGTGAAAAATCTCAGCTTGAGACCCCGGAGAGCCATGAATGGGGCTGTGACTCAGTGGTAGAGCATCTGCTTGGTAAGCAGAAGGACCCAGGTTCAATCCCCGGCATCTCCAACTCAAAAGGGTCCAGGCAAGTAGGCGTGAAAAACCTCAGTTTGAGACTCTGGAGAACCATGAAGGGGGCTGTGGCTCAGTGGTAGAGCATCTGCTTGGTAAGCAGAAGGTCCCAGGTTCAATCCCCGGCATCTCCAACTCAAAAGGGTCCAGGCAAGTAGGTGTGAAAAACCTCAGTTTGAGACTCTGGAGAACCATGAAGGGGGCTGTGGCTCACTGGTAGAGCATCTGCTTGGTAAGCAGAAGGTCCCAGGTTCAGTCCCCGGCATCTCCAACTGAAAAGGGTCCAGGCAAATAGGCATGAAGAACCTCAGCTGGAGACCCTGGAGAGCCGCTGCCAGTCTGAGTAGACAAGACTGACTTGGGTGAACAAGGGGTCTGATTCAATATAAGGCAGCTTCATATTTGAAGACACACCAACATAAAGGCGTGTCTATATTCAGGATATGTTCGATCACAAAAATACATTGGAATGAATATTCCCTCTAAGCTGCAGAGTCTTGTGAGCAAAAATTCTGCTTTGTGAGCTCCTGGCCTTAAAGTTGTGAGCTACTGCATAAATTATTGTGCTCTGGGGTCATCCTTCCTGAGCGAAGACAAAAATCTGTGAGCCGGAGGCTAAAAATCTGTGAGCTAGCTCGCGCTAACTCAGCTTAGAGGGAACGCTGATTAGGATGCTAACCAGTAGGGGAATAACAACCCTGAAGGTTCAGAAGACTCTTCTTGACTTTATCACTGTACTTTTATATTCCAGATGCTTCAAACAAATAACCAGCAGCTAAATGCCTCTCCAAAGCAGAAAGAATGTAAATAGTTGCCCTCACATTTTCTTATGCTTGCTTCTCTGGCTTATTCTCTCCTAGCCACTAGGTGGTGCTACAAGACCAAAACAGAAGCTGACTGATCTGCTAGGAATTGGGTGCTAGAGAATTCCAAGGTAGCAATTCTATGCCCAGTTTCTTGGGACGAAGCCTTACTGAACTCAGTAGAACCATTTTCCAGGAACCAGGCCTTAGATAGGGCTGCACAGCCGCTTCCCTCTGTCCTGTCCAGGTATTTGTGAATTTTCATGGGATAGGGAGACAGGCCAAGCCATTTCTTGGGCAGGGGTGAAATCCAGCCCTTTTGGGCGCTCTCCACCCAGATGCTTCTGTTGGGTTTCTCCGGATTCTTCAGTGGGATGTCCAGATTGCAGAAACATTTTCAGTGTACTTTATGGCTGCAGCTCTCCTCTTTTGCCTCATACACCTTCCCAACAGCACCCAGCATCTCTTGTTCCCTGGACTCCATGCAAAGTTTTCATCTGCACCCAAACCATTCCTTTGGAGTAAATGCAGCAAACGTCAAACATTCCTGCACCCACCCCTTCTCTTAATTAGTGGCTGTGTTTGTGAACGTTCCGTGGCATCCCAGGAGCCCGGCCAATTACAGGGTTGGATGGGCTTCCACACCTTTTCTGAGCAACAAAATAAGTTTTCCCCTCTAGATCAGGGGTGTCAAACATGCTGCCCAAGGGCTGTATCAGGCCCCTGGAGGGCTCCTATCAGGCCCCCAAGCAACTGGCTATAATCTGCTTCCTTCTCCCTCTTGCTTCCTTCTGCATCTCAGCTTGATTTGCAAGGCTTGCTCAGTCGCACAGGAGCTACAGATCAAAGCCTCTATTTTCTCCATTGGCTGAGACTCCTCCCCTTCCTGGTCCGCTAGGGAGGGAGGGAAAGAGCCAGAGCTTCCTTTGCCAGGTTCCCTGGATCCCATGGGAGAACTACAAAGAAAAACACCTTTAAGACCAACAAGTGCTGTTTTAAGCATGTTTTAAGTTTGAAAAGAAAAATTACCAGTCATGTTTGTGTCCTTTTAAAAGTTTATCTCCCTGCTACCTAATCTTAAATAGGTACACACATGGTCTGGCCTGATACGGCCCGGCCCAGCCCGATTTATGTCAGATGCAGCTCTCATAACAAATGAGTTTGACATCCCTGCTTGGGACAAAACACTGTGTTTGAGGGTGGGGCTGAACTTCTAAATATTGCAGAGGCCTGCTCTCATCCATGTCTGTTTTGTGGAATTCTGGGAGAGCTCCCAGCCCCACCTGGAGGCTGGCAATCCTTCTACCCACGCATGCAGAAATCATGGCCGGAAAAACGGCCATCGTCACACAGAATTCTCTCACGCCCAATGTCTTTATTTCCTTTGGGGCATTGGTTAGGTTTAAAACTGAACCTGATAGCACACTGCTGTGGACCGGGGGTGGCCAAACTGTGGGGTTTTTTTCCACATGTATTGTGTGGCTCTCAAAACTCCCACTGCCCCATTGGCCAGATTGGAGAATGCATTTAAAGTTGCTTTCTTTCCACACCTCCCTCCCTCCTCCATCTATTTGCTTTCCTTCCTTCTGGCTCTCAAACATCTGATGTTCATGCCTTGTGGCTCTCAAACACCTGATGCTTATTCTGTGTGGCTCTTACGTTAAGCGGGTTTGGCTGCCCCTGCTCTGGATCAAGGAATACCAATCCGTCCCAATGCCCAGCAGTCTCCATGCCAATTGACTGGCAAGTTCCGGGTAAAATAACTGCTCTTTCCCCAACTTGCCCATTTAGCAGACTGCCTAACTTGGAAAGTTTTGGTTTGGCTTGTCATTGCACACTTAAGATTTCAGACTAGAAAACTGAATGTCTGTTCAGTGCAGCATTAGCTTGACAATACTGATTTGATGCAATGACCTGTTCTAACCCCAAACAGGAGGTTCAGAGGGCACATCTGGTTGTTAAGACTGGTGCAAAATTTGACAGAGACAAAAAGAGAGTAAACCACAGAAGACATTTAGTTTGCACACCTTGAAGTGTGTCTGGAGGTTGCAGCTAGTGCAGAATGCTGTGGACTGTTCATTGGGGGGCAGCTTTCAAAAGCATGTGACCCCAGTGCCACAGCATTTACACTGGCTACCAATCCCAGGCACAATTCAAAGTGCTGTTTTTGAACTTTTAAGCCCTACATGGCTTGGGACCAAGTTACCTGAAGAACTGTTCTCTCTCCTATACTCCTGCCGAGAACTAAAACCACAGGGAGAGCCCACCCGACTGATCAATCCAAAAAGCTCACTTGGTGGGCACACAAGAAAGGGCCTTTTCAGTGGCAGCCCCTAGGGAGTGCACCCAGCCTCCTCGCTTTCAGTATTTAAGAGGCAGTTGGGAATAGCTTTATCAAGAACCATAACTGGTTACATTTACTAAATCCTGGACGATGATTTTAAATTTTTGTTTTATAGTTTTAATGTATTTTATTCAGTGTTTTATCTATGGGCTTATCTACATTGTTTTCCTTCCTTATAGGTTGCCGTTTCTTCGCGGCGGGGTTCCACAGTTGTGTTGCTCCCTCTAGTGGCCGATTTGATATTACGCTGCTTTATGTCCAGCATAAAAACCTGCAGTTTAAGTCTGCAGAGAGATGTGTCGGATATAAATGGGTGTAGTATCGACTTCACCACTAGAGGGAGTAAAACGTGTGGAATGGGAGGGGGATCCAAAAAATAGGAACGTATAAGTGAGAAAAATGAGAATAAGGAAAAGCCGCCCAACCTCCCTAACAAAGGCTTAGATGTTTTCAATTAATTTGCATGTAAGCATTTTTGAATAAAGGTTTTTTCCTCTTTCATGGGCTGAAGCAAGGACATCTAAAGCTCACTGGCTTTTTCTTGGACAGCTGCAAGGCCATTTCAAGACATACTTGAAAAAAATCCGTAACAACCAATGCTGTGACAGAGGCTTAACTGGCGTGGCCTGTTCCTGCGCAATAAAAAGAAATGACACAGAGGCAGAAATGATGTTACCAGACGTATTTTATGTCTCACAACAGCGATAGATAGACGCAGCAGGAGGCAAACCCGATCCCGCCACAGAGGGAAAATTAATCATACACAAGGGCGGGAGGAAACAATATAAAATAGATATAAAAGCAGATTTCCCCGAAGCCTTGACAGATGCTGCGTCCTCCAACAACCTGCCCTCCCCTTGGTTGGAGCCCTTCCAACACCTTCGTGTCATAGCCAGCAAGCCCTCCTGTGTCCGCACCATGGGATATCGTGACACAGCAATCGTTTGTAGCTGGATTATCATGTGCGGATCATGACTGCAGTACCACAATATCCAATGATGTGCGGACCCAATGCCTCTGTTGGTCAACAGTCTACTAACTCTGCCTGGGATGCCACGTGCAGGGGATTCACCACATCCAGCACCTGTTTGAGATCATGGCGAGACAGTCCCCGTATGTGGCATTTTCCATTCCAGCATTTTAGGGATCCCTCGGCCTTCTCATCCAGCATTTTACTTACCGTTGTCACAGTTGGAACAGGAGGGCAGAGAAGTAGCGCCCTTCCTCTGACCTCATAAATGCCATCTTCTGCTCAACATGCAATCAAATGCATGGAATTTTACGGTAGTGGGGGGGGGGTACCCCCTGTATCTCAAGCCAATCCGCCTGACCCCAAAAGTCCCTTGTTAATACCAATCTGAACTAAGGATCTCTCCGGCCAATACGTGCTTTGAACACAGAGCCCTACATAAAGGCAAATTATCCTACCCCCGGTGTCAATGTTATCAATGTAATCCTACTAATTTTGACGAATTTAGCCCTCTTCAGTATTTAGCTGTTTAACGTCTACAGAAATTCTGTCTCCGAGCAGGTTTGTCTCCCCCACCACACTACAATTCCCAGTGTGTACCACTTCTACCCTGGCATCGTTCACAAATTATTCCTAGGTGTTCGTTTGTTTTTAACTCTGATGCTCAATGATGTTGGGCTCCAACTGGAGGGTTCAGCTGGAGGTTGTCTTGCGAGTCCTCAGAAAAACAGAAGCAAGTTGAATTAAACTGGTCCTGGTGGCTGCTATTTGCCTGCAGACCAACAAATATACACTCGAGGAGCATTTAGGGGGCTTTCGAAATACACTCGATGAAGCATTTAGGGGGCTTTCAAAATACCTCATGAAGACCTTTTTGACCAAAGTTGAGTTCAGTGGTTTCCAAGCTTTCTGCCTTCACGGAACACCTGCCACCATAACACAACCCAGTGCAGAGAATTCAGGGGCCACCATGTAAGGTGCATGGTCCAATCACACAAAGACCCAGTCAGACCCATTAGGTCTCGTAATCGCTGCATGCGAGTAGGGGGACCAAACCGAGCAAGTCGCTGATCTCCCAATCAGATTACATTGGTAAACAGCATCTGGGTGGTCGGGAATTCCAAGCAGGGTGGGGGTAAAGAAAATGGCAGAAGGGTTCATCGACAGTCCCAGACAAGGGGCACTGTGGCTACTGTTTCCCAAACAAAAATGCCCAAGGTGTCTGATTTGGGGTCTCCCAGCAGCTTGTTTTGGCCAGTGGTCTCCCCCCCTCCCCAGCCCACTCCAGAACACACCCAAGACCCTCTCTGAAAACATCCATTGCAGAAAAGGCTGGCAGTGATGGCCAAGCTCTGTGTCAAGCGTTTGAGGAGCCTTGAACGTCCCCGGCAGTCATTTTGAAAACCACTGACCTCGTCATTTGAGTGCTGGCTGGCATGACAAACGCTTGGAGGGAAGGGGAGAGCTATGTGCGTGTGTAAGCGTGGCAGGAGGAGGGGAGGTTGCGCCTCTCAAATATGTACGCTTTAATTTAACCCCATGACACAGCAGCTCGTTCTCTTTCGAGGAGTTCCAGAGAAAAGGGAACAAGACCGATCCCGTTCTGTCAGCTAAGAAGGTATTCCCTCACGGTCTTTGCACAGCCTAGTCAAGGGCCACAGGTTGCCTAGTGGCCACTGTCAACAGAAGAGGGGAGCCATAGCTTCTGCGCGGCCCAGCCGCCACCACCACTAAATGGAGGGGCGGAGCACCAGGGCCTTCCCTGTGGCTTGGCAACTGCCACTCGGGATGGAGGGCTGTGTCCTTTGCGCATCAGGTGTGATTCCCCTCCTCTTAACAGCTGCACAGCAAGACTGGAGCGGGAAAGCTGCCAAAACGTTCCTGCCTCAGGTTGCCAGATCCAGAAGCCTTCTCCTGTGCCGTTTTAGAGTTGTAGAGAAGTCAGAGGTCAAACCGGCGAGGCTCCTTCCCCCGTCATGGTGCTTTTGTGGCAGAAGAAGTTGCCCCGGTTGACTTTCCCAACTTTATGCCACTGTTCACAGCACAGGGGCGGCTCAGGTAACGGTCCCCCTCGGCAACCTGGCAAAACCGCCCTGCCAGAGGAAAAAAAACCTGCCGGCAACCCTGCTCGTGGCCTAGCACCGTGGCAACCCTATCTGTGGCCTAGCACCGTGACAATCCTACCCGTGGCCCATGCGGGCCCTGGGAATGAAAGGAGGTATGTGTCTGTGTGGAGCACCATGGCATTGTGGGTGGGGCTACCAACCACCAATCAGAGTTGAGTGTTGACAGGTGGGTGAAGATGGCTGCCACCCTCTCTGTGTCGACTGAGTGGAGAAAGTGGGGGGAAGGGGGAGAAGCACCACGGCCACTGTGTGGCCTAAAACACTACCCTAGGGACGGAATAGCACCTCATGCGACGTTTGCATGATACGTCCCTGAGAGTAGGTATGGCAGAACGGGGTGGCGGGCTGCCCCGATAAGATAGGGATGCCACCGAGTACGCAAGATAAGCTGCCATTTAAGAAGGGACGGAGGCTCCCTGCGGGCCCACCGAGCCTCGTGTGAGAACAAGTGCTTGTCACGGAGTGGGAGAGAGACACAACCCCCCCTGCCTTTTATTTCCTGAAAAAAAGTAGCAGGACTGGTTAAAATTCACAGGAGAGAGGGTACGGACAGCAGCAGGGGTCACAGTGCCAGGCTTCGGGGGGGCGGACGAGAAATTAGAAAGCTACAACTCTACGATAATAAACAACGGCAACACTAGTCAAAAAGGGGAGGGGGCATAATCATTCACCATCAGTCTCTGGAAAAAAATAATAATAAAGAGAGACAAAAACGAAACCATGTAAAAATCGACAACGGCAGCGGCGGGGCAGGTGGCGAGAGCGAGACACCCGCCCCAAAGGAAAAAAACAAGAAGAGTTTTGAGAGAGAGAGAGAGAAAGACGCGACATCCCGTGTTCTTCACCTGGCTTTGAGATTCTATTGTTCTGTGCGTGTTATCGAGTGCGGCTTCTGAGAAACAAAAAAATGAGCTGCCTGGGCCGGAAGTGGCCTGTTGTGAGATTGCACATGCTTGCAATTGTGTCTTGGTGCGTTGTTGTCTTGATGTGTGTGTGTGTGTGTGTGTACGTGTGTATCTAAGCTTGCAATGAACCTGAAACGGTTTGTACAGCTTGGCACCCATCGCTGGGGCTCCTCCCTCCCTCCCCCCCCACCCCCAAATACCTACCCCATAACCTCAAAAAAGTATAATACGAGGCGGGAGAAATCTGGGAGAAGGAAGCCTGTAAGGAAAGGGAAAATAGTTGCTGGATTTGCAGTGGTTGCCCCCCCACCTCCCTTATTTGCCTTAGCTCGTTGAAACAGGGGGCTCGTCTTAAACGGGAGACCTGGCTGAGTTTGGTTCCCCCGCCCCCTTTTTATTCTCCCATGCCACCTACGGTTGTTCTCACCAACCCGGAAGAGATCGGTGGGTTTGGTTTTTTGGTGCTGGTGAAATCATCAGCGTTGAAGGCACAGGTGAACGGTGTGCAGCTCAGGCAAACTGGTTTAAGGGCATCCTCCTTCATAAACTGCAGTTCCCGATGCAGTTTGTTGGAGAAGGAGGGGAGGTTGCCATTTTGATTTGCCCCACTCTCTTGGGTGTTGGAGGGGCTGGCTGAGGGCACGCGTGATCTGGGGCATAGTGAAGTTTTTGCAAAAGCGAGCATCCCTGGTTAGAAGCAGGAGGGTCGAACGAGAGAGACCACTTTGCCCAGTGGTCAATTAAGATGGAACCCTTACCCCCTTTCTGGGTGCTCTCTATGCTCTGTATAGGGTTGCAGAGCTTTTTCCACCTGTGGGTATTTTCCAGCAAAGCTTCCTTCTCCTGCATCTGAATGGGTCCCCCAGCGAGCTATCACTAGACGCAGGGCCGGCTCATCCACTAGGCAAACTAGGTGGTTACCTAGGGCACCAGAAGGGAGGGGGCACCGAATTGGGCTCCCCCCCCCCGGTGCCCAAGGCAACTGCCTAAATTTTGCCTCCCTCCCGCCACCACTGCCGGCCCCCTCCCCTTCCGCTGCGCTCCCGCTGCCCTCCCACCGCCCCCTCCCCCCTGAAGCTCGCCACAACAATGCTGAGCTCTACTACCAGCTTCTCACAGCTGCATCTGTGTGTTTTGTGATGAGATGGATGGAGGAGACTTCGCTCCCCCCCTCACTTCCGGTTCTGGAAAGGAGGGGGGAGAAGCCTCCTCCATCCATCTCTTCACAAAATGTGCAGACACGGCTGCGAGAAGCTAGTAGTAGGGCTCAGCGTTGTTGTGGCAAGCTGGGGAGGGTGAGCGGAGCAGCAAGCGGAGGGGGGGCGAGTGGAGTGCAGGGGCGAGTGGAGTGCAGCGGTGGGGGGAGCCTGCCTAGGGCGCCATGTGGTATAGAGCTGGCACTGACTAGATGCACTGGAATCTGGGAGCAGAAGGGAAGGCAGCTGCGCTTCGCCAGAGGAAGCGCCCAGGGGCATTTGTTTCTCCCTGTTGCTCACCAGCTGACGAAGCTGGTATACTGAGGGAAAAGGGGAATTTCTTCACTGGGGAGGGCTATGATGCCAATCTCCCCACTACACACATGCATGGCACACACATAAACACACCCCAAGGGTCTCTCACGCTTCCCAAAGAAAGTGTGAGGAACCTTGATTTAGCTTACATACTTTTCTTACTGAAGTTTAATCCAAGGGCACTGGCCTAGAGGAAGGGGGAGTGGTGAGTTATGCTAATTAAGCCTGGATCGGGAGATATAAAATCCAGTATTTTTTTTTTAAAAAGCTTAAGTAAAAATGGCAAGGGATAAACAATTGAGATTTTAAAAACGAGACTCGGTTTTAAACTGAGACTAATGGGGAATTTTTGCCACTAAATGGGTAGATAACTGGGGGGGTCACCAACATCCCTGTAGGGGCCAAAAGGGTTCCTTTGACTTTAACAGCTGTACGGAAGGGAGGATTTCTGCACGTACCACTTTCCCCACCACCGTAATATTATGGAGGGTGAAAACTGTGCCTACCAAGATTCTCTCTTCTGTTTTAACAGTTAAAGCTGGAGGAGGTCTGTCCTGCATAAAATTCGGGGCAACCCTACGAGGAACACTGACTAATACTATCACGGTTCGTTTATATAGAAAGACATAGAAGAGGTAAGGCAATTTAATTTTTTCGCCAGCAACTGCTGGTGCAGGTGTATGCAAGGGTTTGAGTTATACAAAACTCTTCCTCTCTGGACAGAATGGAAAGGTAAGCCGGTTTTCTGGAGAGCAAAATGCATTAAGGATACGGATGGCTCAGTCGTATCGGGGCAATTCCGATCGATTTTGCACGGCGGCCGAAAATGGATCACCTTTCCGTGCTGTTTTCAAATCTCTCAGATAAGACTGTAATCCTATGCACACTGGCCTGGAAGTAAACCCCAGTGGACGTGGTAGGGCTCACTTGTGAGTAAATATGCATACAAGCAGGCTGGAAAAGAGTTAGGATACGGGCACCTCAAACCCGTACATGGGTTTGTACATTGGAGTCAGTTCCATTCAATTTAATGGAGCAGGCTTCAAAGAAAGCATGTTCAGGTTTGGGGCACAAGAACATGAGAAAGACAGAGGCTTTCCCTTTGAAATTTCATTCCCCCCTCCCTCCCCAGAACCCCTGGTTAAAACAGGAAAACTAGAATGAAACTTTAAACAAAATCACATCCCAGCCAAAACAAAAAATAGCTTATTTTTTTTCATACAAACCCATTTTTAGGTTGGAACTGCATATATGTCACTGGGGGGCCAATCCCAGCGAGTCTATGTCTCCTGTAAAATTCAGGAGTTTGTTTTAATAGATTCTGGTTTTTTTAAAAGATTGTCTTTAAAAGCTTCTGATTCTATACATAACATTTGGGTTCCTTAAAATTTGCCTTCTGGTTCCCAACTCTTTCATCCCCATTTGTTTGTCCAGCTCCTTTGTGGCTTACATGATGCTAAAAACCAAATTTTTTTTGTTTGTTTTGCCTTTTTCCTAATAAAAACTTTGTGATTCTTTATTACAATTTTTAGGATTCAATGAGCCACAAAATTACCCCCAGGTGATGAAAAAGGCAGGGGGGAGCTTCCTCAAAAAAAGCTAGAAATATTCCGATAATACGAGGAGCGGAGATCTAAAATCCTGTTTTTAAACAGGTATTTTTAAAAGTTAGACAGGCTCCCCTGATCTTTACACAATACATTCAGTTTCATTAACGCGTGGCCTTGACCCCCAGAAGTGTTTCGGCTCCTGCAAGTGTAAACAGAGCTTAAACAGGGTCAAAAATGCGGCCAAAAGCACCATGATTGCCTCTACCTTGCTGTGGAAAAGAATTCAAATCTATTACATTTTTGGCCACTTCAGGAAAAAAGAAATGGAATATAGGGTCGCAACAACAAAAATGGACCGTGACCAAAAAATGTGTCTCATGAACTGAGGCGCAGTTGACGCCCTCTGTATCCCTTTGGTAAGGGCGAGAGGCTCGCTGAGGTAAATGAGTAGGGCACTATCGCCGAAGAGGCACCTGAAGGATTCTGGGAAATAGAGGACGGGAGTCTCCTGAGAGGCGCAGAGCTGACATTAACCCTCCTCCCAAAGAGTTGTGTGATATCAGAACGAGTCCCCCTTTTTCCCCATCCCAAGATCGGGTGGTCCCAGTTACTTCAGGAATGGGTGGATTCGTGCGAGAAGCTGGGGACATGGACAAGGAAATTGCCCCACTTACGTTCACAGGCGACAGCTTTGGGGTTGGCACAAAGCTGAGGACAGGGGAAAGGGAAGTGCGTAACGCACTCTGTGCTCCTTATCTCAAAGGAAGCAGATGTAAGCTTGGTATCCCGACCATCCCTGGCCGGACTGACTCGTATATCGCATTGTGGTTCTGCCTCCTCCTTTGGGAATTGAACGGCACCGAGTACCCCGTACGTTAGGCAGGACCTGGGTGCGCTGACATAACCCCTCTACCCGGTTTCTAGTCTCAGGAATATTAAAAGGATACGTAATCGGGGTAGGGTGAGAGATTGTCCCTAGAGGTGCAGGTTCCTAAGTTCTGCTAGGCCCTCCTCCCTCGCCATCTCCGGAGGAGACAGGCTGCCCGATGAGGGGGACAGGACTGAGGTAGGAAGAGTTCTAAGGACCCTGGCAGAGGTTGTGGGGGGGAGGGGCTGGGGGAAAAGGCTTAGAGGAGGCGCAGGACGAGGGGGAGAAGGAGGAGGAGGAAGAAAGGAGCCCCTCCAACTCTGCCTCTCATGGATGATCTGGGGTTGGATTTGGTTCCGTTTGTCCCATCTGCGAAGCAGGAGTGCGGGATGAAGGTGCGGCTGCGGCATGGCTCCCTCCTCAGGTGGCCTGGTCCAACTCGACGAGGAGCTCCTCCCCGAGCTGGAAGTGCTCTCCACTGCGCACAGACGCCTCGTCCTCGCCGTCATACAGGGCCAGCTGAGAGAGTGCTGGTCCATCCACTACGAAAGGCAGCATGTCCCCCAACAGGTCTGGAGGCAGGAGGGGGGGAAGAGACCAGACAAGGGGAGACAGAGGTAGGGGGGGAATATTGCAGGATTTGAAACAGACGTGGTGCCTTTTAGGAAAAAAGATGGAATTATCATGCAGCAGCGGGGCCCAGGTTTTTACAGCAGAAGCAGAGCTCGCTCGACACTATCCTCTGTATAAAGTGGGCTCCCTGGGATAATGGAATTAGCCTATCCGGGACTCAGAGCAGACACAGAAGCTGAGGGGAAACCACAGATCGATCACCAATGTACTAGTATGCAGTGTCATAACACCGGACCCCAAAAGTCCCTTGTTAGCATCAATCATCATGACACTGAAAAGCACAAAGGATCCCCATACAACTTTGCAGTCCACGGGTTTCGTTTCAATGGTGTTGCCAACCTGTGGGAAATAGCTATGGCCTGGTTAGTTTGCAGACGAGAGATTTATCTCCTGTTTGAGGCCTCAAACATAGAGTAAATGCTCGGATTTAGAATATAGAGCATAGCATCTACTAAAGACTTGGGACTTAGATTTTAAATGGGAAAATGTAACTAATAGGGTGAAGTCCCTGTTGGGACTTATATTTTTCAGAATGCTCTCTGCTTTATTGTAGAACTATGCTTTACGCTTGACTGCATTCTAACCGCAATACTGTTTTCTTAAATGTACTAAGTTTATCTAACTGTTTGGTTTCCTACCCATATATTTTAAGCCTTCTGTCTAAAGGAGAAACTGGGAGTCTAATAAACTGTTTTGCTTTTCCAAACTTGGAGTCTAATAAAGTCTATCTAATGAGGTCTTAAAACTTATTAGTGAGTATGTATTAGGCTTCTGATAACTGCAGGTTGTTTTGGTAACTGCAGGTTGGTTTTGGGTTTGTGTTGCTGGGGGTACAAAAGAAATTTCTGTCAACACCCTTGTGGCTAGCTATCGTGTCGACAGGCTAACTAAGCAGAAACTATTCACGAGGGCATTCCTTGGAAAGGAACAGAGCTGTGATTTGATTTGATTTGATATAAGGGATCAGCTCTGGAGACTACTTCTGTTATATAAAATACTTTTTTTCTTCAGCTCTTCAATCCCAACATTATCTTGTTTTACTAAGAATCTCCACTGTTAGATTCAAGGGTTGTCATATTTAAATCCACTGGCTAATTGACTGAATAGCTTTGTTTTACTTCACTATTAGATTCAAATAATGTTATCCTTCAAATGTTACTGTATTTTGCTACTGGCTTACTGACCGACTGAACTGTTCTATCATACTTATCATCCGCTGGGACTCCCAGCGAGAAAGGTGGGCCACAAATGAAAATGAATGAAAAATGAAAGACTTAGCACGGATGGCAACTCTCTTTAGACACGACAACTCTCTTTAGACACGACACCTCATGTTTACAGGGCCCCCAAATCCTCTTCATTACAGACTTGAGTGTTAGAAACGTTAATTATAAACAAAAAAAGAAATTACAGAGAAATTACAGAAGTTTCCTATAAAGAGAGCTGGAAAAACAATTCCAAGGAGCCTCTTGCACAGGAAATATGTAACAACTGTGGTTTAGAGAGAAACTTGGGGCGAAAGGTCCCCCCCCCATGGGCCCCTCCCCCCACAGTCCCTAGCTATGTGGCTGGTCTAAAATTGAAGACGTTAGCAGGACACTATCAGGGGGGCTATAAAATGTTCTTATCTATATTGCTTTAATGGTTCTAACTTTGTATTATTGATGCAAATCACTCCGAGCCCGGCACAGCTGGGATGGGGCAGATAATAATAATAAAAATAATGACAATTATGATAATAATAATGGTGATGTAATGTCCGTTTTTAAGGTATTGTTTTAACTCTGTTGTTATATTGTTGTGATCCACCCTGAGCCCGCTTGCGGGACAAGGTGGGGTACAAATCTAAAAAGTAAATTAAATCAATAATAATAATAATGATTTTCGCAAGGCAAATCCTACTGCACCATCTATTGCACTGATTTATTCTGCGTAATCCCCCTGAGGTCCAAGTGAGAAAGGCGGACTAGAACTAACTGTAATAAACGGTCACTGGTGTGCCTGTAGAGGAAGGTGCAGAACAAGTCAGCACGCTCGGGGCCTTTATTCCTGCAATCTCTTTTACCCCGCCCGTCCCACGGCCTTCATCCACACATGCAAACCGGCCACAAAAACAAAGTGCTCAATGCTCACTCATTGGCTCTTCCAGGGACAGCAGCTTCCTGCCCAAAACCATGTTGCTCCCAAAGCCACGCTCAGATCTGGCATCCAGACACTCCTCGACGCTCAACAGGAAACCCTGGAAGGAAAAGAAAAGCAGGTTCCCTAAAGCAGGGGTCCCCAACCACCGGGCCATGGACCGGTACCAGTCCGTGGCCTGCGAGCAACCGGGCCGAAGAGCAAGGCAAAGGCGCCACACCTCCCCCGCCCACACAGGACCCAGGTGGACAAAAGAGGCGGTGCTCGAAGCGACCGAGACCCAGGTGGACAGGAAGCTGCCCGGTGGGGGTCTTTACATTGGAAGGGGAGGCAGATTGGCCTTCTGCCATCTGGCCGCCTAGTGGGGAGGCAGCAGAAACAGCCCCAGTCTCCTCCCAATTTAAAGACCCCCTTGGGGGACAGGGATGGGGCATGGGGGACAACCTGAAGCGGCAAGAAACCCAGCACTGCCCCCCCACCAGCCCATGGAAAAATTGCCTTCCATGAAACCAGTCCCTGGTGCCAAAAAGGTTGGGAGCTGCTGCCCTAAAGGAGGAACTTCTCACGGTCTGAGCCGAAGGAGAAGTGAGTGTGCCAAACCAACACATTTGTATATTTATTCACGCGTAATTGTATCCTGTTTACCCTCCCCAGCTAGGACTCAAAAGCGGTTTCAGAACACTGTTCTTCCCTCCTTCGTTTTCTCACAACATAAACAGCTTCACAAGGGGATGAGAGTGATATATGGAAATATAATCCATGAGTGGATAACAGCTACAAGGCCTAGATGGATGCTCTGTCTTCTTGATGCTTGGGCGGGGGGGGCAACAGTGGGAGGGCTTCTGGAGGTGTGGCCCCACTGGTGGACCTCCTGATGGCCCCTGGGTTTTGGCCACTGTGTGACACAGAGTGCTGGACCGGATGGCCCACTGGCCTGATCCAACACTACTTCTCTTACATCCCTATTTCTGGGGCAGTGATGTTCTGTATTCTTGGTGCCTGGGAGGCAACAGTGGGAGGGCTTCTGGAGGTCTGGTCCTGCAGGTGGACCTCCTGATGACACCTGGATTTTGGCCACTGTGTGTGATATAGTGTTGGACTGGATGGGTCATTGCCCTGATCCAACCTGGCTACTTTTATGTTTCTACGTCTGGGACAGTGATGCTCTGTATTCTTGATGTTCCCCATATACGCCCCAGAGGTCGTTGCGATCGGCTACGCAACACCTCCTGGCCCTAAGGACGTCTGACTTGCCTCAACCAAGGCCAGGGCCTTTTCAGCCCTGGCCCCTGCCTGGTGGAATCAGCTCCCCGTGGAGATCCGGGCTCTACCTGAATTACTGCCATTTCATAGGGCCTGCAAGACGGGCCTTTGGTTGAGGCGATGGGCATCCTATTATTCCATCTTTTGGCCTCCCTTGCGGTGACATCACGCTTCATTACAGTGCTATCCTATTATTATTACCATCGTTTAAGGTGGGCCTACAACTGGTTACTGATACGCTGTGCCCTGTCCGCCGGTGGTGCGTTTTATTTATTGTTTTCACTGCTAATTTTAATTTGGCGTTTTAACTTTGATATGTAGGTTTTAATTGTTATTTTTATATGTTGTGATCCGCCTTGAGCTCGTTTACGGGAAAAGGCGGAATATAAGCCTACTAAATAAATAAATAAAATGGGGGGGGGGGCAAGTGTGGGAGTGCTTCTGGAGTTCTGACCCTGCTGGTGGACCTCCTGATGTACAGAGTGTTGGACTGGAGGGGCTATTGCCCTGATCCAACAGGGCTTCTCTTATGTTCTTATGTGACACAGAGTGTTGGACTGGAGGGGCCACTGGCCTGATCCAACATGGCTTCTCTTATGTTCTTATGTGACACAGAGTGTTGGACTGGATGGGCCATTGGCCTGATCCAAGATGGCTTCCCTTATGTCCTTAACCCTGTGAGATAGGCCAAGGGTGAGAGTTTGTGACAGGCCAAAGGTCACTCAGCAAGCGTCCATGCTAGAAGCAGGGTTTCGAACCTGGGTCACCCAGAGTCATAATCCAACACTCTAGTCACTCAACCACACTGGCTTTTTCAGTGTGAGTTCCCCCCCAGGCTAGAGGGAGGGGAGGGGAAGGGGAGGAGGGATGAGCAAGACAACTTCCACACACACCAGGCTAAGGGACGGCATCAGGAACCCATCAGGCTCATGGCCATGAGCACGCTTGGGGGGGCCCGCCTCGAGGAAGATGTCCCCCTCTTCTTCCACGCTCAGCTCCCGCGCTCTGCAAGGAGAAGCAGGGATGAGAAGGAGACTCCGGCAAGTGCAAGTGTCAGGACGAAGGCTCAAAGAGACAGAAAAGGTGCTGAACTTTTAACACTAGAAAAATCTTCCGACTCCCAGCAAGGCTCTCCATGTGAACCCCCTCGTGCCTCCCCCTCCCCCCTCCCCCCAGCACCCTGCCTCAGCCTCTTTGAATCTGCTGAGTAGAGAAAACATACTTTTTGGTTATCGCCGCACCCTTGAAATCCCACACTTTGGAGCCTACACAAGTGGCCCCCTCTGCCTTTTCTTTGCAGAATTCAATCTAGGGCCAGTTTGGTGTTGTGGTGAAGTGTGCGGACTCTGATCTGGGAGAACCGAGCTCGAATCCCCGCTCCTCCGCTTGCACCGGCTGGAATGGCCTCGGGTCAGCCAGAGCTCTCGTAGGAGTTGTCCTTGAAAGGGCAGCTGCTGTGAGAGCCCTCTCAGCCCCACCCACCTCACAGGGTGTCTGTTGTGGGGGAGGAAGGTAAAGGAGATTGTGAGCCGCTCTGAGACTTTGTCCTAGAAAGGGCAGCTTCTGAGGGAGCTCTCTCAGCCCCACCCACCTCACAGGGTGTCTGTTGTGGGTGAAGAAGATATAGGAGATTGTGAGCCGCTCTGAGTCTCTGATTCAGAGAGAAGGGCGGGGTATAAATCTGCAGTCTTCTTCTTCTAATATAATATTTGGATGGCCCGGCCTAGTTTGATCTTGTCAGATCTTGGACACTTAGCAGGGCCGGTCCTGGTTACTACTTCGATGGGAGACCATCGGGGAAGTCCAGGGTTGCTACGCAGAGGCAGGCAACGGCAAGCCACTTCTGAACATCTCTTGCCTTGAAAACCTGCCGGAGTCTCCGTACGTCAGCTGCGACTTGACTGCACTTTCTACCATCGCTCTAGAGCACCACTCTTTCTACTACAGGCTTCTAGAGCAGGGGTGTCAAACATGTGGCCCAGGGGGCTGGCTCGTATCAGGCCCCCGAGCAACTGGCTGTAATCTGCTTCCTTCTCCCTCTCTCTTGCTTCCTTCTGCATCACCCCTTGCTTTGCGCCAGGCTTGCTCAATCGCACAGGAGCTAAAGAGCAAAACCTCTATTTTCTCCATTGGCTGAGGCTCCTCCCTTGGGGAAGAAGGGGGGAGCAATAGCTTGCTTTGCCAGGCTCTCTCAATGGCACAGCAGAGCTACTGAGCCAAGCTTCTCTTCCTTCTATTGGCTGAGGCTCCCCCCCCCAGTCCCCTGGGGAAAGAAGGAAAGAGCCAGAGCTTCCTTTGCCCAGTTCCCTGGATTCCATGGGAGAAATACAAAGAATGCACTTTTAAGACCGAATGCTACCGTTTTAAGCATGTTTTAAGAGGGTTTTTTTTAAGCAATCTTTAATTGTGTTTGTCTGTGTCCTTTATAAAGTTTGTATCTCTGCTACCTAATCTTAAATAAGTACACACATGGCCCAGCCCAACAAGGTCTCATTTATAAAATCATAGAATCAAAGTTGGGAGGGACCTCCAGGGTCATCTAGTCCAACTTCCTGCACAATGCAGGAAACTCACAAACACCTCCCTCTAAATTCACAGGATCCTCATTGCTGTCAGATGGTCATCTAGCCTCTGTTGAAAAACCTCCCAGGAAGGAAAGCCCACCACCTCCCAAGGAGGAAACCTGTTCCACTGAGGAACCGCTCTAACCATCAGGAAGTTCTTCCCAAGGTTGAACTGGAAACTCTTTTGATTTAATTTCAACCTTTTGGTTCTGGTCCTACCTTCTGGGGCTACAGAAAACAGTTCCACACCATCCTCTCTATGACAACCCTTCAAGCACTTATGTCAGATTTGGCCCTCCTAACAAATGAGTTTGACACCCCTTGAGAAACTTCCTGAACCCTCTTTTTTGGCAACCCTCAGAGCCAGGACCATGTATGTGGCTTCCCAAACCCACCAGTCCTCTTGGCCACTCTTCCCATGGGGAACCCACCAGGGGCTCAACTTTTCCATTCCATTCGAGTACGGCAAAACAACCTTTCGAAAACGAGCGTGCCAGTGCAGCACACTGTCTCTCCACCTGGCTGCTTCCCGGAAAGTGACAGATTGTGCATAGAAGATTGCTTCGCCTCTCCAAGCGGGAAAAAACGGTCGTGAAGACCAATTCAGGTTCCCCGGATCTCCCTCCTGTCTTTTTTTTGTGGATCTGGAGCCTGCCAGCAAGGCCTTCAGGTGTGAGAAGAAAGAATTCAGAGCCCCGAAGAAGAGCAAAAGACCTGGCTGGTTGTCGTCGTCCTCGGAATTCCCTCTGGTTTTATTAAGCTGGTATTTTGCAACTGCACGCAGAGCAAGCAAATTAATACAAGCTCTGTGTTCCTTCACCCAACTCCCCGAAGATAGGAAAAGTACCCAAGGGGGAGAGGGAACATCTTTGCTATTGGAACCCTGGCCAGAATGGAGCTCCATCAGAAGATCAGAGAGGCAGTTCCAGTGCAAAAAGACTGCCTGTATGCAAATCAGCCTTGAGGCATGAATTAATTAAACTTCGGGGTGACTCTTCAAGACAGCAGTGAAATAACAAGCTATGGATAGACTCACAGCCTTATCTTTGCCAGACAGCAAATATAATAATGGGTAATCTTGTGAACATACTGGGAAGACCTCCTTGGATGGGAGACCTCCTTGGAATACCAGAGCCGGAGGCAGGGGCAGGCTTAGAATCATAGAATCGTAAGTTGGAAGGGACCTCCAGGGTCATCAAGTCCAATCCCCTGCACCATGCAGGAAACTCACAAATGCCTCCCCCTAAACTCACAAATTCACCTCTCCCTAAATATTAAGCCACCTGCATGGAGAAGAATCTTGAGAGTCCCTTGGACTGCAGGAAGATCCAAGCAGTCAGTCCTAAGGGAAATCAACCCAGACTGTTCCCTGGAAGGTCAGATGCTGAAGCTCAAATCCTTTGGCCACCCAATAAGAAGGGAACACTCAATGGAGAAGACTCTTGAGAGTCCCTTGGACTGCAAGAAGATCCAATCAGTCACTCCTAAGGGAAATTAACCCAGACTGTTCCCTGGAAGGTCAGATGCTGAAGCTCAAATCCTTTGGCCACCCAATGAGAAGGGAGCACTCACTGGAGAAGACTCTTGAAAGTCCCTTGGACTGCAAGAAGATCCAATCAGTCACTCCTAAGGGAAATCAACCCAGACTGTTCCCTGGAAGGTCAGGTGCTGAAGCTGAAGCTCAAATACTTTGGCCACCCAATGAGAAGGGAGCCCTCCCTGGAGAAGACCCTGATGCTGGGAAAGACAGAAGGCAAAAGAAGAAGGGGACGGCAACAGGTGCGATGGCTGGACAGCGTTACTGATGTAACGAACACGAATCTGAGCAGACTTGGGAGGATGGTGGAAGACAGGAGGGTCTGGCGTGACTTGGTCCATGGGGTTGCAAGAGTCGGACTCGACTGTGCGACTGAACAACAACAAAAATCTTAAGCCACCTCTCTGAATATCCTCCAGGCCTCAGAAGGCATCAGTCACCAGAGGTCGCTATGACTTCCAGGCGCATGCGTACACACACACATAAAAATACAACCGTGGTCAAAAAAATCTCACCTCTGCCCTTGTTTGTGACTAGTTCCACCCACATATGGGTGGGGATTAGGAGAGAGTAAACAAAAGCCAAAAAATTGCACATGGGAACTGCAATGGGACTCACCATTCGCACCTTTCCCCTTGCCCTCAGATACCGCCGTGGCATCTCGCTTTGATTTATGGCTGGGGTGGCCAACGGTAGCTCTCCAGAAGTTTTTTGCCTACAACTCCCATCAGCCCCAGCCATCGGCCATGCTGGCTGGGGCTGATGGGAGTTGTAGGCAAAAAAAAAACGATCTGGAGAGCTACCGTTGGCCACCCCTGATTTATGGGACAGCATGGGCCTCCCTTCTGGAGTTTCCATCAGGGGTCTCTGCTCCTTTCGAGTCTGCAGGCACAACAGGCCGGCAGGAATTCTTATGCAGCATGGCTGACGCGGACACAAAAGGATTGTCGCGGTCTCGCTTCCGCCACACCACGTGGATCCTTCTGCTGTGGGGGGCAGCTGCTGCCAAAGCAACCTTTTCAAAAAAGCTACACAGCCAATCCAATCTGCAATAGCCATCAGAAACCTCGCTGAGCAAAAAGCCCTACATAACCCCACCCATTACTAAAAACCAGAGCTTTTTTGTAGAAAAAGCTCAGGAGCTCATTGGCATATTAGGCCACGCCCCAGTGTCACTGTTGTTTCGCACAGGTCTTCTTTGGTGGAAAAAGCCCAGCATGAACTCATATGCATATTAGGCCACACCCCTGACATCACCATTGCTTTACACGGGGCTTTTTGTGGGGAAAGCCCAGCAGGTACTAATTTGCATATCAGGCCATGACGCCAAACCAGCTGGAACTACATTCCTGTGTGTTCCTACACAAAAAAAGCCCTGCTTAAAAACACTTGGTGGGAGCAAAAAAAAGTGTGTCAGCACGCATGGCACCCATAAGAACCATGTTGGAGACTCCTGGGGTACAGACTGGGACTGCGTTTTCCATGGACCCACTTAGTAGATGATATTGGATTTATATCCTTCCCTATACGCTGAATCACAGAGCGGTCATAATCTCCTTTACCTCCCCCCACCCACAACAGACACTCTGTGAGGTGGGTGGGGCTGAGAGAGCTCTCCCAGAAGCTGCCCTTTCAAGGACAACTCTTAAGAGAGCTCTGGCTGACCCAAGGCCATTCCAGCAGCTGCAGGTGGGGGAGTGGGAAATCAAACCCGGTTCTCCCAGATAAGAGTCTGCCTTTCAAGGACAACCTCTGCCAGAGCTATGGCTGACCCAAGGCCATTCCAGCAGCTGCAAGTGGAGGAGTGGGGGAATCAAACCGGGTTCTTCCAGATAAGAGTCTGCCTTTCAAGGACAACCTCTGCCAGAGCTATGGCTGACCCAAGGCCATTCCAGCAGCTGCAGGTGGAGGAGTGGGAAATCAAACCCGGTTCTCCCAGATAAGAGTCTGCGCACTTAACCACTACACCAGGAGTGGCCAACGGTAGCTCTCCAGATGTTTTTTCTGCCTACAACTCCCATCAGCCCCAGCCATTGGCCATGCTGGCTGGGGCTGATGGGAGCTGTAGGCAAAAAAACATCTGGAGAGCTACCTCTGGCCACCCCTGCACTACACCAAACTGGCTCTCCACTTAACCGCTACACCAAACCACTACACTTAACCACTGCACCAAACGTAGTCTCAATTCATAACGTGCTTACATGCCTCCCCGCCATCCCAGTGACTCCCCTCACCTCTTCCTGCCGCCCAATGGTAAAGCGCCCACTGGGACGTTTGGATTGGTCCCTTCCTCCAGCCCCTGAATCTTGACGGATGCCACCATTTCCACCACCTGCCCAGCATCGCATTGGTCGCTTCCTGGCGGCTGGGCGGGACGGGACGGACTCAGGCTGACGTCGCTGCCCCAGCGAGGAAGGGTGGCCGATTCGGGTGGGCGGGGAGATACCCCATGGAAGCTTCTGGAACGAGGCCGCGGAGGTGGCGAAGTGGGCCGGGTTCCCGAGTCCCTCCGCTTCTCAGCCAGCCACGGCGGGTGGTCGGTGCTGCTCAGCTGAAAGTCATCGTCCATCGAAATGTAGGGAGCAAGCATCTCTAAGTCCAGGCCTTCGTAGTCCTGCAGGGGGGCAGCAGAGAGTTATCAGCAACAACGGATGCGAAGGCCAGCACAAATTCACGGGGCGAGAGAATTCTCGGCCAGATCCGCAACATGGGAATCGCTTTTGCAAGCACCGCATTCCCAAATAAAAAGAACAACATCTCTGAATTATGGGAAGGTGACGTGATAATAGGAGCCTCGTCGCACAGAGTGGTAAACTGCAGTCCTGCAGCCCACGCTCTGCTCACAACCCGAGGCTGATCCCGGCAAAAGGCGGGTTCAGGTAGTTGCCTCAAGGTTGACTCAGCCGTCGGTCATTAAAATGAGTCCCCAGCTTGGTGGGTATAAAGTGTAGACGGCTTGGGAAGGCAAGGGCAAACCACCCCGTAACAAAAAGGCTGCCATGAAAATGTACTGGGAAGTCCTTGATTCAAATCTCACCTCTACCCAACGTCATTAGGAAAAGCATTCAAACCCCTCCGCCCCATCTGCAACCCAGAGGTACCAATATTGACCTCATTTCCAGACCTGCTGCAAGGATTTTTGTCATTGTCTATCAAGTGCTCTGAACACTGGAAGCAAGATCTGTTATTTCAAGGTATGCGAATGTCACACAGCATTTCCTGACCACCACCCCGTTCTTCCCATCTTAATACAGAACTTCAGACACATGGACGGGGATGCCGTTATTCCTGTCTTCTCTCTAACACATCGTTGGCATTAAAGCAGCGTTCGTATTTGTAAGGTGCTGGGGGTGACGATCTCTAATCCTTTCTGGAGCACCACTCCCCCCTTCAAAATCCCAACAACTTTTAAGGTCTAAGCCAGGGTGGCCGAACTGCGACTCTTTCACACATACTGTGTGGCTCTCGAAGCCTTCAACGCCCCATCGGCCAGCTTGAAGAAGGCATTTCTAGTTGCTTTCTTTCCACCTCTCCCTCTCTCTTACCACCTATTTGCCTTCCTTCCTTCCTTCTCTCAAACATCATGATCACCATCTTCAAGTACTTGAAGGGCTGTCATCTAGAGGATGGTGGGGAATTGTTTTCTGTGACCTCGGAAGGTAGGACCAGAACCAATGGGTTGAAATTAAATCAAAAGAGTTTCCAACTCAACATTAGGAAGAACATTAGGGGAGGGACGGTGGCTCAGTGGTAGAGGATCTGCTTGGTAAGCAGAAGGTCCCAGGTTCAATCCCCAGCATCTCCAACTAAAAGGGTCCAGGCAAATAGGTGTGAAAAACCTTAGTTTGAGACCCTGGAGAGCCGCTGCCAGTCTGAGTAGACAAGACTGACTTTGATGGACCAAGGAGGGTCTGATTCAGTATAAGGCAGCTTCATATGTTCATATGTTCCTGACAGAGCAATTCCTCAGTGGGACAGGCTTCCTCGGGAGGTGGTGGGCTCTCCTTCCTTGGAGGTTTTTAAACAGAGGCTGGATGGCCATCTGACAGCAATGAGGATCCTGTGAATTTAGGGGGAGGTGTTTGTGAGTTTCCTGCATTGTGCAGGGGGTTGGACTAGATGGCCCTGGAGGTCTCTTCCAACTCTATGATTCTATGATCACACGTTTTGCAGCTCTTAAACGGCTGACGTTTCTTTGATGTGGCTCATGTTAAGCAAGTTTGGCCACTCCTGGTCTAAGCACGTGGCTTTTTTCTCTCTGCATACTTTTTTTAAAAAAAGGCAGCTAAAATTCTGGAAACCTCTTGCAAGAGATTCAGTAGCACCCTGAAGACTAAAAGCATTCGTGGCCGCATGTGATAACCTGAATCGGTCTGAAGCTGAGGAAGTGAGCAGTGACGCCCAAAATACTCCTCCCCTGCCACAAATGTTCTCAGTCTTTAAAGTGTTCCTGGCCCCTTGCTCTTTTCTGCTGCTACAGACTAACAAAGGATACCCCTTCTCGACTGGAGTCCAGTGGCACCTTTAAGACCAACAAACTTTTATTCAGAATGTCAGCTTTTACGTGCACGCACCCTTCTGCAGATGAGGAATGAGGTACAGTAAGCAGAGCTCCGTAAGAAGAAGACTGCAGATTTATACCCCGCCCTTCTCTCTGAATCAGAGACTCAGAGTGGGTGACGATCGCCTATATCTTCTCCCGCCCACAACAGACACCCTGAGGGTGGGGCTGAGAGGGCTCTCACAGCAGCTGCCCTTTCAAGGACAACTCCTACGAAAGCTATGGCTGACCCAAGCCCATTCCAGCAGCTGCAAGTGGAGGAGCAGGGAATCAAACCCGGTTCTCCCAGATAAGAGTCTGTGCACTTAACCACTACACCAGGGATGGCCAACGGTAGCTCTTCAGATGTTTTTTTTGCCTACAACTCCCATCAGCCCCAGCCATTGGCCATACTGGCTGGGGCTGATGGGAGTTGTAGGCAAAAAAAATATCTGGAGAGCTACCGTTGGCCACCCCTGCACTACACCAAACTGGCTCTCTCATATATTGGATTTATATCCCGCCCTCCACTCTGAAGAGTCTCAGAGCGGCTCACAATCTCCTTTACCTTCCTCCCCCACAACAAACACCCTGTGAGGTGGGTGGGGCTGAGAGAGTTCTCACAGCAGCTGCCCTTTCCAGGACAACCTCTGCCAGAGCTATGGCTGACCCAAGGCCATGCCAGCAGGTGCAAGTGGAGGAGTGGGGAATCAAACCCGGTTCTCCCAGATAAGAATCCACACACTTAACCACTACACCAAACCGGCTCTCCTGGTGGGGTTTAGAATGCAAAGTAGTACAAAGTTGAAATCCAACAGCAGAATAGCAAAATTAACCCATTCAGAAAACCTTTGACCTGGGTTGCATTAGCTTGGGAAGCCAATAAAACAGTAACATACCAGAATGTGAGAATGTCTGTTAATGTTATATGTTAATATGGTTACCGATTTATTGGATCCCCACGCTAACTCTGCTATTGGATTTTAACTTTGTACCGCTTTGCATTCTAAGCCCCGCCAGCTATATGTGGCTCTGCTTACTGTACCTCATTCGTCTGAAGAAGCATGCTTTTAGCCCACGGAAGCTTGCATATGAACATATGAAGCTGCCTTATACTGAATTAGACCTTTGGTCCATCAAAGTCAGTATTGTCTTCTCAGATTGGCAGCGGCTCTTTCTCCAGGGTCTCAAGCTGAGGTTTTTCACACCTATTTGCCTGGACCCTTTTTTGAAGATGCTGGGGATTGAACCTGGGACCTTCTGCTTCCCGAGCAGATGCTCAACCACTGAGCCACCATTCTGAATAAACATTCTGAATAAGCGTTCTGAATAAACGTCGGTTGGTCTTAAAGGTGCTGCTGGACTCCTGCTTCGTTCTCCGGCTAGCGGCCAACACGGCGGCCCACCCGGATCTACCCATCTTGACTGACACACAGGCCTTCAAGTAAACGTAACGTATTGCACACTCAGAATTCCTGGCTGAGCATGCCGCAAAGGAGCGGGGGATCCAGAGTCCAAAGGAGCACAGGAGAATCCCTCTCCAGCCCCCGATTGGCAGTACCTGCAGTGCTGTCTCCATCGACTGGGTCTCCTTGTTGGCAGCAAAGAGTTTCTGGACGTTCTCCATGTCGAGAAGGAGCTCATCCGGCAGGTCAGCCTGGAGAGAGAGGCGAAGGAGGCAGAGCACAGGTGAGACTCTTAAGGACTAGGAACGTTGCCTCCGGCCTTGACCTGTCTACCACAGCAAGAAGACAGTACCAAGGCCTCCCCGCTCAATTCTTAGAGCATCCTCTATACCAGGGGTGGCCAACGGTAGTTCTCCAGATTTTTTTTTTGCCTATAACTCCCATCAGCCCCAGCCACTGGCCATGCTGGCTGGGGCTGATGGGAGTTGTAGGCAAAAAACATCTGGAGAGCTACCGTTGGCCACCCCTGCTCTATACCAGGGGTGGCCAAAATGCGGCTCGGGAGCCACATGTGGCTCCTTCACACATATTGTGTTGCTCTCGAAGCCCCCAAAGCCCCATCAGCCAGCTTGGAGAAGGCATTTGTCTCTTTAATTCACTTCCCCAAGCCAGCCGGCAGCTTGGAGAACGCATTTCAAGTTAAGGTTGCTTTCCTTCCACCTCTCCCTTCCTCCTCCTTTTTCCATTTTCCTTCCTTCCGGCTCTCAAACATCTGACGTTCATGTCTTACGGCTCTCCAACATTCGACGTTTACTCTACGTGGCTCTTACGTTAAGCAAGTTTGGCCACCCCTACACCCCTAAGAGCCAGTGTTGGTATAGTGGTTAAGTGCGCGGACTCTGATCTGGAAGAACCAGGTTTGATTCCCCCACTCCTCCGCTTGCACCTGCTGGAATGGCCTTGGGTTAGCCATAGCTTTCGTAGGAGTTGTCCTTGAAAGGGCAGCTGCTGTGAGAGCCCCCTCACCTCACAGGGTGTCTATTATGGGGGGAGAAGATAAAGGAGATTGTAAGCCGCTCTGAGTCTCTAGATTCAGAGAGAAGGGCAGGGTATAAATCTGCAGTCTTCTTCTTCTGTTTGGTGTCATGGTTAAGTGTGCAGGCTCTTATGTGGGAGAACCAGGTTTGATTCCCCACTTGTCCACTTGCACCTTCTGGAATGGCCTTGGGTTAGCCATAGCTTTCGTAGGAGTTGTCCTTGAAAGGGCAGCTGCTGTGAGAGCCCTCTCAGCCCCACGCACCTCACAGGGTGTCTGTTGTGGGGGGAGAAGATAAAGGAGATTGTAAGCCGCTCTGAGTCTCTAGATTCAGAGAGAAGGGTGGGGTACAAATCTGCAGTCTTCTTCTACTTCTTCTATACCAGGAGTGGCCAACGGCAGCTCTCCAGATGTTTTTTGCCTACCATTCCCATCAGCCCCAGACATCGGCTATGCTGGCTGGGGCTGATGGGAGTTGTAGGCAAAAAATTGTTCTATACAATCAAGCCTAGAATATAGCAGCTCTCCAGCAGCCCTGGCCCCACTCAATGCACAGCAGCCAAGAAGGTCAGAGCGCCTGCTCCGGCTGCAACGCCACTGAGGATGTTCTCCGCAGCTGAGAACGAAACGTCTGGAAGGAAAACTTTCTCCAGTAGAACACGGCACTTGAGCCCGAAAGACTCTACAAACCCTAATCAATTTCTTACGGGGAAACTTCACCACAAATCAAGAAACGTACGCCTCTGTCTATCCAAAATGTGTTCTTATTCTTCAGTCCTAATGGCGCATCTCTGGTTTCTCCCTCTCAAAGGATCCCATGTGGTACCATCCCAACAACACACCTGTAAAGGAATAGCCATTCCCCTGTCTCCCCCCGCCCCACGGATGGAGCCTCCCAAGGCCTGCAGAATCCTCCCGCTGGTTCCCCTGCACGCGCGTACCCCTGCTGTCTCGCCCAACAGTTTCCTGACCGGGCTGCTGTTTCCAGAAGCGTTCTTGACAGCCACGGCGGGTTTGGGGGGCGCTGCAGGGGGCCGCACCCGCGGTGTCCCTCCGGGAGGGCTCTGTGCTCCGGGAGGGTCGAAGATGGGGCCCAGGAGCTTCTGGAGGTCGGGGCTGCAGAAACGTTTGGGGTCCATCTGCAGTTCTTCCTCGCTGATGTTGGCAGGGCACAGGAAGGCCAGGACTTTGGGGCCGCGCAGCTCTGGAGGGGAGGAGAGAGCAGAGTCCAGGCAGGGCGTTCCCCTTCCCATCACCCCCCCTTCCCCGACGCTCAGCCCCGCCCCCAAACACTCCGTACCGAAGCTGAGGTTGATGATGGTGTCGCCACCGTTGGCGTCCAGCTCCTCCAAGCTCCCGTCCGAGTCCAGTCCTTCGAGAGACGGCGGGGGCAGGCGGCGGTGTTCCCCTTGCCGTTCGGTCTGCTCCAGGGAGAGCACCAAGCCCGCCTCCTCCACCTGGCTGTAGAAAGCCAAGGCGGCTGTTAGCGGGGCACTGTCCTGGCTGCACCACGCAGCCCCGAAGGGGTAGGGTCTGGCTTAGCGTAGGGGTTTGGCTCAGGCAGCTGCAGAAGCAAAGGAAACTGGTTTCTGGTGCACGTGGGCCAAGGGCCAAACGGCTTCCTGAAGGGCCAGTTTCCGGGCGGGCAGCCAGGTCGGTCTGCGGGAGAAGAGCCAGATCCGACCCAGGAGATTTCTGGGAAGGGGGCGTTCGAAAGCCGAAGCTGCCTTCGTCAGATACGAAAGAAGCTTTGACTGTCAAATGCTTATACGCTGGGAAATCTCTCTGAACTCTAAGCTGCTTCTGGATTTGAATCTGGCTCTTTGACCGGCAGTGGCTCTCATTTCCAAGAAAGCAAGCCAAAAATATGCTTGGGTCCCCCACCAGTGTTCCCTCTGACTTAGCGTGAGCTAGCTTAGCAATTTTTAGCCTCCGGTTCGCAGATTTTTGTCTTAGCCCAGGAAGGGATGACCCCAGAGCACAATAATTTATGCAGTCATATGAACATATGAAGCTGCCTTCTACTGAATCAGACCCTCCTTGGTCCATCAAAGTCAGTCTTGTCTACTCAGATTGGCAGCGGCTCTCCAGGGTCTCAAGCGGAGGTTTTTCATGCCTATTTGCCTGGACTCTTTTTTAACTGGAGATGCCGGGGATTGAACCTGGGACCTTCTCCTTACCAAAAAGATGCTCTACCACTGAGCCACCGTCCCTCCCTAACACTTATGAGGCTCTCCAGGGTCTCCAGAGGAGGTTTTTCACGCCTACTTGCCTGGATCCTTTTTTAGTTGGAGATGCCGGGGATTGAACCTGGGACCTTCTCCTTACCAAAAAGATGCTCTACCACTGAGCCACCCTCCCTCCCTAACACTTATGAGGCTCTCCAGGGTCTCCAGAGGAGGTTTTTCACGCCTACTTGCCTGGATCCTTTTTTAGTTGGAGATGCCGGGGATTGAATCTGGGACCTTCTCCTTACCAAAAAGATGCTCTACCACTGAGCCACCCTCCCTCCCTAACACTTATGAGGCTCTCCAGGGTCTCCAGAGGAGGTTTTTCACGCCTACTTGCCTGGATCCTTTTTTAGTTGGAGATGCCGGGGACTGAACCTGGGACCTTCTCCTTACCAAAAAGATGCTCTACCACTGAGCCACCCTCCCTCCCTAACACTTATGAGGCTCTCCAGGGTCTCCAGAAGAGGTTTTTCACGCCTACTTGCCTGGACCCTTTTTTAGATGGAGATGCTGGGGATTGAACCTGGGACCTTCTGCTTACCAAGCTGATGCTCTACCACTGAGCCACCCTCCCTCCCTAACACTTATGAGGCTCTCCAGAGAAGGTTTTTCATGCCTACTTGCCTGGTCCCTTTTTTAGTTGGAGATGCTGGGGATTGAACCTGTGACCTTCTGCATGCCAAGCAGATGCTCTACCACTGAGCCTCCCTCCCTCCCTAACACTTATGAGGCTCTCCAGAGGAGGTTTTTCATGCCTACTTGCCTGGACCCTTTTTAGTTGGAGATGCTGGGGATTGAACCTGTGACCTTCTGCATGCCAAGCAGATGCTCTACCACTGAGCCTCCCTCCCTCCCTAACACTTATGAGGCTCTCCAGAGGAGGTTTTTCATGCCTACTTGCCTGGACCCTTTTTTAGTTGGAGATGCCGGGGATTGAACCTGGGACCTTCTGCTTACCAAGCTGATGCTCTAAAACTGAGCCACCGTCTCCCCCCGTCACTCACCACTTTAATGCCAGTAGCTCACAAAGTAGAATTTTTGCTCACGTGACTCTGCAGCTTAAGAGGGAACATGGCCACCCCCGTGTCAGTTCAGCTCTCACATCCACTGGGACAACAGTCCCTCCAAATCTATATGGCCTGCGACCTGTCTACCTTCGGGACCTGCCTTTCCCCATACGTACCCCAGAGAGCACTACGTTCAGGGTCTCAAAATCTCCTTAAGATCCCTGGGCCGAAAGAAGCTCACTTGTCCCCCAACCAGAGCCAGAGCGTTCTTGGTAATAGCCCCCGCTTTGTGGAATGCCCTCCCCGAAAACATCAGGGCCCTGCGGGACCTGCCACAGTTCCACAGGGCCTGTAAGATCAAATTATTCGAACTCGCCTTCAACGGTTAGGGGGAGGCGGCTATTACCTTACAGCACCAAAAATCTCACTGACGGAATAGAATGCATATCAGAAACCTGCCATCTTGGGACTCCTGAATGAATGGATTGATCGTTGTCGGTATGATTGGCAACGTTTTGTTATATATTTTACTTTTTAATATTCTATGCTTGTTCATTGTTAATGCTTTTAACGGTTGCTAGCCACCCTCAGCCCGTCAGAGGCAGGCGGGGTATAAATCTGATAAATAAAATAAAATGAAAATAAACCGGGATGGGACTTCTGCTGCCCTCCGTGATCTATCCATTGCCTTTCTGATTGCACTCTTTCCCCAAGGACTCTCAAAGGGATACGCGCGTCCCTGTTCCTCCTCTTAATCTCCACAGCAAACCTATGAGGAAGACTAGGGGACGCATATGCGCAGCTTCAAGGCAGGCCGTAGCTAACCAGGGGCCTGTGGGGCCTGGACTCCTGAGAGTTGGGAGGGGGTTCACTCCCCCATCCCAGGGCTGCCCCTCTCCGTCCCCCTGCATGATTTCAGTTGCGCAGGAGGGGCACCCAGGAGCAGCCGCTGCCCCTCCCGTGACATTTAAAGGGCCCACAAAGCATCTGGTTGGTGAGCTCTAAACCAGACAGGAGGAGAAAAAGAAGATATCGAAGGGGTGACCAATGGTAGCTCTCCAGATGTTTTTTTGCCTACAACTCCCATCAGCCCCAGCCAGCATGGCCAATGGCTGGGGCTGATGGGAGTTGTAGGCAAAAAAACATCTGGAGAGCTACTGTTGGCCACCCCAGGTATATAGTATTGACCTTGATAGACCAGATAGCATAATTATATCCTGCCCTCCACTCCGAATCTCAGTGCGGCTCACAAATTCCGTTATCTTCCTCCCCCACAACAGACCCCCCGTGAGGTGGGTGGGGCTGAGAGAGCTCTGACAGAAACTGCCCTTTTAAGGACAACTACGAGAGCTATGGCTGACCCAAGGCCATTCTAGCAGCCGCAAGTGGAGGAGTGGGGAATCAAACCCAGTTCTCCCAGATAAGAGAGCTCTGGCTGACCCAAGACCATTCTAGCAGCTGCAAGTGGAGGGGGGGGGGATCAAACCCGGTTCTCCCCGATAAGAGAGCTCTGGCTGACCCAAGGCCATTCCAGCAGCTGCAAGTGGAGGAGTGGGGAATCCAACCCGGTTCTCCCAGATAAGAGAGCTCTGGCTGACCCAAGACCATTCCAGCAGCTGCAAGTGGAGGGGGGGGGAATCAAACCCGGTTCTCCCAGATAAGATAGCTCTGGCTGACCCAAGGCCATTCCAGCAGCTGCAGGTGGAGGGGGGGAATCCAACCCGGTTCTCCCAGATAAGAGAGCTCTGGATGACCCAAGGCCATTCCAGCAGCTGCAAGTGGAGAAGTGGGGAATCCAACCCGGTTCTCCCAGATAAGAGAGCTCTGGCTGACCCAAGACCATTCCAGCAGCTGCAAGTGGAGAGGGGGGGGGAATCCAACCCGGTTCTCCCAGATAAGATAGCTCTGGCTGACCCAAGGCCATTCCAGCAGCTGCAGGTGGAGGGGGGGAATCCAACCCGGTTCTCCCAGATAAGAGAGCTCTGGCTGACCCAAGGCCATTCCAGCAGCTGCAGGTGGAGGGGGGGAATCCAACCCGGTTCTCCCAGATAAGAGAGCTCTGGCTGACCCAAGGCCATTCCAGCAGCTGCAGGTGGAGGAGTGGGGAATCCAACCCGGTTCTCCCAGATAAGAGAGCTCTGGCTGACCCAAGGCCATTCCAGCAGCTGCAAGTGGAGGAGTGGGGAATCAAACCCAGTTCTCCCAGATAAGAGAGCTCTGGCTGACCCAAGGCCATTCCAGCAGCTGCAGGTGGAGGAGTGGGGAATCAAACCCGGTTCTCCCAGATAAGAGAGCTCTGGCTGACCCAAGGCCATTCCAGCAGCTGCAAGTGGAGGAGTGGGGAATCAAACCCAGTTCTCCCAGATAAGAGTCCGCGCACTTCACCACGACACCAAATTAGCTGGAGGGGCAGCAGCAGCAGTCACCAGCCTCCTGCACAACTTAAAGGGCCCCCTCCCCCTCCAGCCACAGGGATGCTTCAAGGTCACCCAGCAAGTTTCAAGGAGGGGCTTGCATCTGATCTGCCGCTGCTGGAAACGGAATGTTGGACCCCACAGTCTGATCCAGCATCTTATATTCTCATGGACTTCGCTTTCCAGTTCTCCAGCAGAAAACCCTTTCGTATGAAGAACGTATAAAGCTGCTTTCTACTGAATCAGACCCTCCTTGGTCCATCAAAGTCAGTATTGTCTACTCAGACCAGCAGCGGCTCTCCAGGGTCTCAAGCTGAGGTTTTTCATGCCTACTTGCCTCGACCCTTTTAAGTTGGGAGATGCCGGGGATTGAACCTGGGACCTTCTGCTTACCAAGCAGATGCTCTACAACTGAGCCACTGTCCCTTCCCAGAGAGTTGTGAACATATGAAGCTGCCTTATACTGAATCAGACCCTCAGTCCATCAAAGTCAGTCTCGTCTACGCAGACCGGCAGCAGCTCTCCAGGATCTCAAGCTGAGGTTTTTCACAACTCTTTGCCTGGACCCTTTTTAGTTGGAGATGCTGAGGATCTAACCTGGGACCTTCTGCTTACCAGGCAGATGCTCTACCACTGAGCCACTAGCCCCATTCATGGCTCTCCAGGGTCTCAAGCTGAGTTTTTTCACGCCTATTTGCCTGGACCCTTTTTAGTTGGAGATGCCGGGGATTGAACCTGGGACCTTCTGCATGCCAAGCAGATGCTCTACCACTGAGCCACCCTCCCTCCCTAACACTTATGAGGCTCTAGCCCCATTCATGGGTCTCCAGCCACTAGCCCCATTCATGGCTCTCCAGGGTCTCAAGATGAGTTTTTTCACGCCTATTTGCCTGGACCCTTTTTAGTTGGAGGTGCCGGGGATTGAACCTGGGACCTTCTGCTTACCAAGCAGATGCTCTACCACTGTGCCACCAGCCCTCCCCTATTCATTTGAATAAGGGCAGCCAATCACGAGGCCTGCCTTACAATGTCTCCACCCACATTCTGAAAAGCTCAGCGGGCGCCAAGAGAAAGTGTTGGTGAACTCTACAGCACCCATGGGCACTGTGTTGGGGAATCCTGCCCCAGACGCCGTTCTTTCCACAGTGGCCAAGCAGTGCAGCGCCGAGCACTCTCGAAATCTGACCTCAGGATGAAGTGAACGCAGACGATGCTCTCAGGCTGGGAGTTCTTGCTGCTGGAGATGACGGTGGCTTGGGTCTGAGTCCACAGGTAGCCTCCGTTCCTGGCCAGGAAACGGTACTGTCCAGTCACGGCCTGCCCTTTGCTTAGCACTACCGGAAGGAAGCAAAAGATAGACAGTCTAAGATAGACAGACAGACAAGCTAGGTGATAGGGGAAGGAGTCAGCACGGCGGAACAGGGGGTGCTCTTTCACTGTCCAGAAATTACGTGGCTCCCATTGGCCATGCTGGCTGGGGCTAATGGGAGCTGTAGGCAAAAAACATCTGAAGAGCTACCCTTGGAATATATAAAGGCCAAGCCCAGGAAGTGGGGGTTCTTTCCCTGGAAGGCTGAGCTGGAAGCAGGCTTTAGCCTGGAGAGCTGGAAGCAGGGGAGAGACCCTTACCCAGGGGATAAGTGCTGGTAAGAGTAGGGACTGCAAGATAGACGCGTTAGGGCATGGGTGGCCAATGGTAGCTCTCCAGATATTTTTTTTTTGCCTACAACTCCCATCAGCCCCAGCCATTGGCCATGCTGGCTGGGGCTGATGGGAGTTGTAGGCAAAAACATCTGGAGAGCCACTGTTCCCCACCCCTGCCCTAGACGCTGACTTAGTTGCAACCCTTGGACCCTCCCCACACGTGATACCATTTCTCACCCTCTCTATTGTGCTTCTCCCCCTCTGGACCCTTCCTAATAAGTCAGGCATGAATTGGTTTGGTGGTTGTTCTGGTTTTGCAGGGAGCCCTGGAAGTTGTAGCCCTGGGAACAAGGGCACTAGGCAGCGCTCACAAAGGATTCTCCACAGCTCAGACTGCAATTCCTAGAAGCCTTCAGAGGAATCTGTGAGACGTTAAACGGGCATCAAACCAGCTCAAGTGTGCAGCAATCCTATATCGAGTTACTCCATTCTAAGCTCACTGGCTTCAGTGGACTCAGGAAGGAATAACTGGACCGAAGCAGCCATTTTTATATGCCTTTAATATCTCATTTTTGCAGGATACTAAACGTAAAGTTCCACTACAACCCCCCCCCCCCTTTAACAATGCTGCAGGGCTCTTTTTCTAGCAGCAGCTCCTCTGCATATTAGGCCACGCCCCCCTGATGTAGCCAATCCTCCAAGAGCTTAGAGGGTTTTTTGTTTTTTTGTTTGAAAAAAGGTCATGGAAGATCCAAAGTTCAAATCACAAAGAGGAATCTATCCACAGCGTTTGGCTCAAAAGGATAATTTTCCTTCATGTGATTGTCAGATTAAAGATCCACTTTCGCTAAATGAATTCCTTTTTCCACAAGGCGAATGATATATTTACTCTAAACAGTCACTTCCACTCGCCAATTTCTCAAAACATTTTTTCAAAAACTCAGGAGTCGCACAGGAGAATTGACGTTTGCCTTAAGAGACGCTGTGCTTGTATGGTTGTTTAAAGGTAAAGGTAGTCCCCTGTGCAAGCACCAGTCGTTTCTGACTCTGGGGTGACGTTGCTTTCACAATGTTTTCATGGCAGACTTTTTACGGGGTGGTTTGCCATTGCCTTCCCCATTCATCTACACTTTCCCCCCAGCAAGCTGGGTCCTCATTTGACCGACCTCGGAAGGATGGAAGGCTGAGTCAACCTGGAGCTGGCTACCTGAACCAGCTTTCGCTGGGATCGAATTCAGGTCGTGAGCAGAGGGCTCCGACTGCAGTACTGCAGCTTTACCACTCTGCATCATGGGGCTCAAAGGTAAAGGTAGACCCCTGCGCAAGCACCAGTCGTTTTCGACTCTGGGGTGATGTTGCTTTCACAATGTTTTCACGGCAGACTTTTTACGGGGTGGTTTGCCCTTGCCTTCCCCAGTCATCTCCACATTTTACCGACCTCAGAAGGATGGAAGGTTGAGTCAACCTGGAGCCGGCTACCTGAGCCAGCTTACTGACATTATTTTTTGTGATAGTTACACAATTAAGAAACTTTTGTTATTTCTCTTTAAATTATGTGGAAAGCTTTTCCTTCAGGCACAGTTGTTTTTTCTATTCTCTTACTCTCAGAGTTTTTTCCCTAGAAAAAAAAAAGGTGCTGGAACTGTCAAAAGGGAAACGAACATAAGAACATAAGAGAAGCTATGTTGGATCAGGCCAGTGGTCCATCCAGTCCAACATTCTGTGTCACATAAGAGAAGCCACGTTGGATCAGGCCAGTGGCCCATCCAGTCCAACACGCTGTGTCACATAAGAGAAGCCATGTTGGATCAGGCCAATGGCCCCTCCAGTCCAACACTCTGTGTCACAGAAGAACATAAGAGAAGCCCTGTTGGATCAGGCCAATGGCCCATCCAGGCCAACACTCTGTGTCACAGAAGAACATAAGAGAAGCCCTGTTGGATCAGGCCAATGGCCCATCCAGTCCAACACTCTGTGTCACAGAAGAACATAAGAGAAGCCCTGTTGGATCAGGCCAATGGCCCATCCAGTCCAACACTCTGTGTCACAGAAGAACATAAGAGAAGCCCTGTTGGATCAGGCCAATGGCCCATCCAGGCCAACACTCTGTGTACAGAAGAACATAAGAGAAGCCATGTTGGATCATTCCAGTGGCCCCTCCAGTCCAACACTCTGTGTCACAGAAGAACATAAGAGAAGCCATGTTGGATCAGGCCAATGGCCCATCCAGGCCAACACTCCGAGTCACAGAAGAACATAAGAGAAGCCATGTTGGATCAGGCCAGTGGCCCCTCCAGTCCAACACTCTGTGTCACAGAAGAACATAAGAGAAGCCCTGTTGGATCAGGCCAATGGCCCATCCAGTCCAACACTCTGTGTCACAGAAGAACATAAGAGAAGCCCTGTTGGATCAGGCCAATGGCCCATCCAGGCCAACACTCCGAGTCACAGAAGAAGATAAGAGAAGCCATGTTGGATCAGGCCAGTGGCCCATCCAGTCCAATACTCTGTATCGCACAGCGGCCAATATATATATATATACACACACACAAACACGAAGGAGAAACACACGGGTGCCCCTCGTGAACTTTTAAGCTTTGTTTTAAGAACCTTGTTCCCATGAGGAGCTTCCGGAACTCCATTTCACTGTGTTCCCCCAGGGGGGAAAAAAGTCCTGCTTATTCTGTTTCTGCTGGCTTCAACCAGATGGCAAAATCATCCTCTACATCTGCAGAGAATTCCCCAGATGCTACCTGCACGCCCTCAAGCTCACCAGAGCCCTCGTGCGGTTTAGCAACTTAGCTTGCGGAAGGCAACACAAAGGTCTGCGAGATGTTCATTTCCACCCCGAACGCACCATCCTGCACCCAGCCAACACCCCTCTAATGAGAATTTTCTCTGTCTGCCTCTCTTTTTCTTAACGCTGGAGGGAGTAGGGTTTTCCCCTCCAAAAAATTTATAGGTCAGATTGCCACCCTGCTGAAAAAAATAAAATAAAGGGAGGAAGGAAGAGATCGAGCATGACTTACGGGTGTTGATGCTCTTGCTGACAGAGTCAGAGTCCAGAGCATGGATGTACTCGTACATGGAACAGCCCAGCAGGTCCTTGGGAGTGTACCCAGCCACCTCGGCAATCCTGCCCGGAGAGACAGCAAGAGAAAGATGGCCGGAATGAGACAGGAAAGCGGCTCTCCCAAGGCTGGGGCGTTATTGTTCCAGCTCAGGTATTAATGCACACCCGCCAGCGCAGCCCCACCAGTGAGATCAGCCTTCTGAAAAAATTTTCAAGCAGAGGCCAGATAGCCAACTGACAGCAGTGATCCTGTGAACTTAGGGGGAGAGGTATTTGTAAAGTTCTTGCACTGTGCAGGGGGTTGGACTAGATGACGCTGGGGGTCGTAAGAACATAAGAGAAGCCCTGTTGGATCAGGCCAATGGCCCATCCAGTCCAACGCTCTGTGTCACACAGTGGCCAAAACCCAGGGGCCATCAGGAGGTCCCCCAGTGGGGCCAAGACGCTAGAAGCTTTCCCACTGTTGCCCCTTACCACCAAACACCAAGAATACAGAGCATCACTGCCCCAGACATAAGAAGATAAGCCACGATGGATCAGGCCAATGGCCCATCCAGTCCAACATTCTGTGTCACACAGTGGCCAAAAAAAACCCCAGGTGCCATCAGGAGATCTATTAGTGGGGCCAGGACACTAGAAGCCCTCCCACT
The DNA here is from genome assembly GCF_032191835.1 of Heteronotia binoei. Lineage (NCBI taxonomy): Eukaryota > Metazoa > Chordata > Lepidosauria > Squamata > Gekkonidae > Heteronotia > Heteronotia binoei. The sequence goes on along the minus strand of NC_083239.1, from coordinate 51,659,948 downwards.
GTTGCCCTTCCAAGCACCAAGAATACAGAGCATCACTGCTCCAGACAGAGAGTTCCAACAATACCTTGTGGCTAATAGCCACTGATGGACCTCTGCTCCAGATGTTTATCCAATCCCCTCTTGAAGCTGGCTATGCTGGCAGCCGCAACCACCTCCTGCGGCAGTGAATTCCACCTGTTAATCCCCCTTTGGGTGAAGAAGGACTTCCTTTTATCCGTTTTAACCTGACTGCTCAGCAATTTCATTAAGTGCCCGCAAGTTCTTGCATTGTGAGAAAGGGAGAAAAGGACTTCTTTCTCTACGTTCTGGGAGGCTCCAGTCCGGAGACGTTCCCACCTCAGCTACCTCTGCCTCACCTCTCGTCACAGTAGGTGAACTTCATGTCCATGGTGTGGCGGCTGAGGAAGGTGCCGCTGTCCAGGGGCGTCTCAATGTTGGCTGGGTGGGGAATGGCCTCGCAGATCAGCACCAGGCAACGCAACGGGGGCTCGGTGAAGCCCCCCTCCGGCTCCTTGTCTCCCGCTGGCTTGGCAGGCGCGTAGGACCTCATGTGGCCGGCACAGTGCAGGACCTACGGGGAGCAACAGGCAGATCAAGAGATCAGTAGCAGCAGTGGCAGCCGCAGGTCCCGTCTGCTTGCCCACAAAGGTCCCAGAAACATAAGAACGTAAGAGAAGCCATGTTGGATCAGGCCAATGGCCCATCCAGTCCAACACTCTGTGTCACACAGTGGCCAAAAAAACCAGTTGCTGTCAGGAGGTCCATCAGTGGGGCCAGGACACTAGAAGCCCCCCCACTGTGTCCCCCCACCAAAGCACCAAGAATACAGAGCATCACTTCCCCAGACATAAGAGAAGCCATGCTGGATCAAGCCAGTGGCCTATCCAGTCCAACACTCTGTGTCACACGGTGGCCAAAAAGCCAGGTGCCAACAGGAGGTCCACCAGTGGGGCCAGGACATTAGAAGCCCTCCCACTGTGCCCCCCCCCCAAAACACCAAAGATACAGAGCATCACTGCCCCAGACAGAGAGTTCCAACAATATGCTGTGGCTAATAGCCACTGATGGACCTCTGCTCCAGATGTTTATCCAATCCCCTCTTGAAGCTGGCTATGCTTGTAGCCAACACCACCTCCTGTGGCAGTGAATTCCATGGGTTAATCTCCCTTTGGGTGAAGAAGGACTTCCTTTTATCCGTTCTAACCTGACTGCTCAGCAATTTCATGGAGTGCCCACGAGTTCTTGTACAGTGAGAAAGGGAGAAAAGGACTTATTTCTCTACCTTCTCTAGAGGTAACGACTCGGTGCTTGCACAGGGGACTACCTTTACCTTTTGCTTCGCTCACTCCATGAAGCCCCCATCTCTGGTTTCTAGAAGTCCCTCCACCAACACTCCTTCTCTGACATATATGAACCTATGAAGCTGCCTTATACTGAATCAGACCCTCCTTGGCCCATCAAAGTCAGTCTTGTCTACTCAAACTGGCAGCGGCTCTCCAGGGTCTCAAGCAAAGGTTCTTCACGCCTGCTTGCCTGGACCCTTTTTAGTTGGAGATGCCGGGGATTGAACCTGGGACCTTCTGCTTACGAAGCAGATGCTCTACCACTGAGCCGCCGTCCCTCCCCATCTGTACCGTGCCACCCACACTCACTTTCCAGGTGGCTGATTTGAGGTTCACAGTGCGCCCCCTGGTGGTCAGGGTGCTCTTCATGCGCAGGGAGAAGCTGCGCTCTGTCTTCACTTCCTTCTTCTTAGAGAAACCTGCGGAAGGTGAGGGGTCAAAAAAAAAACGTAAAGAAGTGGGCCAAGGAAAGAGAACAGGAGGGCAGGAACTGAGCTTCTTTTCCCACATGAAGCTGTGATTGGGGCACCCAGGTTAATAAAGGGTCAGCTTGTGCTAGCAGCTCTAAAAAGGGGAGGGGGGATTTTACTATTTGTAAGCTTCTGGGAGCTTACTATTCTGTCATTGTGCCGTTTTACATTCTAAACCACTGCCTACCAGATAATTTTACTTCACTGTCATTGGTTCTTATATCTGTACCATGTTGCATTCTGGGTCACTGCCGGTATGGCTCTGCTCAGCTATGTATGGCTTTGCTCACTGTGCTGGATTCCCTTAGGATTGGATCTTCTTGCAGTCCAAGGGACTCTCAAGAGTCTTCTCCATTGAGTGTTCCCTTCTCATTGGGTGGCCAAAGGATTTGAGCTTCAGCTTCAGCATCTGACCTTCCAGGGAACAGTCTGGGTTGATTTCCCTTAGGAGTGACTGATTGGATCTTCTTGCAGTCCAAGGGACTCTCAAGAGTCTTCTCCATTGAGTGTTCCCTTCTTATTGGGTGGCCAAAGGATTTGAGCTTCAGCATCTGACCTTCCAGGGAACAGTCTGGGTTGATTTCCCTTAGGAGTGACTGATTCGATCTTGCAGTCCAAGGGACTCTCAAGAGTCTTCTCCATTGGGTGTTCCCTTCTCATTGGGTGGCCAAAGGATTTGAGCTTCAGCTTCAGCATCTGACCTTCCAGGGAACAGTCTGGGTTGATTTCCCTTAGGAGTGACTGATTGGATCTTCTTGCAGTCCAAGGGACTCTCAAGTTACACTTTCCCAGATCAGGGGCTTCTGGGAAGGCAACCTAGGCTGCAACCAAACGGCTGCAATCTTGATGTCATTTTTGAAATAAAATAAAAAAAACCCTGCGATTTGAGAAGACAAAGCATTATTGCACGACTGCCTCCAAGGAGAGGCCCCACGCTGACAAGTTTGCACCAGTCCCACAGAAGGGGGCGCCCGGGCCCTTCCGCCTCCTCCCTGCCAACAACGGCTGGCTGCGTGCGGGACTCACCCTGCCTAGGGCTCAGTACATCTTGCAACTCTTCCTGGTCACAAGGATGAATGAAGTCAAAGACGCTGTGGCCGATGAGCTCCAGCTAGTGGAAGAAAAGGGGAAAATAAGAATCAGGGAGGCGGGGAGGTTGGAGGCAGCCCACCCTTTCCATCAAACGTGACGCCACATGCAAAAGCATGTGCCCACGGGAGACCATCTCTGCCAAGAGCCAGCCGATTGGTCGGGGCATTCTCGGAGGCGGCCAATCAGGAATCCCGCCCACCCCTTCTGTTCCCTTTCCCCCGTCTTCCCACGTATGTCATTAAGAACTTTAAAGCCGAGTCACATATCAGGAAGAAAGCGTCGTCCTCCAAAGGCATTTGAGAGGCAGCAGAGAAGAATGCTTTTCGGTTACAAAAGGGGAAAAAAAAAATATTTTGCAGAAACACTTAAGCCGGCACGTTGGAAGCAAATATAATGACTCCGTTTCAAAGGGAAAAGAGGGCTTTGGTGAATTCTGAAGTGTAAATTGGAGGCATTTAAGCCTCCCCCTGGCGATGCAATTTTCCTCGGAGGGAAGAATTATCGTTCCCCCAAAAAATAAATAAATTGCGGCCGCCGTGTTTTAAATTCTCCGGTAGAAGAAAAAGGGTCAATTAAGAAATCAATTTGGTGTTTTTTTTGGGGGGGGGGATTAATAAGTCTCTCTGAAACACAAAAAGAAAATTGCCAGCACCACTGAACAAGACTGAAAAAGCTTTTTGTATTTTGTTTTTTTTTTAAATTTGGAAAAGTGTCCAGTGCTCAGAAATAATGAAAGTTTTGCCACAAGTGACTTTCAAATAGAGACCAACTCTGCATTTAATACCATTTTTTAAAAGGGGCGGGGGCTTCTAGGTGCAATATTCTACTACTTTTGGAGACGGACCATGATCCAAATTACCTATTAAGAACGTAAGAAGAGCCCTGCTGGATTTGACCCAATAGTCCAGGGGTGGCCAACGGTAGCTCTCCAGATGTTTTTTGCCTACAACTCCCATCGGCCCCAGCCATTGGCCATGCTGGCTGGGGCTGATAGGAGTTGTAGGCAAAAAAAACATCTGGAGAGCTACCGTTGGCCACCCCTGCAATAGTCCATCTAGTCCAGCATCTAGTTTGAAAGAACGGCCATGCTATCAAGTTAACTCTCCATGCTAGCAAATTATGATGTCTGTAAAATAGTACACATAGCATGTAAAATAGTTTAGGGGACAAATACTGAGAGAATTTTGGAAAGCCTGGCAACCATACTGAAGTCACATGCTCATATAACATCGTCACCGCTCTTTGGGGAAATTGTTTGTAGCTGTAGTTAAGTGTCTGTTACACTGGTGTTGTCAAAAAGCTGTTGAGCAAAACACTGAAGTTCTTATAAAACTGTAAAGAATTGTATACTATTTTGCAGACATAATAATTGTCTAGCATGGCGAGTGTACTTGATAGTACGGTTCTGTTACCCCTGGGGTTCCAGTATTTGTTATTGTTGTCACAGAGTGGCCAAACAGTTCCCCGGAGGGCCAACAACAGGGCAGAGAGGCCGAGGCCTTCATAAGAACATCAGAAGAGCCCTGCTGGAAGACCAGTGGTTCATCTAGTCCAGCCTCCTGCCTCACACAGTGGCCAACCAGTTCCCCTGGAGGGCCAACAACAGGGCAGAGAGGCTGAGGCCTTCCTAAGAACCTCAGAAGAGCCCTGCTGGAAGACCAGTGGTTCATCTAGTCCAGCCTCCTGTCTCACACAGTGGCCAACCAGTTCCTCTGGAGAGCCAACAACAGGGCAGAGAGACCGAGGCCTTCATAAGAACATCAGAAGAGCCCTGCTGGAAGACCAGTGGTTCATCTAGTCCAGCCTCCTGTCTCACACAGTGGCCAACCAGTTCCTCTGGAGAGCCAACAACAGGGCAGAGAGGCCAAGGCCTTCATAAGAACATCAGAAGAGCCCTGCTTGATTAGACCAGTGAGGGTCCATCTAGTCCAGCATCCATCCTCACATAGTGGCCAACCAGTTCCTCTGGAGGGCCAACAACAGGGCAGAGAGGCCGAGGCCTTCATAAGAACATCAGAAGAGCCCTGCTGGATCAGACCAGGGAGGGTCCATCTAGTCCAGCATCCCGTCTCACACAGTGGCCAACCAGTTCCTCTGGAGGTCAGACAACAGGGCAGAGAGGCTGAGGCCTTCCCCTGAGAAGAACCTCAGAAGAGCCCTGCTGTGTCAGACCAGTGAGGCTCCGTCTAGTCCAGCCTCCTGTCTCACACAGTGGCCAACCAGTTCCTCTGGACAGCCAACAACAGGGCAGAGAGGCCAAGGCCTTCATAAGAACATCAGAAGAGCCCTGCTGGAAGACCAGTGGTTCATCTAGTCCAGCCTCCTGTCTCACACAGTGGCCAACCAGTTCCTCTGGAGAGCCAACAACAGGGCAGAGAGGCTGAGGCCTTCATAAGAACATCAGAAGAGCCCTGCCGGAAGACCAGTGGTTCATCTAGTCCAGCCTCCTGTCTCACACAGTGGCCAACCAGTTCCTCTGGAGAGCCAACAACAGGGCAGAGAGGCCAAGGCCTTCATAAGAACATCAGAAGAGCCCTGCTTGATTAGACCAGTGAGGGTCCATCTAGTCCAGCATCCATCCTCACATAGTGGCCAACCAGTTCCTCTGGAGGGCCAACAACAGGGCAGAGAGGCCGAGGCCTTCATAAGAACATCAGAAGAGCCCTGCTGGATCAGACCAGGGAGGGTCCATCTAGTCCAGCATCCCGTCTCACACAGTGGCCAACCAGTTCCTCTGGAGGTCAGACAACAGGGCAGAGAGGCTGAGGCCTTCCCCTGAGAAGAACCTCAGAAGAGCCCTGCTGTGTCAGACCAGTGAGGCTCCGTCTAGTCCAGCCTCCTGTCTCACACAGTGGCCAACCAGTTCCTCTGGATAGCCAACAACAGGGCAGAGAGGCCGAGGCCTTCATAAGAACATCAGAAGAGCCCTGCTGGAAGACCAGTGGTTCATCTAGTCCAGCCTCCTGTCTCACACAGTGGCCAACCAGTTCCTCTGGAGAGCCAACAACAGGGCAGAGAGGCCAAGGCCTTCATAAGAACATCAGAAGAGCCCTGCTTGATTAGACCAGTGAGGGTCCATCTAGTCCAGCATCCATCCTCACATAGTGGCCAACCAGTTCCTCTGGACAGCCAACAGCAGGGCATAGAAGCCGAGGCCATCCCCTGATATGAACATAGATGAGTCTTGCTGCATCAGACGAGTGGGGGTCCACCTAGTCTCACAGTGGCCAGTAAGTTTCTCTGGAGGGCCAACAACAGGTCATAGAGACTGAGACCTTCATAAGAACACCAGAAGAGCCTTGCTGGATTAGACCAGTGAGAGCTCATCTAGTCCAGCCTCCTGTCTCACACAGGGGGCCACCCAGTTCCTCAGGAGGGTCAACAACAGGGCATAGAGACTGAGGCCTTCATAAGAACACCAGAAGAGCCCTGCTGGATCAGACCAGGGGTCCAGATAGTCCAGCATCCTGTCTCACAACTGGCTCTCTTGAGGTCCAACAAATAGGGCAGAGAGGCAGAGGTCTACCACCAATGTTACCTGCTGATTCTGGGATTCAGAGGTTTAGTGCCTCTGAATGTGGAGGTTCCTCTAAGTCACCATGGCTAGTATACTTATTTGCCACGGACCTATCTAATCCCCTTTTAAGGGCATCTATGCCTGCAGCCATCAATACAGGCTCCGGCAGTAAATTCCACCTTTTAATCACTCTCTGTGTAAAGTCGTATTTCCTTTTGTCCATTCTGAACCTACTGCCATCAGCGTCACTGGCTGTCAAGTTCTAGTATTTTGGGAGAGGGAGAAAAAGTTCTCTTCATCAACTCTCTCCACCCCGTGCATAATTTTATAAATCTCACTCATTCCCCTCCCCCTTAGTTGTCTCTTCTCTAATAAGAACATAACATAAGAGAAGACAGGTGTTCCCTTCCCCATGCCCTGCTTGCTGCCCAAAATCTACCAGTCCTGGGGAAGTACCAGTATCATTGGCCCAGTTCTCTGGCTAAGGAATTTATAGAATACTGAGATGGCAAGGACTCATTTTACTGCACATTCTCAGGGGAAGACCACAGCTTCTCTGCCCTGTTGTTGGCCCTCCGGAGGAACTGGTTGGCCACTGTGTGAGACAGGAGGCTGGACTAGATGGACCCTCACTGGTCTGATCCAGCAGGGCTCTCCTGATGTTCGTCTCAGGTGAAGGCCTCAGCCTCTGCGCCTTGTTGCTGGCCCTCCAGAGGAACTGGCTGGCCCCTGTGCGAGGAGGCTGGACTAGACGGACCCTCACTGGTCTGACCCAGCAGGGCTCTTCTGATGCTCTTCTCAGGGGAAGGCGTTGACCTCTCTGCCCTGTTCTAGGCCCTCCAGAGGAACTGGTTGGCCACTGTGTGAGACAGGAGGCTGGACAAGATGGACCCTCCCTGGTCTGATCCAGCAGGGCTCTTCTGATGCTCTTCTCAGGGGAAGACCTCGGCCTCTGTTGCTGGCACTCCAGGGAACTGGTTGGCCACTGGGTGAGACAAGATGCTGGACTAGATGGACTACTGGTCTGATCCAGCAGGGCTCTTCTGATGTTCTTATGAAGGCCTCAGCCTCCATGCCCTGTTGTTGGCCCTCCAGAGGAACTGGTTGGCCACTGTGTGAGACAGGAGGCTTGACTAGATGGACCCTGCCTGGTCTGATCCAGCAGGGCTCTTCTGATGTTCTTCTCAGGGGAAGGCCTTAGCCTCTCTGTCCAGTTGCTGGCCCTCCAGAGGAACTGGTTGGCCACTTTGTGAGGCAGGAGGCTGGGCTAGATGGACCACTGCTCTGACCCAGCAGGGCTCTTCTGGTGTTCTTAAGAGGAACGGTAAGGTAGGCCGCCTCTGTTCAAAGCCACAAGTGCCACTGGTACAGCAGCAGTGCTCCAGCCCAGCATCCCCCACCCCCCTAGGCGCACAGCCCTCAAGCTGCTGTGAGTCCAAATCCAGCATCTCCTCACTGCCTCCTGCCCCAGTCGCATCTTTCCCACCAATCTGACAGAACCGTAAAAGAGTCAAGAAGTGGAAACTCGCTCTTCCCTCCGTCCACCCCGCAAGGCTGTCCCAAAGCAGCCCCTCACCTGACTCAGGCCCAGGTGTTTGTTGACGTTCTCGGAGAGGTAGATCATGTCACCCTCCTCCGTCAGGACCATGAGGAAGCCGTCCAGGGCCTTCAGGTAATAGGCGTCCACCTGCTCCTCCGCTTCCACTTCGTTCTTCCAGTCTCCTGCAACAAAGCAGCAGAAGAAAGCTGCTGTGAGGAAATGCAGGAGTTTGGTGTAGTGGTTAAGTGTGCGGACTCTTATCTGAGAGAACCGGGCTTGATTCCCCACTCCTCCACTTGCACCTGCTGGAATGGCCTTGGGTCAGCCGTAGCTCTGGCAGAGGTTGTCTTTAAAAGGGCAGACTCTTATCTGGGAGAACCAGGTTTGATTCCTCCACTCCTCCACTTGCACCTGCTGGAATGGCCTTGGGTCAGCCGTAGCTCTGGCAGAGGTTGTCCTTGAAAGGGCAGCTTCTGGGAGGGCCCTCTCAGGGTGTCTGTTGTGGGGGAAGGAGATAAAGGAGATTGTAGGCCGCTTTGAGACTCTGTCCTTGAAAGGGCAGCTTCTGGGAGACCTCTCTCAGCCCCACCCACCTCACAGGGTGTCTGTTGTAGGGGGAGAAGACATAGGCGATTGTAAGCCGCTCTGAGTCTCTGATTCAGGGAGAAGGGCGGGGTATAAATCTGCAATCTTCTTCTTCTCGAACTGGCCTTGGACTCCAGGATGTAGTTTGGGAATGGGGGTGGAGTAAGATGTGGCCCTGAATCATAGGATCACAGAGTTGGAAGGGACCTCCAAGGTCATCTAGTCCAACCCCCTGCACAAGGCAGGAAATTCACAAATACCTCCCCCTAAAATCACAGGATCAGCATTGCTGTCAGATGGCCACCTCGCCTCTGTTTACAAACCTCCAAGGAAAGAACCCCACCACCTCCCAAGGAGGAAGCCTGCTGAAATGAGGAAGGCTGTAGACTTATACCCCGCCCTTCTCTCTGAACTCAGAGACTCAGAGCGGCTTACAATCTCCTATATCTTCTCCCCCCACAACAGATACCCTGTGAGGTGGGTGGGGCTGAGAGGGCTCTCACAGCAGCTGCCCTTTCAAGGACAACTCCTATGAGAGCTATGGCTGACCCAAGGCCGTTCCAGCAGCTGCAAGTGGAGGAGCAGGGAATCAAACCCAGTTCTCCCAGATAAGAGTCTGCCCTTTCAAGGACAACTCCTGCAAGAGCTATGGCTGACCCAAGACCATTCCAGCAGCTGCAAGTGAAGGAGTGAGGGAATCAAACCCGGTTCTCCCAGATAAGAGTCCGAGCACTTCACCACCACACCAACACTGGTTCTCTCTGGAACCACTCTCTCAGGAAGTTCCTAATGAAGCTTTTACACCCAGGTTTTACACACTAGAAAGGCTGCAAGAAGGTCCCCCAGCCCCATCTCTAAGAGGACAAGCCAGTCCTTACCGGAGGTCAGCAGCTTGTGCATCCGCAGGTAGCTGATGGTCAGGCGCATGATGGAGGCCTTGTCCAGGTGGGCGCTGACCCCCCGGGCAAAAGGCAACGTGTGGGCCAGCTGATAGAACACTTCCGTCTCTTTGCTGCGGCGGCATCGTGCTGCGTCCCGCGACTTCTCCTTCCGGATCTCTGTGGTGGATCTGTGTGGGAGGAGAGGGCACGGGTCAAAGCCGACATCTGTGTAAGCATCTCAAGAGCAGGCTTAGCCATTAGGGGTCCCACCAAACCAGCTGCTGACGCACCTCACTTCTGAAGCCACCCTTCGGAGAAGAATTGATCGTGCCCACTCTAAGAGGCTAATGGCTCCCCCGAGGGGATTGGTTGATTGCCAGAATTCACCCAAAGGGTGATTAGAATCATAGAATCCTAGAGCTGAAAGGGACCTCCAGGGTCATCTAGTCCAACCCCCTGCACAATGCAGGAAACTCACAAACACCTCCCCTTAAATTCACAGGATAGAATCCTAGAATCCTAGAGTTGGAAGGGACCTCCAGGGTCATCTAGTCCAACCCCCAGAACAATGCAGGAGACTCACAAACACCTCCCCCTAAATTCACAAGATAGAATCCTAGAATCCTAGAGTTGGAAGGGACCTCCAGGGTCATCTAGTCCAACCTCCTGCACAATGCAGGAAACTCACAAATACCTCCCCCTAAATTCACAGGATCCTCATTGCTGTTGGATGGCCATCTAGCCTCTGTTGAAGAACCTCCAAGGAAGGAGAACCCACCACCGCCCAAGGAGGAAGCCTGTTAGAATCATAGAAGAGTTGGAAGGAACCTCCAGGATCATCTAGTCCAACCCCCTGCACAATGCAGGAAGCTCACAAAGACCTCCCCCTAAATTCACAGGATCTTCATTGCTGTCAAATGGCCATCGAGCCTCTGTTGAAAAACCTCCAAGGAAGGAGAACCCACCACCTCCCAAGGAGGAAGCCTGTTAGAATCATAGAAGAGTTGGAAAGAACCTCCAGGGTCATCTAATCCAACCCCCTGCACAATGCAGGAAACTCACAAATTCCTCCCCCTAAATTCACAGGATCCTCATTGCTGTCGGATGGCCATTTAGCCTCTGTTGAAAAACCTCCAAGGAAGGAGAGCCCACCACTTCCCGAGGAAGCCTGTTCCACTGAGGAATTGCTCTAACGGTCAAGAAGTTCTTCCTAATGTTGAGCCAGAAACAATTCTGATTTAATTTCAACCCATTGGTTCTGGTCCTACCTTCCGGGGCCACAGTAAAGAATTCCACACCATCCGCTATAATGACAGCCCTTCAAGTACTTGAAGATGGTGATCCTATCACCTCTCAGCCACCTCCTCTCCATGGAGCATGGAATTCACTGCCATAGGAGGTTGTGATAGCTACATGCCTAGATGGCTTCAAGAGGGGACTGGATAAACATCTGGAGCAGAGGTCCATCAGTGGCTATTAGCCACAGGATATAGATGGAACCCTCTGTGTGGGACAGTGATGCTCTGGGTCCATGGGGAGGGGCACATTGGGAGAACTTCTAGTGTCCCGGCCCCAGCTCTGGCTGACCCAAGCCCATTCCAGCAGGTGCGTGTGGAGGAGTGGGGAATCAAACCCAGTTCTCCCTGATAAGAGCCCGCGCACTGAACCACTACACCAAACTGGCTCCTACTGTCTGGCTGCACTTCCTGTGGCAGCCATTTTGTGGCTCTGTCCACTGCCCTGGATCAGAATTCCAAATGCTTTCACAGGCTCAAAAAGGCTGAGGAATTCGAACACAGGACATAGATTGCTGGCATGGCAAAAATGGCTCTCCTTTTCTACCCGAGTCCTAGTTTTATTCCCTCAATATTCCCTCAAGCGTTTCCTTCAATTAAACAAAGAAACGACTCGGAGAGTGAGATAACTTTTGATCTATTCTCCTCAAAGGCCAAGCTATAAATTACAATAAGCCCTTGTAGCGTTGTTCGGTTTCGGACTCAAAAGGGAAGAGGCTTGGATGACGAAACGCACACCACCCCCACGTTAGGAATTCTCTGGTTGTGGAAGGGTGGCATTTCAAGCAGAAGAGGGTTTGCCTGCATGCAAATGTATGCACAAACAGCCAGGTAGTAACAGAATCACAGCACGCAACGCCCACTGATCTCTCCCAAAGCCCTCGCCCTCCCCACTTACAAATTATAATTTTATAATTTAAACCGCTTTAAAAGAAAGATTCATGGAAGATAGGTCTATCAGGGGCTACTAGCCATGTAACTGAGGGAAACCTCCACATTCAGAGGCACTAAACCTCTGAATCCCAGAGCCAGGAGGAAACACCAGGGGAAGGCCTCGGCCTCTCTGCCCTGTTGTTGGACTTCCAGAGGAATTGGTTGGCTGCTGTGTGAAACAGGAGGCTGGACTGGACGGACCCTCCCTGGTCTGATCCAGCAGGGCTCTTCTGATGTTCTTATGAAGGCCCTTCAGAGGAACTGGTTGGCCACTGTGTGAGGCAGGAGGCTGGACTAGACGGACCCTCACTGGTCTGATCCAGCAGGGCTCTTCTGAGGTTCTTATGAAGGCCTCAGCCTCTCTGCCCTGTTGCTGGCCCTCCAGAGGAACTGGTTGGCCACTGTGTGAGACAGGAGGCTGGACTAGATGGCTCCTCACTGGTCTGATCCAGCAGGGCTCTTCTGATGTTCTTCTCAGGGGAAGGCCTCAGCCTCCCTGCCCTGTTGTTGGACCTCCAGAGGAACTGGTTGGCCACTGTGTGAGGCAGAAGGCTGGACTAGATGGACCCTCACTGGTCTGACCCAGCAGGGCTCTTCTGATGCTCTTCTCAGGGGAAGGCCTCAGCCTCCCTGCCCTGTTGTTGGACCTCCAGAGGAACTGGTTGGCCACTGAGTGAGACAGGAGGCTGGACTAGATGGACCCTCACTGGTCTGATCCAGCAGGGCTCTTCTGATGTTCTTATGAAGGCCTTGGCCTCTCTGCCCTGTTGTTGGCCCTTCAGAGGAACTGGTTGGCCACTCTGTGAGGCAGGAGGCTGGACTAGATGGACCCTCCCTGGTCTGATCCAGCAGGGCTCTTCTTATGTTCTTATGAAGGCCTCAGCCTCTATGCCCTGTTGTTTGCCCTCCAGAGGCCACTGTGTGAGACAGGAAGTTGGACTAGATGGACCCTCACTGGTCTGATCCAGCAGGGCTCTTCTGATGTTCTTATGAAGGCCTTGGCCTCTCTACCCTGTTGTTGGCCCTTCAGAGGAACTGGTTGGCCACTGTGTGAGGCAGGAGGCTGGACTAGATGGACCCTCCCTGGTCTGATTCAGCAGGGCTCTGCTTATGTTCTTATGAAGGCCTCAGCCTCTATGCCCTGTTGTTGGCCCTCCAGAGGCCACTGTGTGAGACAGGAGCCTGGACTAGATGGACCCTCACTGGTCTGATCCAGCAGGGCTCTTCTGATGTTCTTATGAAGGCCTCAGCCTCTCTGCCCTGATGTTGGCCCTTCAGAGGAACTGGTTGGCCACTGTATGAGGCAGGAGGCTGGACTAGACGGACCCCCACTGGTCTGATCCAGCAAGACTCTTCTATATTCATATCAGGGGATGGCCTCGGCCTCTATGCCCTGTTGTTGGCTGTCCAGAGGAACTGATTGGCCCCCATGTGAGACAGGATGCTGGGCTAATTTTATTGTATTGTTTCTAATTTTAAATAGTAGGTTTTTATTGTTGTTCAGCTTATGTTGTCATCCGCCCTGAGCCCATTTACAGGAAAAGGCGGCATATAAGCCTACTAAATCGATAGATGGACCCCTGGTCTGATCCAGCAGAACTCTTCTTCTTATCCTACTCTTTTCACAAGCTCCAGCCTTGTATACACCCTTTTCCCATCTCCTTCCACTTGCTACTAAAACACTGGAAGGCAGGGTTGGGCGAGAAAAAGAGTGATTGCCTAAGCAAGAATTCGAACCCACATCTCCCTGGTTTATGCCGGTCGTTCTAACTGCTGCCCCACACTCGCTTTCTTTTGGAAGGTTCTTACATGCAAAACCAGACACCCACCCGGAGCCTGAATACCCAGTGACAAAGGCACATTGTCCGCCCGCCCTTCATGGAGGACTGTAATTTGCATGGAGTCTCATCTGGAAAAGCAGACTGTTAAGTGGAACAATTAAACGAATGAAGCAAAACCAGGCCTCATCTTGGGCAAGAGCTCACAGGACCAGAGCTCTGAAACCTTTAGATTTGATTGTGCTTTCTTTCTTACTCCCCGCCCCCTCAAAAAAAAAATACTTATTTCTTTGCTCCATTTTTCAAGCCCCCTGTGAGAATTTTGCTGAACTCTAAGATCTGACAAAGAGCCCCGTGGTACAGAGTGGTAAAGCTGCAGTCCTGCAATCCGAGCTCTCTGCTCATGACCTGAGTTCGATCCCGGCGGCAGCTGGGTTCAGGTAGCTGGCTCCAGGTTGACTCAGCCTTCCAGTCTTCCGAGGTCGGTCAAATGAGTACCCAGCTTGCTGGGGGGCGGGGAAGTGTAGATGACTGGGGAAGGCAATGGCAAACCACCCCGTAAAAAGTCTGCCATGAAAACGTGATGCGACGTCATCCCCAGACTCACAAACAACTGGTGTTTGCGCAGGGGGCTACCTTTACCTTTTTTTTAAAGATCTGACAAACTTGCTAATATTTTTCCCCATAAAAAAACGGGAAAATAACCAAAACATATCAAGCAGACAGGTGGAAATCTTCCTTATGCCACTGTGGCTGCATAGGAGAAAGTAATTTAAAAAGTATGAGGGGAGTCAGGTTTTATGATGACAACTATAATTCAAGGTGCATTGTAAGGTAGATAATTCAGTACACCTTCCAGTGATGTCAGGGCTTGCGGCATAGCAAACGAGTTGTGTTTATGAGCTCCAGCACCTCTTTTTCTACAAAACGACCCCCGAGCAAAACCAGATGAACACACCCGCCCACAACACCCATCTACAGCCCCTTCTATCACACACGTCTCCTGCTATTCCTCCATCAGGGCAATATAGGGAGTTTTTCCACATTTATCCTTACACTAATCCTTTGGGGCAGACCAAGAAAGAGAGACGTAACCTCAGCCCAGCCAGCAAGTTAGCTTGGCAAAGCTGGGATTTCAGCCTGGGGTTTCCAGCCCAACTCTATCCACGACACTGCACTCAGGGTCAGCTCTGTGAATTCCACCTGGAATTTAACCCTCCCAGGGGCTCCATGCAAAAGATTAACAGTCTTGGCCTACCCCCTGGATCCATCCCCATCCACATTGGCCCCAATGGTATAAAGCAGGGGTGGCCAGATTTGCATAAGGTAAGAGTCACATAGAATAAACAAAGAGCCACAAGACATCAGGAGTTTGAGAGCCACCAGATAGTAAGGCAGGCAGGCAAATAGATGGGGGAGGGAGGGAGAGATGGAAAGAAAGCCACTTTAAATTCATTATTCAAGCCACCAGCTGACTTGGCTTGCAGAAGTGATTTTGGTGTAGCGGTTAAGTGTGCAGACTCTTATCTGGGAGAACCGGGTTTGATTCCCCACTCCTCCACTTGCACCTGCTGGCATGGCCTTGGGTCAGCCATAGCTCTGGCAGAGGTTGTCCTTGAAAGGGCAGCTGCTGTGAGAGCCCTCCCCAGCCCCACCCACCTCACAGGGTGTCTGTTGTGGGGGAGGAAGATAAAGGAGATTGTGAGCCGCTCTGAGACTCTTCGGAGTGGAGGGCGGGATATAAATCCAATATCTTCTTCTTCTTCTTCTTTAAAAACAGACATGGTTTCTCCAAGCCAGCCAACACGCAATGGGGGCTTCGAGAGCCACATGTGGCCCACCCTGGTGTACAGTAAACTGTGCAAACAACATCCACCAACAGGTACAGATCTCAGCCAGGCAGTTAATATTAAACACGCCCTTTCCGCAACAGCATATCCCTCCCTTGAGAAGCGCCCCACAACCCACATATACTGTTTCCACAACTGAGAAACAGAATCATCACACCAAAGGAACACACACCGCTTGCTTACAAAACAGAGCGTCTCTCGACAGGCTGGCACATGGCGAACGTTCTTCTCCACTCCCGGTCTTCCCTCGACAGACCCACACCAACAGAAGTCCTGCCTAAAAACCTGTTGTGTTTTTTTTTACAAAAATGAAATGAACATCTTGGGCTTTCCTACAACGAGACTTCCCTATCAGGCTGCCAACTTCCCACGATGACCGCAGGGAAATAAGAACATAAGAGAAGCCATGTTGCATCAGGCCAATGGCCCATCCAGTCCAACACTCTGTGTCACACAGTGGCCAATACACACACACACACACACACACCATGGCTAAAAGCCACTGATGGACCTCTGCTCCAGATATTTATCCGATCCCCTCTTGAAGCTGGCTATGCTGGCAGCCGTCAGGACCTCCTGTGGCAGTGAATTCCACGTGTTAATCACCCTTTGGGGGAAGAAGGACTTCCTTTTATTCGCTCTAATCCAACTGCTCAGCAATTTCACTGAATGCCCACGAGTTCTTGTATTGTGAGAAAGGAAGAAAAGGACTTCTTTCTCTACTTTCTCCATCCCATGCATAATCTTGTCAACCTCTATCACGTCACCCCGCAGTCAACGTTTCTTCAAGCTAAAGAGCCCCAGGCATTTTAACCTTTCTTCATAGGGAAAGTGTTCCAAACCTTGAATCATTCTAGTTGCCCTTTTCTGCACTTTTTCCAATGCTATAATATCCTTTTTGAGGTGTGGAGACCAGAATTGTACACAGTATTCCAAATGAGACTGCACCATCGATTTATACAGGGGCATTATGATACTGGCTGATTTGTTTTCAAATCCCTTCCTAATAATTCCCAGCATGGCGTTGGCCTTTTTTATTGCAGACAGGAGGAAAGAAACCCATATAGAGACAAGGAAGAGATGCGCATAGATTAAAGGTCGGGGTGAGAAAAGCCCAAGACGATAAAAGGTCCCATTCCACAATCAAAAGCTACCTACGTCCTGGATTATACTCAGTGGTGGCTGACTATTTTGAACTATTTTGGCTGCGCATGCTAGTTAATCCTTGCCCCTCCCCCCCAATATCTCCCCCACCCACCCATCATCAATTTCAAATCTCTTTCCTGCACCCCAAATATACTGCTCCATCCTGCACCGTTTAGGTGGAGTAAAATCTATCTCAGGTCTTTCCACAGCGTTCCCCTCTAGTTCAACTGCCCTCTCTGGTTCCATAACCCAGTTTCAGCGACTCTCCTGTTTTGCTCTGTTCCAGGCACCCACGCCTTCCAAAGTTACATCCTCTGAACTGACCCAAGAGAACCCCACTGGACCATCACTTTACAGATGTCACAGATCAAAAAGAAACAACCCCCAAAAAGAGAGGTGTTTGACCCCTGAGAGAACAGTGCGCTTACAGATTTGCCCGAGATCCAGAGAACCCACACAAACAAGCAACCTTGAAGTTCTGAAGGATCTTAAAAAGAGAGAATCGGCCCCGTCAAACGGATGCTTGTACTATCCGGCCAGATCCGCCTTGCAAGCACGCATGCCCCGAACACAACGAGCAGCATAAAACGTGAGCCCTGAGCCGCTCTTCAAACTGTTCCCCGCAAAAACAAAGCCGCAGAGAGCTCTGTGGATCTTGTGCAACTCTGGAATCGGAACTCGTGCCCCGCAGCGTGAAAGAACGGCGTGTAAACAGATCGCATGCGCCAACACCACTGCGTTCCGTCCTGAAATTTCCATCCTTGCCTGCACCCAGCTCCATCTTCCTCTCATGCGCCCAAAGCACCGTTGCCCTCACCTGTACCATCTCCTGCCCCTCCGCTTCTTCCGCCACCACCGCATGCCCTGGGCGCTCCCGCCGGTTCGCTCCCCAAGAAGAACAAGCGGGGCTTTCAGCTCCCCATGCCTCCTCCTGCATGCTTCCACCGTCCCGCCCCGCCTCCCGGCTCCGCTGGTCCCATTAAGGGTACAGCCTGTTCCATTTCTGTCTCTTGGCTCCCTGCCCGGGGCTCCGGGCTGCTGAGAACAAGCTGTTTTGCCACTGGGTAGCGCAGTGCCTTATCTCCTCTCCTTTGACTCATAGGGAAGAGGGGTCACGGAGGAGCCATGGCCAGTGGCCAGGTAAGGCACAGGGCACCCGACGCGGCCGGCGGCAAGTGGATCCTCATGCATGGTCACGTGGGGCGCAAAGCGGCAGCGCCGCTGGGCACGGAAGTGACCGCAACCCAAACATCAGCTTGCCAAGCAGGAGGAGAAAGGGAAGATCTTCCCGGCCCTCGGCAGAGTGGCAAAGGGCTCACCGGAACCCAGAACCCCTTCAGGGTTTCCAAGAAGTGGCTGTTTTGAAAGTGTCATGCTTTCCAGGAAGTGGAACTTTTTGACAGTATTCCCAGGGGCTAGCTACAGCAGGGATAGCCAAACTGAGGCTTGGGTTGCTCTTTCGTATTGTGTGGCTCTTGAAGCCCCCACCGCCCCATCAGCAGGCTTGGAGAAGGCATTTAAAGTTAAAGCTGCTTTCTTTTCACCTCTCCCTCCCTCGTCCCATCTATTTTCTTAGCTCCCCTCCCCTCCCTCCTGTCCTCTGGCTCTCAAACATCTGATGTTCATGTTTTGCAGCTCTCTAACATCTGATGTTTATTCTATGTGGCTCTTAGGTTAAGCAAGTTTGGCCACCACTGAGTTAGAGGTTATGCATGTAATGCCCTTTCTTTCTTTCTTTCTTTCTTTCTTTCTTTCTTTCTTTCTTTCTTTCTTTCTTTCTTTCTTTCTTTCTTTCTTTCTTTCTTTCTTTCCTCTCTTTCTCTCTCTCTCTCTTTCTCTCTCTCTTTCTTTCTTTGGAAGCATCTTTGGAGAGGGAGCTAGAGATGGAAGAAGTGAAGGACCCAAAGGGGCACACCACCTTTCCTATCCCAGGAGCGTCCCCTGCTTCCCCCACATGGGTTCCTCCCCCATTCCCTGCTGAGATCTCAAACAGTTACGTTTGCCCTGAAGTTAAATTAACTCTGCACATGAATAGAGGCAGAATTGCCTCGAGAGACCCCAAACTGACCCTGCATTTCTAAATATCTTTTGGGGCAAACTCCCTAACCACTGTTCCCTTCTAAGCTGAGTTAGTGGGAGCTAGTAAAAGGTAAAGGTAGTCCTCTGTGCAAGCACCAGTCATTTCCAACTCTGGGGTGACGTTGCTTTCACAACGTTTTCTCGGCAGACTTTTTAACGGGGTGGTTTGTCGTTGCCAGAAAGCTTCAACTGCAGTACTGCACTTTAGCACTCTGTGCCACGGGACTCTAGTGTGAGCTAGCTCACTGCTTTTTAGCCTTTGGCACAGACATTTTTGTCTCAGGTTAGGAAAAATGGCCCCACAGCACACTAATTGATGCACGAGCTCACAACTTTCATGCCAGTAGCTCACAAAGTAGAATCTCTGCTCACAGGACTCCTCCACGGCTTAGAGGGAGTATTGCCTCTAACGTGAAACAATTATTTTGCATTATTTTTAGTGTATTTATACATACACCGCCTTTCTCCTCCGTGGGGACCCAAAGCAACATACCTCCTTCTCCCCTCCTCCATTTTTATCCTCACAACCACCCTGTTTGGTAGGCTAAGCTGAGAGAACTGACTGACCCAAGGCTGCCCAGTGAGCTCCTGTGGGATTCGAACTCACGTCTCCCAGATCCTCGCCTGACACTTAAACGACAACCTTACTGGTTCTCCAAACAAAAATACTGCATTCCCACCCGTTTCAGTTCAGTTCGGTTTGGTTTATTGTCACAGTCACTGACCAGAACATTTTAGTCATCTACAACAACCTTAAAAGTACCTTATAGAAAGTCCCACAAAGAATCTGCGTGTTAAAATTTCATGACTTGAGGGTTATAAGAGTAAAAAAGAATTTAAAAGATTATTATTTAACCCTTCAAAGCATTTTAAAAAGTCATTTTTAAATTTGTTAAAGGATTTACCGTTTGGCCTATTTGTCTTGCTTTTTGCGTTCTTTATAAATAGAAGCATTCCCACCCGTTTCTGCTCCCAGAACTTTGCCACAAAAAACGATGTGGGTTTTGCGTTCCTGTAGTTAATTTTGGACGCATGTCTTTTTCCAAAGGCATCCCCCCCTTTGCGGAAGATGCACCAGCCCAGAGAACCAAGAAAACAGACATGAATCATAGAATCATAGAGTTGGAAGGGACCTCCAGGGTCATCAAACCCCTGCACAATGCAGGAAACCCACAAATACCTACCCCAAATTTACAGGATCTTCATCGCTGTCAGATGGCCATCTAGCCTCTGTTTAAAAACCTCCAAGAAAGGAGAGCCCACCACCTCCCCAGGAGGAAGCCTGTTCCACTGAGGAACTGGTCTGTCAGGAAGTTCTTCCCAATGTTGAGCAGGAAACTCTTCTGATTTAATTTCAACCCATTGGTTCTGGTCCTACTTTCCGGGGCCACAGAAAACAATTCCACCCCATCCTCTATAATGACAGCCCTTCAAGTACTTGAAGATTGTGTTCCTATCACCTCTCAGTCGCCTCCTCTCCAGGCTAAACGTGTCCAGCTACTTCAACCTTTCCTCGTAGGACTTGGTCCTGAGACCCCTCACCATCTTCGTCGCCCTCCTCTGGACTCGTTCCAGCTTGTCTAGATCCTTCTTAAAATGTGGTGCCCAAAACTGAACAGAATAAGACTTTAAGAAAGATGTGATTTCGGAATGCAGCGGCTGCAATGGCCAAATCAAGTCAAGGTTCACCTAGTAGGGTTGCCACGTCTGACTCAAGAAATATCTGGGGACTTTGGGGGTGGAGCCAGGAGACTTTGGGAGTGGAGCCAGGAGACTTTGGGGGTGGAGCCAGGAACAAGGGTAGGACGAGCACGATTGAACTCCAAAGGGAGTTCTGGCCATCATATCTAAAGGGACCGCACACCTTTTATGTTTAAAACAATTTATTGTAATATATTGTAGTATCAAGTCATCATTTGTCATTAAGCGTTAATACACATATATAACATTTTCTCCACCCCACCCCCCCTTTTACGACCTCCAGCAGTGCATGCCCCTGTATCAAACGTCCCCATATTTTTATTTAATCTAATTTGTTATATGGTAATAAAGTCTATCCATTAAAAAATCTTTCTCTGAAAAGCTCAAAAGTTATAATCCATCTTAATAGGATTTCTTCTTAATCATTGGGAAAAAGAAAAAAGAGATTATAATCCAATGATAATATCTTTTAAACTGTAATCCATATATCGTTTTGGGTTTTTTAAAAAGTTAACCATTGTCAAAAATCACCAAATGTCCTTTAACGTTCCATTTCTTTTCAATGTATTTTTGAAACTTACCCCAGTTGTTTTTAAATTTCTCTAAATCTGACTCAAGAAATATCTGGGGACTTTGGGGGTGGAGCCAGTAGGCTTTGGGGATGGAGCCAGGAGACATTGGGGGTGGAGCCAGGAGACATTGGGGCGGAGCCAGGAGCAAGGGTAGGATGAGCACGATTGAACTCCAAAGAGAGTTCCGGCCATCATATCTAAAGGGACCACACACCTTTTAAATGCCTTTTCCTCCATTTGGAAATAATGAAGGGTAGAGGCACTTTCTTTGGGGGCTCATAGAATTGGACCCCCTGGTCCAATCTTTTTGAAATTTGGAGGGGGGCTTCAGGGAAACAGGAAAGGGGGGCAACAACAATGCCCCACCCCCACCCCCACCTCCAGTACTTCAATCCGATCGATCCCTTTTGAGTTTCTGCTGCGCTGCCCTCTCTGCACCTGGGCACAGAATCCGATCCTCCAAGATAATTTTATTTCCAGGAAGGTTTCTAGCTCCTGAGTCTGCAAAGGCAGGCTGCAAAACACAGCCATCCTGAGGGCAGCTGCATCCGCCTGCGGTAGGGGAGCTGGATTCAAGTCCCGCCGTACCTCCCTTTGATCTCTGATTCTCAAAAGCTTCCACCCTGAAAACTTTGTTGGCTCTCTTAAGGCGCTTCTGGAATCGAATCTAGCTGGAAAGCATGCAGCCCGCACTTGAAGAAATCCCAGAAAGATGAACAGGGCAAGACTTCGCTCACAAACCTCTTCTGGTACAGCAGACAGAGTGGAAGACCAAAACACTGGGCAGCCTGGGGTTTTTTTTTGTATTTTGTGTGTGTGTGTGTGTGTGTGTGTGTGTGTGTGTGTGTCTGGAAAACAAAGTTGACTTCTGGTGAACCCCCCCCCCCCCAGTGGGGCTTGGACATTTCAGAGAGTGGCTCTATTGCCTGCCTTCACATTCCAGCTCTGGTGTTCCTTGGAGGTCTCCCATCCAGGGGTGGAATTCTAGCAGGAGCTCCTTTGAATATTAAGCCACGCACCCCTGATGTAGCCAATCCTCCAAGAGCTTACAAAAAAGAGCCTTGTAAGCTTTTGCGGGGTTGGCTACATCAGGGGGTGTGGCCTAATATGCAAAGGAGCTCTTGCTAGATTTCTACCTCAGCTCTCATCCAAGTACTTGCCAGGGTCGGCCCTGTTTAGCACCCAAGATCTGGTAAGAACAGGCTTGCCTGGGCTATCCAGGGCGATCTGGGTTTTAAATCCCCACTTCTACCACAGAAGCTTGCTGGGTGACCTTGAGTCCTTTGCAAACTCTCACCCTAGCCAACCTCACAGGGTTGCTGTAGTGAGAAAATGCTGGTGGGGAGAGTGAGGTTCTGTAAACCAATCTGAGTCCTGGTGGGGGGAGAAAAATGGGATATACATAAAGAAGATGATATTGGATTTATACCCTGCCCTCCACTCTGAATCTCAGAGTGGTTTACAATCTCCTCTACAACAGACACCCTGTGAGGTAGGTGGGGCTGAGAGAGCTCTGACAGAAACTGCCCTTTCAAGGACGGCTCTGCGAGAGCTATGGCTGACCCAAGGCCATTCCAGCAGGTGCAAGTGGAGGAGTGGGGAATCAAACCCGGTTCTCCCAGATAAGAGTCTGCCCTTTCAAGGGCAACCTCTGCCAGAGCTATGGCTGACCCAAGGCCATTCCAGCAGCTGCAAGTGGGGGAGTGGGGAATCAAGCCTGGTTCTCCCAGATAAGAGTCTGCCCTTTCAAGGACAACCTCTGCCAGAGCTATGGCTGACCCAAGGCCATTCCAGCAGCTGCAAGTGGAGGAGTGGGGAATCAAACCCGGTTCTCCCAGATAAGAGTCTGCCCTTTCAAGGACAACCTCTGCCAGAGCTATGGTTGACCCAAGGCCATTCCAGCAGCTGCAAATGGAGGAGTGGAGGATCAAACCCGGTTCTCCCAGATAAGAGTCTGCCCTTTCATGGATAACTTCTGCCAGAGCTCTGGCTGACCGAAGGCCATCCCAGCAGCTGCAAGTGGAGGAGTGGGGAATCATGCCCAGTTCTCCCAGATAAGAGTCCGTGCACTTCACCACTACACAAAACTAGCAAACAGAGGTAGAATAAACCCTGCAAAACAGTGTCAGCATCTTTGTTTTGTGAGGCTCTGGTGAAAGGGGTTGGGAAAGAGAAAGACAAACCCAACAGACACCAAAACACTTTTTTCAAAAGATGCTCCCAGAATCCCAGAGCGTTTTCGCACTGACCTTAATCAGCAGCGACGCCCCTCTTCACTGTGCAGGATCGGCGCGGATTTCGCACTAATTGCCGTGGAGCACCCGGAAGAGCCGGAAAGTCCCGCGGCTTTTGCGGCGCAAACGGAAACCGCCAAAAACCAGTTTCCATTTGCACCGCAAAAGCCGCGGGACTTTCCGGCTCTTCCGGGTGCTCCGCGGCAATTAGTGCGAAATCCGCGCCAATCCTGTGCGGTGAAGAGGGGCGTCGCTGCTGATTAAGGTCAGTGCGAAAACGCCCCCAGCAAAGACACCCCTCCTGGCATTTGAAACATTTACCCCCTGCCTCTTTGCATGGCCGCATCTGACACAGCTTCCCGGAGAAACCACAAAATAAAAATTTTGCTGAATGCAATAAAAACATCACAGGGCAACCGAGAGCCATAAAGCACATACAAATGCTGTAGAATCAAAAGCCCTAGCAAGCAACTTTAAAGGACCAACAAGGACTGGGTAGTTAAAACCAACCACGCTGCGAAGGGGGGCCTAAAGGGCTGGAAAGAATCAAAATTTCCATTGTCTGGTGAACAAACGAAGCTGCTTTTCTACTGAATCAGACCACTGCCTGGTCCATGTCTACTCAGACTGCCAGCCGCTCTCCAGGGTCTCAGACAGAGAAGAAGAATTGCAGATTTATACCCTGCTCTTCTCTCTGAATCAGAGACTCAGAGCAGCTTACAATTTCCTTTATCTTCGCCTCTCACACCCTGTGAGGTGGGTGGGGCTGAGAGGGCTCTCACAGCAGCTGCCCTTTCAAGGACAACCTCTGTGATATCCAGTATTCCAATGTGTTTCTCTTTTAGAATTGTGTTATCAGTATAATTATTTGTATTATACTCAAAATAGGGATATTGGCTGCATATCTCCTTACATATGCTTCATTCATTTTCACTATATTTTATTGTATTCCTTTTTCCGATGGCAAACCAGAAATATGTTTACATGGTAAAAAGCAAATTAGATGGACAAGAAAATCACTATCCAATGTATTTCTCTTTTAGCTTTGTTGACACACTCAAACAGGGACTTTGGTTGCTTATCCCATTACATATATTGAACCCATCTCCCATTGTCATTGACAAACAATCTCACATTTTGACGTACTGCTGGTTTTGTTGCTTTTGCATGCTCATGCTGCTCCGATCAACGGTTTGCTCAATTTGTTAATTTTACTATTCTGTCATTGTGCCATTTTACATTCTAAACCACTGCCTACCAGATAATTTTACTTCACTGCCATTGGTTCTCAAAATCTGTACCATGTTGCATTCTGGGCCACTGCCTACCAGCTATGGATGGCTCTGCTCAGCTCTGTATGGCTTTGCTCACTGCGCCGGATTCCTCGTCTGATGAAGTCTGCTTAAGAGCGCACGAAAGCTGACGTTCTAAATAAAAATTGGCTGGTCTTAAAGGTGCAACTTGACTCCTGCTTTGTTCAACTGCTTCAGACCAACACGGCTTCCCACTTGGATCAACCTCTCCAATAGCTATGGCTGACCCAAGGCCATTCCAGCAGGTGCAAGTGGAAGAGTGGGGGAATCGAACACGGTTCTCCCAGATAAGAGTCCACGCACTTAACCACTACACCAAACTGGCTCTTTCCAAACAGGCGACCTATTGGAGCCACAGCTGCCGGTGTCGAAGATGAAGAAGTCTTTCCCATTATTTGTTTCCTGGTCCTTTTAACTGCAGATGACGGGGATTTAAACGTTTGTAGAAACGTCAACTGCAGGGTGACATGATAGAGGTTTACAAGATTATGCAAGGACTAGAGAAGGTAGAGAAAGAAGTCCTTTTCTCCCTCTCTCATAATACAAGAACTCGTGGACATTCAATGAAATTGCTGAGCCAGTCGGGTTACAACGGATAAAAGGAAGTCCTTCTTCACCCAAAGGGTGATTAACACGTGGAATTCACTGCCACAGGAGGTGGTGGCGGTTGCCAGCATAGACAGCTTCAAGAAGGGATTGAATAAGCATATGGAGCAGAAGTCCATCAGTGGCTACTAGCCCCAGCGTATTGTTGGAACTCTCTGGGGCACTGATGCTCTGTATTCTTGGTGCTTGGAGAGGGGCACAGTAGAAGGACTTCTAGCCCCACTGACGGACCTCCTGATGGCACTTGGGTTTTTTGGCCACCGTGTGACACAAGAGTGTTGGACTGGATGGGCCACTGGCCTGATCCAACATGGCTTCTCTTACGTTCTTATGTACAGAGTGTTGGACTGGATGGGCCATTGGCCTGATCCAACATGGCTTCTCTTATGTTCTTATGTACAGAGTGTTGGACTGGATGGGCCATTGGCCTGATCCAACATGGCTTCTCTTACGTTCTTATGTACAGAGTGTTGGACTGGATGGGCCACTGGCCTGATCCAACATGGCTTCTCTTATGTTCTTATGTACAGAGTGTTGGACTGGATGGGCCATTGGCCTGATCCAACATGGCTTCTCTTACGTTCTTATGTACAGAGTGTTGGACTGGATGGGCCACTGGCCTGATCCAACATGGCTTCTCTTATGTTCTTATGTACAGAGTGTTGGACTGGATGGGCCATTGGCCTGATCCAACATGGCTTCTCTTACGTTCTTATGAACCTGGGACCTTCTGCATGCCTCCACTGAGCCACAGCCCCACCCCAATATACCCATGAAACTTATATTGCATCAGGTTATTTGTCCGTCATGGTCAGTATTGTCTACTCGGGCTGGCAGCAGCTCTCCAGGGTCTACTTCTCAGTCTGCCCACTTTGAAAAAGTAAAGGACGACACGAGCAACCCGTCCTGGGGCCCACAGCTGCCTGCGTTGTAGCCCGAGCCCCCAAAGTTTGTTGTTGTGCGTGTTGTGTGAAGGCAGGCCTCGATAACAGAAGTCACAGCTGAGCACAGAACGCATCTCCTGCCGCCTTCTGCTCCGATCGAGCAGCCTTGACGTCAGCTTCCTTCCTCCGCTGAGAATATCTGCGCTTCACACACGCAGCGGCTTGTGACCGATTGTCTCGTCTTGCACAAAACTGCTTTCTTTACTGCAGCCGAACTGGAATGGGGAGGGAGAGAGACAGCAGGGACTCTGCCGGCATTGGAGCAACGCTGAGATCTCCCCCAAAACCCTGCCAAAGAGATCTCCCCCTGCTTCAAACCAGAGTTGTCAATCAATCGACGTGGTTTTAAATTGATCGGTCGTTTAATTGCTTTAATGCCAAGATAGGCCTGCACAGAGGCAACATGCGGAGGAGATTCTGAATGGCCGTTACGAAGCCTGCTGGGTCAGGGTGGTCCCTCTACACCAGGGGTGTCAAACATGAGGTCCAGGGGGCGAATCAGGCCCTTAGAGGACTCCTATCAGGCCCCCGAGCAGCTGCCTACCATCTGCTTCCTTCTCCCCCTCTCTTGCTTCCTTCTGCATCACAGGTTGCTTTGCAAGGCTTGCTCAATTGCACAGGAGCTACAGAGCAAAGCCTCTGTATTCTCCATTGGCTGAGACTCCTCCCATGGGGAGGAAGAGCTTGCTTTGCCAGTCTCTCTCAGTTGCACAGCAGAGCTAGTGAGCCAAGCCTTTCTTCCTTCTATTGGCTGAGGCCCCTCCCCCTCCTGGTCCTCTGGGGAGGGAGGGAAAGAGCCAGAGCTTCCTTTGCCCAGTTCCCTGGATCCCATGGGAGAGATACAAAGAAAGCACCTTTAAGACCAACAAGTGCTAATGTTTTAAGCGTGTTTTAAGGGGTTTTTTTTAATTTTTAATTGTGTTTGTCTGTGTCCTTTATAAGGTTTATATCTCTGCTATCTAATCTTAAATAGGTACACACATGGCCCAGCCCAAAAAGATCTCATTTATGTCAGATTCGGCCCTCATAACAAAATGAGAATTCTTTGCTCTTCATCCCCCCTACCCACTTTTTTGGAGGGGGGCTGTTGTTTAAAAAAGGGAAGGGGAGAAAGGGTGGCAAAATCCTTCATGAGTGGTTTGTAAATCCATTCGGCTGATCGCTGTTTCAGGGAAAGAACTCAGCCACTCCATCAGATTATCTGAAAGTCAGCGCGGTGTGGTGATGAAGAGCGTCAGATTACTACCTGGGAGACCCTGGTTCGAATCCCTACTAATGCAGTGGAAGCTCGCCAGGCGACCTTAGGCAAATCGCATACTCTCAGCCTAAGCTCCTCACGGGGTTGTCGCAAAGACAAAACGGGCAAGAGGAAGAGCATGTAAGGCACTTTGTGTCCCCAGTGGGCAGAAATGCAAGGTGCAAACAAATTAAATAAATAAATGTCTTGCAAGCCGAATGACGGACTTCCTTCTCGTGCAGCTTGGCTCGCTTCCTTGAGTCACTCAGCTGCATTCTGCTTACGGCGCACAGAGGAGAGCCAGTTTGGTGTAGTGGTTAAGTGCGTGGACTCTTATCTGGGAGAACCGGGTTTGCTTCCCCACTCCTCCACTTGCATCTGCTGGAATGACCTTGGGTCAGCCATAGCTCTCTCAGAGCTGTCCTCGAAAGGGCAGCTTCTGTCAGAGCTCTCTCAGCCCCACCCACCATACCGGGTGTCTGTTGTGGGGGGTGGGGAAGGTAAAGGAGATTGTGACTGCTCCGAGACACTGAGGTTCAGGGTATAGGGCGGGATATAAATCCAACATCATCGACAACGTTTCGCGTCCAGTGGCACCTTTAAGACTCAAAGTTTTATTCCGGGGGTACGTTTTCACGTGCGTGCACACTTCTTCAAATACACTGAAACAGAAGCTGCGTGGTGTGGGCTCTACCTTTTGGGAAAAGACATCTGTATGGGGGGGGGGGGGAGCTGCAGTCGTTGGCCTTCAGACACATCCAGTTCATATAGTAGCCCCCCCCACACACACACACACACCTGGTCACGTGCGTGCTCCGTGCTCCCAGGTGTTCCAACAGCTCCACCGAACCCTTTGCACCATCCCAGGTTCTCTCTAGCTCTCTCTCTCAACCCCCACCCCCCCAGCAATTCCCGCTCTTGCCACCTCTCCGCTCTTCTGTTCTGCAAAGCGAGCTGCCCTCCCGAGCTCCTGAATCCGCAGCCGCCGGCTTCCTCCTCCGCCCGCTGGCGTCCAGCCCTGAGCCGCTCTCCCCCCCCCACCTCCCCACTCTACACATCACAGATGCAAAAAGCCCCTTAATCGCCGCCCCCACCCCAGCAGAAATCCTGCCGCACGTGCTCTTGGCAGTGCCTTCAGCTGTTCTGTTCATGGGCGTCCGGGACACTGTGTTCTGCAGACAGGGACGGCTGCCAAGTACTGTCGCTGGTGGGGGGGGGGGAGGCGGGGAGGGAAGGGTTGGTGACGTTGCTCTACGAAGAGGAGGGGGAGGGGAGAGCTTCCACCGTCACCGCCAGCCATTCACAAAAGCTTCTGCAGGGGGAGAGCGGAAGGGAGGGCCACGCTCCTGCTGCTTTGAAGCAGCACCCTTGTGCCCCCCCCCGCCCCCTGGCACAATAATCTCACTGTACTATCCTCGAGAGGGCAAGTCTGAACATCGGTGGATTCCTGAAGCCCCAGAAGAGCCTGTAATCCCACCCACCCCCTGCACACACACGCAACACACAAACACACACGTCTGCCCCTTGTTTTGAAGGGCCGCCATCGCCGCATACGATGTTCTGGCAATAACACAAACACGGGATTAAAAAAGGGAGGCCTCGGCAATGAGGCCAGCGCACCACCCAAAGGGAACCGTGAAAGCCATCTCCCCTCCCCGCTGTTCACACCCACACGAGGGCCTCTTCCCTCCGGGCTGGGTGGGAACGCAATGTTCTTGGCACGGAGAGAGGCCTCCCCACCCCACCCCACTCCTTTACATCTGGAGAGTGTGAGCCGGGGTGACTGTGTACACAAGGGAGGGGTGCGCGGCCTTCTACCTGAACCGGGGCAGGGCCCGGCAAGGCAGGGCAAAAGAGGCACGCGGAATGCCGCTCCGGGCCTTCCAAGATGGCCGTTCGCCTGCTAATCCATCCACAGGCCGTTTGGGAGACTCCCGGAGGCCATTTCACAGGATGGCACACTGAGGCCGCGAGAGGACGAGGGTTCGCCCACGCCAGAAGCCAAATCCCACCCTATTTCGGGGAGGAAAGGGCACCGGGAACCAATTCGTGCCAGTCACGCCTGAACTCTTGGCTATGAGTAGTCAGAGGGTCGGCTCCAAAAGGAGAAACAGCCAGGCCTTGGTTAGAGATACCAGACCAGGGGTGGCCAAACTCATTTGTGGCTCTTTCACACATATTGTGTGGCTCTCCAAGCCCCCACTGCCTCATCGGCCAGCTTGGGGAAGGCATTTCTCTCTTTAAATCACTTCTCCAAGCCAGCCAGTGTCTTGGAAAATGCATTTAAAGCTGCTTTCTTTCCACCTCTCCCTCCATCCCCCTCCCCATCTCTTTTCCTTCCTTCCTTCGTCTTGTGGCTCTCAGACATCTGACGTTCATGCCTTGCGGCTCTCAAACAACTGACGTTTATTCTGCGTGGCTCTTACATTAAGCAAGTTTGCCCCCCCCCGCCGTATCAGACTGGCACAATGTCCCAAGGAACCCCCCACCCCACTCCACTCTAGGCTACAGTATCACCGTTTTCGCTTTGCATGAAGTATCTAAGAAGGGAAGAGGTTGCAGGAGAGAACTGGCAGTATACATGCGCGCGCGTAACAACATCGTCTCAGTTTATTTCAACATCTGTCTCCTATTCTGACATTTATTGCTACGTTGTTCCCACCACCCCACTCCATCCAAACAAATAGTGACCTGGGGACTGTATACACCTAGTTTGTTATTGCTGTTTGGCCTTTGGATATGTCCACAGTTTGCATATGAAAGAAATCTTCACTAAGTTGTATGCTAATTTGTTGTTTATCGATGAAAAATAATCCGTTTTCTATATATATATACATACAAACTGATAACTTCCATTTCAGTGTATCTGAGGAAGTGTAGATAGATTCAAGTAGGCAGCCGTGTTGGTCTGAAGTAGTAGAACAAAAAATAGGAGTCGATTGCACCTTTAAGACTAACTTAGTTTTATTCAGAACGTCCGCTTTCGTGTGCTCTTAAGCACATTTCATCAGACGAGGAATCTGGCACAGTGAGAAAGTGCATGTGCGCGCGCACACGAAAGCTCATTACCTTGAGTAAAACTTTGTTTTAAAGGTGCCCCTGGACTCAAGCATTGTTCTTCTCCGGCTTAGGGAGCCCCTGACTGACAGACACCCCCCCCAAAAAAAATAAATCCTGATGCAACCACTGACCATCAAGGTGACCACAGGGAGATCTTTCTCTGCTCTGCATTTCTCTGGGTGAAGGGTCTTGATTCCAACCCTCATGGGTGACTCAGTGCATTAATGGAAAGCAGCGATCCTAGAATAATTCTCACATGGCTCAAGAGCCGTGGTTTATCTGAACCCAAATCCATTCCCCTGTTCCTGATAACGAACAGGGGGTGGCTGATCCCCATAGCCTCTAATTACCTCCAAGAGAACAGGCTATCAAGACAAGCTATCAGATGCCGCATTCTTCCACTCCCACGTAGGATCGATGGTTCTCGCTGACCTCATGGATTGGAATCGCCTTGCGGCTAAGAGAAGGAGCTGCGACTCCCGCATTCCCCGGCCCAAAGCTTAGCTCCACCGTGAAGTCACTAGGTGGTGTCGGCAGGCCGCTTCCTCCTTGCCTCAGCCCCCTCTCGTCTGTCACGTGGCCGACCTCGCTGGGTCGTTGTCAGGACTGCAGCGAGACAGCACAAAGGGCTTTGAACGCTGAATGAGATACCCACCTGCGCTGTCACACGGGTGGCCAAACTTGCCTAACGTAAGAGCCGCCCAGAATAAACATCAGATGTTTGAGAGTCACAAGATGGATGGAGGGATGGGAGGGAGGGAGAGGAGGGAAGGAAGGAGGGAAGGAAGGGAGGGAGGGAGGGAAGGAAGGAAGGAGGGAGGGAGGGAAGGGAGGAGGGAGGGAAGAAAGGGAAGGAAGGGAAGGAAGGGAGAGAGGGACGGAGTAAGGGAGGAAGGAAGGAAGGAAGGAAGGAAGGAAGGAAGGAAGGAAGGAAGGAAGGAAGGAAGGAAGGAAGGAAGGAAGGAAGGAAGGAAGGAAGGAAGGAAGGAAGGAAGGAAGGAAGGAAAGCAGATGGTGAGAGATGGGGTGAAAGAGGTAGAAAGAAAGCAACTTTAACTTTAAATGCATTCTGGCTTGGCTGGCTTGGTTTGGAGAAGTGACTTAAAGAGATGCCTTCTCCAAGCCAGCTGCCACGGCCGTGGGGGCTTAAAGAGTCACACAATATGTGTGAAAGAGCCACATGTGGCTCTCAAGCAGCAGTTTGGCCCCCCTGGGCTACTGTTCCATTTACATACGCAGGGACACCAGCAAGTACGTGCACTACGCCGCTCTGCACAGATATGCAGAAAGCTTTGGGAAGCCAGCACCCCGGTTAACCTTGGTGCAGAAGGGGGCACAGCATCTCCCATCTCTTCGCTAAAAGATGCAGCCACTTCTAGGGTAGACGAATGCCACCTGGATGGATGCGTGAAGCCGCCACATCCTGAAGCAGAGCGCTGGTCCACCCAAGTCGGTATTGTCTGCTCAGACTGGAAGCCGCTCTCCAGGGTCTCAGGAACAGAAGGGTCTTTCCCATCCCCTCCCACCTGGTCCTTTGAACTGGGAATGCCGGGGACTGAACCGGGGACCTTCTGCCTTCCGGCATCCCTGCCCTGCACTGACAACGTCGAGTCACATGGGAGCCCCCAATTCGGCGCCCTAGGCAATCATCTAATGTGCCTAACAGCAAAGCTTGCCCTGAAGCGGACACTCTGCTCCTGAGCCACGGCCCCTCCTGTGGTGAAAAGAGAGCTTCCTTAGGGGGGGGGGGGGCTTCTGAAGAAGAAGACAAGACGACTGCAGATTTATACCCTGCTCTTCTCTCTGAAAAAGAGCCATGTGGCGCAGAGTGCTAAAGCCGCAGTACTTCAGTCCTAAGCTCTGCTCACGACCTGAGTTCAATCCCCGGTGGAAGCTGGGTTCAGGTAAGCGGCTCGAGGTTGACTCAGCCTTCCATCCTTCCAAGGTCGGTAAAATGAGTCCCCAGCTTGCTGGGGGGGGGGGGGAGTGTAGATGACTGGGGAAGGCAAAGGCAAACCACTCCGTAAAAAGTATGCCGTGAAAACATTGTGAAAGCAACGTCACCCCAGAGTCAGGAACAACTGGTGCTTGCACAGGGGACCTTTCCTTTCCCTTCTCTCTGAATCAGAGTGGCTCACAATCTCCTATATCTTCTCCCCCCACAACAAACACCCTGTGACGTAGGTGGGGCTGAGAGAGTTCTCACGGAAGTTGCCCTTTCAAGGACAACTCTGCAAGATCTATGGCTAACCCATGGCCATTCCAGCAGCTGCAAGTGGAGGAGTGGGGAATCAAAGAAGAAAATATTGGAAGATATTGGATTTATATCCCTCCCTATACTCTGATTCTCAAGAGACTCAGAGCGGCTTACAATCTCTTATATCTTCTCCCCCCACAACAGACACCCTGTGAGGTGGGTGGGGCTGAGAGGGCTCTCACAGCAGCTGCCCTTTCAAGGACAACTCCTACAAGAGCTATGGCTAACCCAAGGCCATTCCAGCAGCTGCAAGTGGAGGAGTGGGGAATCAAAGAAGAAAATATTAGAAGATATTGATGTATATCCCGCCCTATACTCTGATTCTCAAGAGACTCAGAGTGGCTCACAATCTCCTATATGTTCTCCCCCCACAACAGACACCCTGTGAGGTGGGTGGGGCTGAGAGGGCTCTCACAGCAGCTGCCCTTTCAAGGACAACTCCTGCGATAGCGATGGCTGACCTACGGCCATTCCAGCAGCTGCAAGTGGAGGAGTGGGGAATCAAACCCAGTTCTCCCAGATAAGAGTTTGCGCACTTCACCACTACACCAAACTGGCTCAAGATTGTGCGCACCCCCATCTCCCAACACACACTCCCTCCAGTCTCTGCAGAGCAGCTGCCTCTTGGTGCCAACGCAGCAACTGTTCAGACACAGGAATCCCTTGTTGAATGCTGAAGGAAGCGTCTTCTGGGTTGGCACATGAGCCGACGCTGACGTTTCCCCCCCCTCCGCTGAAATGCACCTGCCTCTAAGAGTGACGGCCGAGAGGAACCTGGATCGGCCTGTCCAAAACATCCCTTCTCCAATCACCCGCACGGATCACAGGGCAAGAGACCCACCCCTCAGACACTGTCCGGCCTCTTGCAAAACTCTCAGGACTGAGGTCGGGACCCCCCGCATGCAGGGGGAGGGAGAGAATCGCCGACAACAGAAACTCTCCTTGGCCCCTTTCCACGGCCTGTTCTCTCCCCGAGCCAGCGCAGAAAGCCAAGAACATACATCGCGTGTGAATAAACAGAGAGAGCTGGAACAGAAGCCGCTCACAGGCAAAACATAGTGCCGGAGAGACTTTCCTCGCGACGGTGCCAAGGGCAGGCCGGGGCACCTATGCTTTTCGATTCACCCACTGCTCTGGCAACACACAGCCCTCTGAAGGCAGAACCCAGAAGCTCTGGCACGTAGCGGTAACTACTGTACCGTGCATTTCCTCTAAGGTAAGTAACAGGATTCGAGGAATCGTGTTTCTGGCTCCTCGGATCAAGCAAAAGGGACTGAGACGCCTCTAATTCCAAGGCCGAAAAAGGAAATCAAAACCAAGTCCTGATTCCCAATTCTATGCGCAAGACCGGAACAGAAAAAAAAAACAAATGTCTGGCGTGCAAACAAACCTTCCCAATTAATTCTAGAGGAGCAGCAGTGTTCATTCGAAGCACTAAAAATAAGCACCTTAGTGCAGGGGTGTCAAACACACAGTCTGGGGGCCAAATCAGGCCCTCCGAGCGCTCCTATCAGGCCCCCACCCAACCGTCATCCCCTTCCTCCTCCTTCTCTCTTGCTTCCTTCTACATCACAGCTTGCTCTGCGAGGCTTGCTCCATTGCACAAGAGCTCTCCCAATCACACAGCAGAGCTACTGAGCCAAGCCTCCATTCTATTGGCTGAGGCTCCACCCCCCAATCCCCTGGGGAAGGAAGGAACGAGCCAGAGCTTCCTTTGCCTAGTTCCTTGGCTCCCATGGGAGAAACACAAAAGAAAGCACCTTTAAGACCAACGAGCGCGAATGTTTTAAGCGTGTTTTAAGTTTTAAAAAAAATATATATTTTATTGTGTTTGTCTGCGTCCTTTATAAAGTTATCTTAAACAGGTACACGCATGGCTCAACCCGACATGGCCCGGCCCAACAAGGTCTCATTTATCTCACATCCAGCCCTCATAACAAATGGGTTTGACACCCCTGCCTTAATAAGTTCCAAAATTTTATCAGCACCTGCTTTTTCAGCTGCAAGACTCTTACGGAAATCCCACTCCCCCCAACGCTGCAGCCTGGCCTCTTTTGCTCCATGGAAACCCATTCCAGCTCTGCGTTCACTGCCGCAAGGGCTGTCTACCGAGCCTGCATAAAGCACACCTGAAGCATAACAGTTTGGGAAAGAATAACATGCCCTCCCACCACCCCCCCCCCAAAAAAATCTGGGAATATGGTTTTAGTGCAGGGGTGGGGAACAGGGACTCTCCAGATGTTCTTTGCCTACAACTCCCATCAGCCCCAGCCGTTGGCCATGCTGGCTGGGGCTGATGGGAGTTGTAGGCAAAAAAACATCTGGAGAGCCACTGTTCCCCACCCCTGGCTTGGTGGCTTCGAGCCGGAGGAAAGGAAGACCAGGGTGGTTGCTTTCTCTGGGCTAGCAAGCCGAGGCCTAGCCAGTGAAATCCAACGTGGCGAAGAACGGCGGCTGCCGAGATTATACAGAGCCGATCGAGACGCGTTTTTGAACAGGGAGCAAAGCATACGGCTTGGAGAGGGGGAGGACGCTCGCTTTGCAAAGCACAGCCTGCTGTCAGGACGAAGGAGGGGGGCACCGCGTGCTTCCCCCAGCCTCGGCGGGAGGCTCACACCACCGACAGTGCCCGATTCCCCGGGCACTCAGCCGGCCTGGGCCTGCCGTGAGCTCCAGAGAGGCCTCTGGGACCTGCCCTTCTGGGTTAGGCCAAGAGGAAGTCTCCCTACCGCCCGCCTCCCCTTCCCTTGGAAAGCAGCCCGGAGGCCCCTGGCTCAGCCTGGGCCTACGTGAGCTGAGCGACGGGAGGGGGACCGGCTAGGCCGAGAGCAGCCAACCAGCGGCCGGGCTTTCTCCTGTTTGCTTGCTAATTTCGGCTGGGAACACTGCGCTGCCATTGGGCAGCCGGGCTCTGTTGCGCAGAGCCGGGCCGGCCGCCAGAAGGGGACGGCCTTGGCTCTCCAGCCCTGTTGTTGCCGATGAGGCTGGGATGCTGGAGGGGTGGCCGAGCGGGAAAGAAGGGAGGTGAACCTATAAGAGGGAGGGGGGCCAGAAAGCTATCGCATTCTCACGGTCTAAGCCTTCCTTTTGACCAAAGATCCGTCTCAAATGTCAGCTGCGTCTCAGCCTCAAATCCTCCACGCCAAAAAAGACGACAATATGTTCCGAATCTGAGGTAACTTTTTAAGAGACACTGCAAAGCTCTTACACGGCGTCGCATTATCTTGGATTCTGACGCCACACGGCAACACAGATGTGTGTTCTTCTCTAACGGGAAGGGCAGACTCGGCCCCCCGACGCCCACATATTTACAGGAAAGAGTTCATTTTTTTCCTAAAGGGATTCTAAAAATAAGGGAATTCGCCGTTCTAAGCCACCCGAGACGGAAAGCAATGAACCGAACAGGCCAGGAAAATACGGTTCCACATCGTGCAGGCGCCAAATGTACAGACGGAAATTAAACTGAATAAAAATAAATAAATATCAGTGCAAGGATTACTTCAAAGGGTGTTTTTTTAAAAGAGTACGAGTTTTGGCCTCAAGATCAGCATCGCTAGCCTTTGTTTTGATTTCAATTCCAGATTGTACGTTTTAAATAAATAAGAAAAGGTCCGAGAAAGACCCTCAGAGGTGTGGATAGATAACTGGTCTGGGGGGATCTGGGTTCAAATGCTCCCTCCTCTCAGAAGTTAGAACTCACTGCACAGGGTTGCTGGGAAGATAAAACGGCGAAGGAGAGAAGCACCTGTGTAGCTCTGAAAATGCAATCAACAACAGGGGTCAAGGAGCCAAATCTGGACTCTCTCTCTCACACACACACAGACACTAGCCCCTCCTCCTGGAGCCACTGAGACTGAAATTTGCCCAAGTTGCCTCCCTGACTTGGAAACTTTGCTCATTGCTTTTGCCACGTACAAAATTTCAGGTTTGACCTCTGCGTCAGTTTCTCTGGAGTCCAACTCTAGACATATGACACAGACGCTGAGCGATTTTCTACCTCCCTGGGAGTAACAGCAAACTAACGGGTACCTGATCAAGCCTTAGACCAGGGGTGGCCAAACTGGGGCTCGGTAGCCTCATGTGGCTCTTTCATACGTATTGTGTGGCTCTCAAAGCCCCACTGCCCAGTCAGCCAGCTTGGGGAAGGCATTTGACTCTTCAAATCACTTCTCCAAGCTTGGAGAATGCATTGAAAGTTGATTTCTTTCCACCTCTCCCTCCCTCCTTCCCCCCTTTCTATTTCCCTCCCTTCCTTCCAGCTCTCACACATCTGGTGTTCAGGTCTTGCAGCTCTCAAACATCTGGTGTTTATTCAATGCGACTCTTACGCTAAGCAAGTTCGGCTACCCCGATCTTAGATGTTAAATGACCCAGCTCTCCTAGCCTGGCCCGCTGCCCGTCACACGGACACAGAAAGCTGCCTTACACTGAATGAGACCACCGGTCCATCGCAGTCAATATTGGCTACACGCAGACTGGCAGAGGCTCTCCAGGGTCTTGGGCTGAGGTCTTTCCCATCTCCTCTTACCTGGTCCTTTGAACTGGAGATTCCGGGGACTGAACCTGGGACCTTCTGCATGCCAAGCAGAGGCTCTGCCACTGAGCCACAGCCCCACTTCATGGCTCTCCAGGGTCTCAGGCTGAGGTCTTTCCCATCACCTCTAACCTGGTCCTTTGAACTGGAGATGCTGGGGATTGAACCAGGGACCTTCTGCATGCCAAGCAGAGGCTCTACCACTGCGCTACAGCCGCACTTCATGGCTTTCCAGGGTTTCAGGCTGAGGTCTTTCCCCTCCCCTCCTGCCTGGTCCTTTTTACTGGAGATGCTGGGGGTTGAACCTGGGACCTTCTGCATGCCAAGCAGAGGCTCTACCGCTGAGCTACAGCCCTACTTCATGGCTCTCCAGGGCCTCAGTTGGAAGTCTTTCCCATCCCCTCCTGCCTTCTCCTTTCAACTGGAGATGCCGGGGATTGAACCTGGGACCTTCTGCCATGCCAAGCAGAGGCTCTGCCACTGAGCCACAGCCCCTCTGCTGTCCGTTGGGTGCTTCTCACTTCCAGTTAGGTATCAGGGATTTTGTTCGGTATTTCAAGCCAGGAGAGGGTTAAACTTTTTTCTCCTCTGGCCCTCCCGTTCCGATCTGCGAGGATTCATCCCCTAAGAAGCCAGAACTTGTCTCAGCCTCCACCCGCTTACCAGGGTACTGCTAAAACCACAGACTGGCAAGCGGGCGTGCACCGCCCCCCTCTCTGTTCCCAGGACAGGAAATTCCAGAGGTACAAACCCTTCCGAAGACCTGCCACGATGCACAGGGCACGATCATCCAGAGGGCACGCCACACAGGGGCCGGCCCAATTCAAGCCCCCGGCCCGCCACATGCTCTGCGGAAGCTGCCTAGCCCGGAGGGGCTTCCTTTCCCACAATGTCACAAAGACCGGGGCGCTAGGCCCGGCTTGCATATTGCAAGTGCCTTGTGGAAATGAAACGAAAGCCCTTCCCGTGGCAGCGGTCGTGCAGGTTGCTTCCCCACACCGCTATGGGTCTGGGTCACGCCAGCATGGTGAACCCTGCCTGATTTTGCATCCACGAGGACAAACTGCACCAGAGTCGGAGTCCACGTCCCCTCTAAGCTGTCGAGTCTTGCGAGCAAAAATTCTACTTGGTGAGCTACAGTCATTAAAGTTGCAAGCGACAGGATCGATGAGTTTGCTCAAGGGCAGGGGTGGCCAAACTGCAGCTTGGGAACCACATGTGGCTCTCTGACATAGATTGTGTGGCTCCTGAAACACCGCTGCCCACCGCCCTGTTGGAGAAGGAATTTCTCTCTTTAAATAACTTCTCCAAGCCAAGCCAGTTGGCGGGTTGGAGAATGCATTTAAAGTTAAAATTGCTTTCCTTCCACCTCTCCCTCATTTATTTGCCTGCCTGCCTCCCTGTTT
The DNA here is from genome assembly GCF_032191835.1 of Heteronotia binoei. Taxonomy (NCBI): domain Eukaryota; kingdom Metazoa; phylum Chordata; class Lepidosauria; order Squamata; family Gekkonidae; genus Heteronotia; species Heteronotia binoei. Next base: position 51,621,575 of record NC_083239.1, on the reverse strand, counting down.
TAGCAGCCCTGTGGTGCAGAGCGGTAAAGCAGCAGTACTGCAGTACTGTGGTCTGAATTCTCCGCTTACGACCCGAGTTCGATTCCAGTGGAAACTGGATAGAGGTAGCCAGCCCAAGGTTGACTCAGCCTTCCATCCTTCCGAAGTTGGTCAAATGAGTCCCCAGCTTGCTGGGGGGAAAGTGTAGATGACTGGGGAAGGCAATGGCAAACCACCCCGTCAAAAGTCTGCCGTGAAAACGTTGTGAAAGCAACATCACCCCAGAGTCGGAAACGACTGGTGCTTGCACAGGGGACCTTTCCTTTTTTTTCCTCCCTGTCTTGCAGCTCTCAAACATCTGACGTTTATTCGATGCGGCTCTTACGTTAAGCAAGTTTGACCACCTCTGCTCTAGGGCCATTTTTCCTGAGCTAAGACAAAAAATGTGTAAGCTGAAGGCTAAAAAACTGTGAGCTAGCTCACACTCACTCAGCTTAGAGGGAACACCGGTTGCAGTTTTTCTGCCAGGGCTGTCTGGCAGAGCGAGGAATAAGGAGCTTTGGTTTTCGCAGAAACAACTCGGGGTTATTTTAGGCAGTGGAACATGGTTTCCAAGAGGAGCTCCCCGCCTGTGGCGCACTGGTAAGGTGTTGTTTTTTTAAAAACCTCCAGTACAATAGGTTAAGCAGGTTTTTGCGTTGCTTTGCAAACCGGTTTAAACAGGCGCGATAAGGGAGAAGTGAGAACATGTGTTCGCACCATGAAAGCGAAGCCTTTCTGGAACCTCTTTCAGGTCTCTTAAAAAACAAGACGTTCCTTCTCCAGCTTCATTCTCAACCCCCCCAGGAGGCAGCACAAACAGAGGTCACCCTGGCACGGCTCAGGAGCTAAAAATGACCCAGGGCACCCTCATCTACACCATCCTGTGGTTTTAAAAAAAGCCATCAAGCAAATTTAATTTCTGCAAAGGGTCCAAACAACAGCAAAGACACCTCCGTTAGCCTCCTGCCTTGAAAACCCTTCAGGGCCGGCATAAACGATTCCGCGACACGCATCACAAGACAGCAAAGGGGAAACCGCCACCAAGCAAAGCTGCAAGACAGGGAGGAAAAGAAAGGAAAGGTCCCCTGTGCAAGCACCAGCCGTTTCTGACTCTGGGGTGACGTTGCTTTCACAAGCCGTTAAAATTTCTCAGAAAACTGCCGACAGATTTTTGCACACATCGCTCTGCCGTTATCAAATGCATTCCGTCGCTCAGAGCAGAATCCTAGCGCCGAATCTTCCAGCATCCCTTACGTTAACCCTTGTGCTAAAGGGCGAGTGGCTAACTGAAATGGCCGTCACTCTATCCCAACAGTTTGTCATGCTGTACAGATAGAGACAGGCCTCTTCCCTTTCAAGAGAAGGGCAGAGGTTAGCGAGGGGACACAGGCGCCAAATACACCATTATTCTGCTCCAGATTAATGAATTAACAAACCATCTCCTCTGGGTCCAATGCCCACAAACGACTGAATTTTGCTCGGTGTGTAAAAGCAGAGCGAGGAGTTTCTAACAAAGCCGAGAGAAAGATGTCATAATGTGGACTGGATAGGTCTGAGTCTAGGAACCAACAAGATTTCAGGGAGGTAAGCTTTCGAAAGTCAAAGTTTCCTTTGTCAGACGCCAACAAGATTTCAGAGAGATAAGCTTTCAGAAGTCAAAGTTTCCTTTGTCAGACGCTAACAAGATTTCAGAGAGGTAAGCTTTCAGAAGTCAAAGTTTCCTTTGCCAGATGCAGAGAAAGCTTTGACTCTCTCCCCAAAACACGGCTGCCTTCTGAAAAGCCCTTGAATCCCCTGCTCTGCGCCCCGGCACGCGCTCACGACCTGAGCCGACTCAAATGCATATTGCGAACTTGTTAATTCTGCGCACGAAGAATCATCTTCTAAGGTTTAACTGTGCAGAGCGCTGTATGCAACAAGTCAACTCGCTTCGCACAGTTGTTCCGTACGGCTCCCAGTTTGCAGAACGAGGGCAGGGGTGGTGGTGGGCAAGGCCGAAACCGGAGAGGCTTGACCGAGGCTGCTGAGCGAGTATGTGGCAGAGACAGGACCCACGGAGCTGTAGGGGGAGAAGGGATAGCGGCCCTGCCACATCCACGGCTCCTAAATATCACCCTGAGCTTCCCGCCATGTTCATGTACCCTCATCCGAGTGCAACAGAAGGGCCGGCAGCGGTCGATTAGGGGCACGAGGTTCAAATCCTCTTCCAGTGTAAGGTCCACCGGGTGGCAGTGCAGTTCCAGGTATTCGGGGGGGGCCCGAGGGCACCATGCTATCAGCGGGCTGTCTGAAACCCCACACCATTCTTGAGAACGTGCAGAGCGCTTTCGCGTCCCACAGCATTACCACCACCAGCTGCAAAATGTCCAGGAAGCGGCTCACGCTTCTCACGTTTTTGAAACCGACACCTTCTGTCGGCGAGAACAAGGAACCCCGCCCAAGACAAGGAAGGTTGGTGGATTTCGCAGAAGGCCCCAACAGCCTCTGGGCCCTGAAACATGCCCGCCCGACCTACACCGCAGGATCGTTGTTAGGATAATAACGGAGACACCCTGCCATGCACACCTCCCTCTGCTCCTGGGAGTGATTCCGATTGTACGACTAGAAATACAATTAGGGACTACCGTTTTAAAAGACGATTCCCGACTTTATAGGTGCAGCCAACGCACAGATTCAAGCCAACTTGTGGAACGTTGCTTTCTTAAAATGGAAAGTGGTTCGAACGATCTTTTCATCTTGCCCTCACACCCACTGGGTAAGGTAGGCCACTACCTCCATTTCTAGAGTGGGGGAATGGACGCCAACGGGTATGTGCCAGGGAAAAGAAGATGAGCGTACCTCAGAACCAAGCCTTCTGACTTCTCCCTAGGCACAGTGCTGGCACCCTCCCCGTATGCTTGTCTCGTGGTTCACATTAGGCCACAGAACCAGTTTAGGGGGTACAGCTGAAGTCACAAAGAGAAAAACTCTGGCGTGCGCGGAGTACCTCTGCCTACTCACTGGGCACCTACGGTAAGGCACAGCAAACCCGGAATCAGAGCTTGCAGGTGAGAGCGTTTATCTAGGAAAACGCCAAGTTCCAACATTTAATCTTAAAAATTAGCCATCCTATGTTCGGCAAGCTGGACATCTCCGAGAACTTAGGAGGCCACGAATTCTCAAAACTCCTTGACAAGGATAACACTTCTCTCCCTTAGGTTTGCTACCTACGAAGCTCAGTTGGTGTCAGCAAAATGCATAACAACCGGGCACATGGACTGCCTTTCACCCAACCACAAAGCAGGAACTCCGCTTTCTGATCTTGAAAAACAAGCCGTAAGGATTTCTGCTTCCCTTTGCTGTCCGTTATCCAATTCACAGAAGGTGAAAACCGAGGCCCGGACCCAGGAAGACCATCAAAAACACGACGCTACAAATTCTCCTCGGATTAAGGGAACCCAGGAGTCCTGCTGACATTCCTGACCCGACTCGCACAAGGGGGAAACTGAGGCACAGCCCTGGGAAGACTGTCAAAACACAAAGCTGCACGTTCTTTTCAAAGGAAGAGAACCCAGGACGTTCTCGATTCGAACGCTTCACTATATTCCCCCTTCAAGGCCTGAAAACCAGAAACTTCAAGTCAACGGATTTCCAGCCGCGCAACTTCTGGGCCCACGGCCTTCCCCAAAACAGCGACCCGGCACAGATTCTCTCTCTCTCCCCCCTCCCACTGCAATCCCGCTCTTGCCAACCAGACAGCGGGCCCTGATCCAAGCACATTTCTCCGTCCCCATTGTGGAATTAACGGGAAAAACAACAAGACAAGCACTCCACTACCGAAATGCAATATGGACGGAATGAAAAACCTATTTCCCGCTGGTTCGGGGTCCGCGAAGAAGCCCACGCCGCTTTGCAAGTTGCAGCCAAACTCTCTTTACGCCGACCCTGCGCTGCTGCCTTTCTCCTGCCGCCGTCTATCCCCGTACAAGCCTCAGTTGCAGGAATATTGAGCCAGTCAGCCAGGCCCAGAAGCCGCAGACGACAAGCCAGATCCACGGGGGGCCAGGGAGAGCGCAGCCACGCAGGCGTGGATTTGCAGGAGACACGAAACGCAAAGACGGAAGGCACGGTAAGCGAGCCATGAAAACGGCAGAGGGAAAGAGATGAAAGGGGGAGAAGAAGAAGAAGGAGGAGAAGAAGAAGGAGGAGGAGGAGAAGAAGAAGAAGAGAATGTGGAGTGGCAGAAAGTGACGGAAGGCATGAAACGACGAGAGAAAAAGATGTGTCCACACACACCACTCGACTGAAACACAGTCAGCAAACAGGAAAGTCATAAAATTAGCCAAAGAGAGAACAGAGGAAGGGAAAAAGTACGGAGCATACCTAAACAAGGGTAGCAGGGAGATCAGAGGGAACAGAGGAGAGGAGAAAAGTCCACAAGTGGAGAAAAGAGCTCAGGAACTCAGGCACGAGACAATCTAGAACAGAGAGGAACTCATGCAAAGAGGAAGGGGGAGAGAACAGAGGAGTCCTGGGGTGAACTAGCATGAGATGGGCAGAAAGCTAAAAGACATCGAGGAGAGCAAAAAAGGAGAGCAGGGCAGGAAGCCAAGCCAACTGAAACAGCTGCGCCAGCTGCCTTCTGCCCCTGGCAGTGCCCACACTCACCAGATAACCGAGAGCCCCGCCGGAGACGTGCCCACGGGCCCTGCTTCCTGCCGATCCGGCCCGCCTGTCCCCGCCGTCTGCTGACCACCGACTCGCTTGCCAACCTCCTAGCCCAAGAGGGCTCCTCTCCGTAGAGGAACTGCCCCCTACCTCCGCCCACCGCGTCACGGCCTGGCACGGGGCCGGGAACACGTGATGTACACAAGCCCCATCATGCGTCCATCCTCCGGCACACGAGGGCCACTGGCTTGCCTGCCAGGAGGAAAAACAGTCAACAGCAAGCGCTGGGGGAAGGAAGGACATGTGCGAGGAGGCTGGGTTGGGCCCGATGCCAGTCCATACGCCTGCAAGAGGAGAGAGACGCTGGAGTGAAAGGGAGACGAGCAAGTCCTGCGAGGGCCACCAGGGGGTGCTGGTGGGGGACAAGGAACCTGGCTGTGCCAGGGCAGGAGAACGCCAAGCAAAGGTGCCCGGGAAACATCGTCCAACATCGCCGCTAAGTGGAAATTTTGATGCCAGCTGGAAACAGGTGGGCAGGGCTAAAGAATCGTGCCTGGGCAGCCTCTCCAAATGCAAGATCCACGACTGGGGCATCAGCACTGGGCACTGACGCTCGCGGGAGTTTCTTGGCTGAGCAATGGGACGATTCTCAAGCCAGGCATAGAAGAAGAAGACTGCAGATTTATACCCCACCCTTCTCTTTGAATCAGAGACTCAGAGCAGCTTACAATCTCCTATATCTTCTCCCCCCACAACACCCCTTGTGAGGTGGGTGGGGCTGAAAGAGCTCTGACAGAAGCTGCCCTTTCAAGGACAACTCCTGCAAGATCTACGGCAGACCCAAGGCCACGCCAGCAGCTGCAAGTGGTGGAGTGGGGAATCAAACCCTGGTCTCTCAGATAAGAGTCCGCGCACTTAACCACTACACCGAACTGGCATAATTCGCCCTAGGTCGCTTCTGTCTGCCAAAAGCCAAGCCGCTACGGGATTAAAGAGTCTTCGGCCCGCGGTTAAAAATAAAACAAGGGCGTTCCCTTCCCCACCCAGAAGGGGGCACTGTGGGTCAGCTACAGGCTGCGTCTTAGGGGTGGGTGGGAAACATTTACCGAAGAGATGTGGGCTTTAACTCAGGACGCAGATTGTCCGTTTGTGGGAAGGCAGCCCAATCAAAGTGTCAGGGACTGGAGCCGGAAGCCTTGGAGTTCCCCCCACCCCTCAGCTCTCCAAAGGCAGCGGTGGAGAGTCATTAAAGCAGGAAAGCTTTAGGATTCGGCGTCCCTCCTTTTACAGGGCTGTTCCTGAGTGCGGAAAAACAAAAATAACGGGGACAAATCCCTTCTTCCAAACTACCAGCCTATCCTTTCACTTCCGTCAGCTCCTGCAACCCAGCAAGCTCTCTCTCACTCTCCAGCATAGCAACAGCTCCTCAAAGACCTGCATTCCTGCAAAAGCAAAGGGCAAATTCACACAGTTAGTCGCAAGCTGGCCTGGTGCCCTCAGAACTGGGGGGGGGGGGGGCGGGAAACGGTGTCAGTTCTGCCCTGCCTGGTGACAGAGCCCATGATTTTCAGCAGGACGCCGGGCGCAACAAGTCCCACGGCACAGAAATCCGACGGAGCGATGGAACGACACACCCACCCGGGCACAGTTGGCACTGCCAAGGCTGCACACATACGCGTACAGGCAGCTGGCACCGGCACCCAGCTCCGCCCGCTCCCACCAAGTTCCGAAACTTCTCTGCGGAGCTGGAAAGCCGCACGCCAAAACTCTCGCGCGCCAGGCTCTGCGTTGTGCCAAGCTATCCTCGCTACCTGGGCACACGCAAAAAAAAAAAAGAAAGATTTAATTAGATAGAACGCCATCACCCTGATTCTCCCTGACCTAATTCCGAGGTGATCTCCACGGATTTGACCTACATCTGAAAGGGATCTCGGATGGCTCCAGATCGCGGGCGCCGGCGGGCGAGTTCTGCACCACAACCTTGAACTTCGACCAGTTTTGAAAGCCCTTCGAAACTTCAAACCCGGGGAGAGGTCTTCGACCAGCAGAGATCTCTCTGCCTTACCCCACCCCCCACACACACTTTGCCGGGAGATCCCAGCACCTGTTTGGGTCCACAGTCTTCAGTGCGATACCAAAAACGCTCCTGTGGTTTCATCATCCTACAAACCTTTTAGGGAACCAGCCCTACGTGCCCATCCCAGCTGGCAACCGCCCTTCACTATAATATTTCCCACAGGGTTCCTATTTTTCTGTGTCCCTGCCCCCCCCCTCCATTTTCCTTTCCTGCACCATGTAAAGACTTCCTCTAGAGCCACTCTTCTTGAAACCTGGCTCCTATGCAAACAGGGGCGCACTATGTATCGTAGTGGCGTGCCCCCACCCCCTCAAAATCTGGGTGTTTTCTTTCATCCAGAAAAGGAACTTGGAGAAAAAGACCCCTAAAGTTGAGGAGCTTGGGGGAACGCAAAATTATTTTTCTTCCTCCCCCCCACCCCCACCATCACCACTGTCTTTTGCAGGGGCAGCCCATATCTGGGTTTATTTGCTTGAATTATTTACTTGGGGGGGGTCTCAAAGCCATAAGCAGAAAGGCCAGGAGAGAAGGCTGCGGTGCTGTAAACAAGGTGTGTGTGTGGGGGGGGGGGGGAGAATGAAGAGATCTTTGCAAATACACAGCCCCTCCCCCCCCCCAAAAAATAAAAAAGACACAAATCTCTCTTGCGTTCCCAGTCCGCTTTTGGGTCTGAGCCAGAAGGCAATCCAGCGCCGCTTCTGGCAACCCGCCCCTGGCACTTTCCTTGGGCAGGGAGCAGGGGCTCGGGCGCTGCGGTAATCTACTGGATCCCGGGGCTGGCAAGAGGCCATTCCCCCCCCCCACCCCTACCCCGCCTTTCCTTCCAGCCCTGCCAAGATACTTCACCTGCCTTTTGCAAGGACGGCTTTGCCCGCAGCCAAACCTGCCGCATCTCAGTCGGATTGTTGTGGGGGGGGGGGGTTGTATTTTTTGGGGGGGGGCTCGGATCTGTTTCCAAACAACAAAAGGCGGTCACGTCTCCTTCCGAGCCTCCCCCCTTCCACGCGAACACAACCCGTGAAGCCTCCCACCGTATTGCAAGACCCCCCCCTCCCCAAAAAATAATAATAATTTCCACCTTGCTGCTGAAACAGAGACCCCTGGAAGTTTTTTTTTTCATGCGCTTTCTCCGCACAAATGGAGACGGGGGGGGGGGTGCATCTTGGAAAATAATGTGTGTTGGGGGGGTCAGCGAACCCCAGAAACACAACACGGGGGTTCTCTCCCCCTCCCCGCGCGAGGGCGATCTGCTGACTCTGCAAGTTAACCCCCCCCCGCCCCTTCAAAAGCACCCCGGGGTCAAGGGAGGGGGCGAAAAGGCCAACCCAGAAGACGCATTCCTCTGCAAACCTCCCCCCCCCTTTTCCAAAAACCGAGCTTGCAAATGCCCCCCCCTCCCCTTTGCACCCGAAGGGTTAACCGCGGTGCAAAAAAAGGATTAAAATAAAACGCGTTTTTAATGCAATTGCCCCCGGGGGCGGGGGGGGGGGTTGCACCAAAAAAAAAAGACAAACCCCTCCATCTCCTCCCCCCGCGCGCGCTCTTGCAGCTTACCTTGAAGCATTCGAGCCATTCTCCATGGCTGGCCGTCGGCTTCTCTCTCGCTCGCCCTTCCCTCGCGCCTCTCTGCCCGCCCGCCCGGGTCTCCCAGCGGCGGCTCCCTCCCTCCCCCTCCCCGCGCCCCTCCCCCAGTGGCTCCCCCCCGCCCCTCCGCGCTCTGGCACGCCTCCCGCCGTTGCCAGGCGCAGCCATTGGGCGCCGGGGGTGTCAGTTCGGGATCCGGAGCTGGGGAGCCCCCCCTCCCCTCCCCTCCCCTCCCCGCCCACCCCCTGGCAGGAGCCCAGGCCGCCCCTACTGCGGCTGCGGGGAGGAGCGAGGAGGGGTCGCGGCGGCGGCGCGGGGTTAATCCGGAGTCGCGCCCGAAGTGAATCCGGATTCAGGCGGCGGGGGTTGGGGGTGGTCCGTTTGCGCGCCCGTCAGGAAGGAGGACCCCGCCGCCTGATCGCGACGGGATCCGGATTCACTTCGGGTGTGACTCCGGATTAAGGGCTTTCGAAGCCGCTTTCCGGGCGGGGGGGGGGCTCTCGAGGGTTCGTCGGGAGCCCCCGCCCTCACCACCTCCGGCTTCCTCAGATCCGGAAGGGTTAAGGTGCCCTCCCAAACTTTTTTAATTAATTATTTTTTTTAGAACAAAGCAGGAGTCAAGCGGCACCTTTAAGACCAACCGGGTTTTATTTAGAACGTCAGCTTTCGTGTGCGCTCCTAAGCACGCTTCATCAGACGAGGAATCCAGCTCGTTGGGGAGGGACGGTGGCTCAGTGGTAGAGCATCTGCTTGGGAAGCAGAAGGTCCCAGGTTCAATCCCCGGCATCTCCCAACTAAGAAGGGTCCAGGCAAATAGGCGTGAAAAACCTCAGCTTGTGACCCTGGAGAGCTGCTGCCAGTCTGAGTAGGCAGGACTGACTTTGATGGACCAAGGAGGGTCTGATTCAGTAGAAGGCAGCTTCATATGTTCATAAATAAAAACTGGTTGGTCTTGAAGGTAGGACTTGACTCCTGCTTTGTTCAACTGCTTCAGACCAACACGGCTGCCCGCTTGGATCTCTTTTTTTTACTAGAGGCGAGGGTGGGAATCCTCCAGTAGCCGCAGATGGTTTAGATGCGGAGCCTAGTGCAATCCGTTGCTAGGCGCACCGGGGTTAATCCGGTTTCGCAGTTCGCACGGTTCCGGCAACAGACTGGAAGCGGATTCAGCAGCGAATGCTGAATCCATGCGCAGCGCAGAGGGCGTAGCTGCTCGCAAATGAGTCCCGTTTTGTTCCGTGGGGGCTGACTCCCAGGTAAATCTGTATTGGGTTGCAGTTTTAGACAGGCGAACAGAATTCTTTTGCAGGTCCTTCCTTAGTCAAAGTAATAGCATAAACCAGACTTCCAATCCGGAGCCTTTCCTTACATAGATTTTGATTTCTGCTTTTCTCTAGGGGAGGGGGAGGTCATTTGACAGGCTAACGCGGCAACAGTGCAACGTGCGTTTACTTGAGAGTAAGTCCTTCGTTTGAAATCAGTTCTCAGTAGTCTAAAAGAATGTGACTCCGGATCTTGCCGGGGCTTTACATTAAAAAAAAGTGTAGAATCTTATCCTTAATCCCTATAACAGGATTCCGAAACAACACTGCCCTCTAAAAAGACACAAGAAAAGTGGAAAATCAAGCCGGAGGAAAAGAAAGGGCGTGACTCCGGTTTCTCAGCCAGAAATAGATTCGAATTTCCCATTTCCAGGGCCAAATCTGCAGCTGCTACCTTCCTTTTACTCTATTGGGTGTTCAAGGCTGGAAAGGGATAGCAGTTTCCCTTGGGTGTAAAGTTCCACCACTCCTCACGGTATTTCCCCTAAAAGAATTTCAGACTTAAGTACAATTTACAGGATCGATATCGTTTAGATCGATTTTTTTTTTTTTAAATCCTCCGCGAGAAGCTAGAATGGATTGTGCAAATGCGCCCCCGTGTGGCGAGTGAAAGGTACAAGCGCAATTAATTTATAGTCTGGAATTTTTTTTTTCAGCCTTTGATCTAGAGGGGAGAATTTCATAGGATCACTAATCAGTGAAAAATTGGAACTTTGTAATTTCCGGCAGCAGAAAAGGAAGGAATGATTGGTGGGAGGTCAACTCAGATCTCATTTTTTTTTGATAAAAATTAGCAGCTATCCATCACTGGAAGAGCCCCGTAGCGCAGGGTGATAAAAGCTGCAGTACTGCAGTCTGAGCTCTCTGCTCACGACCTGAGTTCGATCCCGGTGGAAGCTGGGTTCAGGTAGCCGGCTCCAGGTTGACTCAGCCTTCCATCTTTCCGAGGTTGGTAAAATGAGTCCCCAGCTTACTGGGGGGAAAGTGTAGCTGACTGGGGAAGGCAATGGCAAACCATCCCGTAAAAATTCTGCCGCGAAAACATTGTGAAAGCAATGTCAACCCAGAGTCGAAAATGACTGGTGCTTGCACAGGACATATGGACATATGAAGCTGCCTTACACTGAATCAGACCCTGGGTCCATCAAAGTCAGTATTGTCTACTCAGACTGGCAGCGGCTCTCCAGGGTCTCAAGCTGAGGTTTTTCACACCTATTTGCCTGGACCCTTTTTTAGTTGGAGATGCCAGGGATTGAACCTGGGACCTTCTGCTTCCCAAGCAGATGCTCTGCCACTGAGCCACCGTCCCTCCCCTAACAGGGAACTACCTTTACCTTTATCCATCACTGGCAAATATGTAATCTGGTGGATCCTTACGGAAAATTACAAACAAATCTGTAATATTTATATCCTGCCTTCTTCCCCAGTGGAAACCCAGAGCAGCTTATGTCGTTCTCCTCTCATCTGTTTTATCCTCACAACATCCCTGTGAGGTAGGTCAGGCTGAGAAAGTGACTGGCCCAAAGTCAACCAGCAAGCTTCCATGGCAGTGTGGGGAATTCGAACCTGGCTCTCCCACATCCTAGCCCCACACTTTAACTACTACCCCATACCAGGTATTTTATGGCCTTGCCCCCAGTCTGGTGTGGTGGTTAAGCGCGCTGACTCTCAACCTGGGAGAGCCAGGTTTGATCCCCCACTCCGCCACATGCACCTGCTGGAATGACCTTGGGTCAGTCATAACTCCGTCAGAGGCTGTTCTGGAAAGAGCAGTTTCTGTCAGAGCTCTCTCAGCCCCACCCACTTCACAGGGTGTCTGTTGTGGGGAGGGGAAGGGAAAGGAGATTGTAAGGCGCTCTGAGACTCTTTGGGGTAGTGAAGGGTGGGGTGTAAATCCAATCTCCTCCTCTTATTTGTGGGACCTTCTCTTCCTGCAAATGGGAACATCAACAGACTGTCTAGCACTCTAGGCTAGGCTAACTTCTGGCGCCCTCCTGCGCTGAAAATGTCACTGAGTCACATGGGAGGCGCTGCAGAAGTCCAGTGCCTTAGGCAATCGCATAGTTTTCCTAGCAGCAGGGCCTTCTCTGTTGTGGCCCCCATCTTGTGGAATGGCCCTGCCTGAGGAGACCAGGAAGGCTCCCAATGCCCTGGCCTCCTGCAAACTGTGCAAAACAGAACGGTTCCAGAGGCAATAGGGTTGCACTGAACAAAACGGTTTTACAAACTTGCTTGGCTAAATGATTAAGGTCTCTAGTCTAGACTGCTGCGTAGAGCGACTGCATTTAGGATCCTATTAAGAACATAAGAGAAGCCATGTTGGATCAGGCCAGTGGCCCCTCCAGTCCAACACTCTGTGTCACATCAGAACATAAGAGAAGCCATGTTGGATCAGGCCAGTGGCCCCTCCAGTCCAACACTCTGTGTCACATAAGAACATAAGAGAAGCCATGTTGGATCAGGCCAGTGGCCGCTCCAGTCCAACACTCTGTGTCACATCAGAACATAAGAGAAGCCATGTTGGATCAGGCCAATGGCTCATCCAGTCCAACACTCTGTGTCACATAAGAACATAAGAAGCCCTGTTGGATCGGGCCAATGGCCCCTCCAGTCCAATACTCTGTGTCACATAAGAACATAAGAAAAGCCATGTTGGATCAGGCCAGTGGCCCATCCAGTCCAACACTCTGTGGCACATAAGAACATAAGAGGAGCCCTGTTGGATCAGGCCAATGGCCCATCCAGTCCAATACTCTGTGTCACACAGTGGCAAAAAAAAAAAAGGAGGTTCACAAGTGGGGCTAAAAGCCCTCCCACTGTGCCCCCCCCAAGCACCAAGAATACAGAGCATCACTGCCCCATACAGTTCCAATAATATGCTGTGGCTAATAGCCACTGATGGACCTCTGCTCCATATTTTTATCCAAACTCCTCTTGAAGCTGGTTATGCTTGTAGCTGCCACCACCTCCTGTGGCAGTGAATTCCACATGTTAATCACCCTGGGTGAAGGAGTACTTCCTTTTATCCGTTCTAACCCAACTGCTCAGCAATTTCATTGAATGCCCACGAGTTCTTGGACTGTGAGAAAGGGAGAAAAGGACTTCTTTCTCTACTTCCTCCATCCATAATCTTGTAAACCTCTATCATGTCACCCCGCAGTTGACGTTTCTCCAAGCTAAAGAGCCCCAAGCATTTTAACCTTTCTTCATAGGGAAAGTGTTCCAACCCCAATCAATCTGTGGGTCAATATGTGTTCTGGTCGAGAGAAAGAGATTGAGTTTCTAGATGCTCTCAGTGATTGTGCTACGGAGCAGATGGCCACAGAACCTACCAGGGGTGGTGTGATCCTAGATTTGGTCCTAAGTAATGCCCGAGACCTGTTGAGAGATGTAAAAGTGATTGCACCGCTTGGGATCAGTGACCGTAACATTATTGATATTCATGGAACCTCTGTACCACTGAACGTGTCCTGCGAATGCTGCTGTTATGTTTCAGTTCTTTCTGCGGGTTCCAAGTTTCTGCAGCCCTAATGCCTCGGTTAGCGAATGTTCCCATCTGTCGATTGTACCGGTTTTCTGAATTTGTTAATTTTACTCTTCTGCTATTGGATTTTAACTTTGTGCCACTTTGCATTCTAAGCCCCGCCAGCTATATGTGGCTCTGCTTACTGTACCTCATTCCTCGTCTGAAGAAGCGTGGAGAGCAAGTTTGGTGTAGTGGTTAAGTGTGCAGACTCTTATCTGGGAGAACCGGGTTTGATTCCCCACTCCTCCACTTGCAGCTGCTGGAATGGCCTTGGGTCAGCCATAGCTCTGGCAGAGGTTGTCCTTGAAAGGGCAGCTGCTGTCAGAGCCCTCCCCAGCCCCACCCACCTCACAGGGTGTCTGTTGTGGGGGAGGAAGGGAAAGGAGATTGTGAGCCGCTCTGAGACTCTTCGGAGTGGAGGGTGGGGTATAAATCCAATTTCTTCTTTTAGCCCATGAAAGCTTGCGTTCTGAATAAATGTTGGTTGGTCTTAAAGGTGCCGCTGGACTCCGGCTTTGTTCTTCTGCTTCAGACCAAACACGGCTGCCCGCCCGGATCTGTGTACTGGACTCACCATCTGTGATTTGCCTCAAGTCACTGTGAGGAAAGCAGACTATAAATAACGTGAATAAAACCTGCGTTATATGTTTCATAACGTGGTGCTCCAACCTCAGCTTTGCAGTCTGTAGCTTTCTGAAAATGGAGACCAGGAGGCCTGGCAGATTTTAGGAGATTATATGGCGCAATCGGTAATCCAATTAGATACAGTTTACAATGAGAGTAAAACCAGACCTGGGCTTCAGAATTCTCAAGGGAGAGGGTTGAAAATGAAGATATTGGATTAATATCCCCCCCCTCGACTCTGAATCTCAGAGCAGCTCACAATCTCCTATATCTTCTTCCCCACAACAGACACCCTGTGAGGTGGGTTGGGCTGAGAGGACTCTCACAGCAGCTGCCCTTTCAAGGATGACTCCTAAGAGAGCTGTGGCTGACCCAAGGCCATTCCAGCAGCTGCAAGTGGAGGAGCGGGGAATCAAACCCGGTTCTCCCAGATAAGAGTCTGCCCTTTCAAGGACAACCTCTGCCAGAGCTCTGGCTGACCCAAGGCCATTCCAGCAGCTGCAAGTGGAGGAGTGGGGAATCAAACTTGGTTCTCCCAGATAAGAGTCCACGCACTTAACCACTACACCAAACTGGCTCCTTTCACTGGTTCCTTTCACACTTGATGACTGTCCTTATCTTGGACACCCAGAGGGAACCCACGACCCCCCACCCCTCCTTATCTTGGATACTTGCATAGAAACATTATAGACTGAATTTCCTCCTTTACGGCATCATCTGTCTGCCTGTTTTCAACAGAGGCACTTCATGCAACCCACAAAGTAGAGTTCGGCCCACAACAACATCCGGCGCAATACATCTGAGAGTTTTCAAAGGTGCCCCAATGTCTCTTTTTCTTTTTGGGTGCTCTAGAATTTCAGGTTGCTGGAGATAAACCAGTAAGGAGGTTCATGCAGCCAGGTATAATGGGTTTCTTTTTTTCTTTTCATTTTTTTGGTATCGTCTGTGTGTGTGTGTGTGTGTGTGTTTGCATGCCTGGAAGTCATGGTGATGTCTGGTAGTCCCCTACTGGGGCTAGGACATTCCAAGAAGTGGCTTGCTATTGCCTGCCTCTGCATCTCAGCCCTGGTATTCCTTGGAGGTCTCCCACCAGAGTACTCACCAGGGATGGCCCTGCTCAGCTTCCAAGAGATGATGAAATTGGGCTTCTCTGGGCTATCCAGGCCTGGGCAGTATAATGGATTTCTTGGATGGCCAGGGGTGGAATTCTAGCAGGAGCTCCTTTGCATATTAGGCCACACACCCCCTGATGCAGCCAATCCTCCTGGAGCTTACAGTAGGCCCTGCACGAAGAGCCCTGTAAGCTCTTGGAGGACTGGTTGCATCATGGGGGGTGTGGCCTAATATGCAAAGGAACTCCTGCTAGAATTCCACCCCTGTGTACGGTCGTTGCCAAGTAATCACAGCACATTTATGTGCTTCCTTTGAATGCTGGCATTGTATATCAAGCGTGTTCCCTGTCTCTTTATACTCGATTATATTTAGGTACTATATTTAGTTAGTACTTGGACGGGAGACCACCAAGGCAGCCCAAGGTTGCTATGCAGAGGCAGGCAAGGGGAAACCACCTCTGTTTGCCTCTTTCCTGACCTGCATGGCCCAGGCTAGTGTGAGCTTGTCAACTTGCAGAAGCTAAGCATTTTGACTGAGTACAGACAGACCGATTTCCCACTCGCCTTACACCGCTGTCACACTCCTCTTCTCTGTGGGGGTTCCGTCGGATTTCCCACTACCTGCCCTGGGGCTGCAACTAGCTTCGCCTTTTTCACGCGGCAAACAGAAACCTCTAAAAACCAGTTTCTGTTTGCTGCACGGAAAAGGCGAGGCTGGTTGCAGCCCTGGGGCAGATAGTGTGAAATCCGACGGAACCCCCACAGAGAAGAGGAGCATGAGAGCGGCAGAAGGCTAATGGGGAATCGGTCACAGTCTGCCTGGAAATGTATCTGCTCAGGAACCTCCAGGAACAGTTTGAAAGTTCGTGGGAAGTTGACCCGCCACGGATTTGACCAGCCAAAACTCATCATAAACTTTAGTTCAGGGGTGGGGAACCTTTTTTTCCCGCCAAAGGCCATTTGGATATTTATACGACGGAAGACAACTGCAGATTTATACCCCGCCCTTCTCTCTGAATCAGAGACTCAGAGCGGCTCACAATCTCCTTTATCTTCCTCCCCCCACAACAGACACCCTATGAGGTGGGTGGGGCCGAGAGACCTCTGACAGAAACTGCCCTTTCAAGGACAACTCCTGCGAGAGCTGTGGCTGACCCAAGGCCATCCCAGCAGCTGCAAGTGGAGGAGTGGGGGATCCCAGATAAGAGTCCGCGCACTTCACCACGACACCAACCATCATTCGCGGGCCATACAAAATCATCAACTTAAAAAACAGTACTCTGCCAAGAGAGAACGATTCAGGCCGGGAAAATTAATTGTTTCTCTATTTGAAGTCACGTGGGGAGAGCCTCATTCAGCACATACACACACACACACCGGCCTGCCACCCTAGGCAAATGTCTAGGTCCAGGCATATTAGACCACATCCCTTAATACTAGCATATTGTGTCACACACTCATTAGCATATTAGGCCACACCATCTGGGATAATCACATGCAAACTGAACTGGTAATAGCTGGCTCCCACCCCCCCCACCCCTCCCTCCCTCCCGTCAGCTGCTCCCAGCAGATCTAAAAAGGCACCCACATACCCCAGCAGCTGTCCTTCACCATGCCCATGAAAGAGACGGAGAGTGAGTGAAAGAGAGGCTCAGCTCAGCAATCGCCGAGGGCCAGACCAAGTGATCTTGAGGGCCATAAACAGCCCTCGGGCCTGACGTTCCCCACCCCTGCTTTAGTTCATGAGCCAGTTCATGCCCATCCCGGCTGTTTAGTACGAGGACAGAAGACCACCAAGGAAGTCCAGGGTTGCTATGCAGAGGCAGGCGACAGCCGACCTCCTCTGAACGTCTCTTGCCTCCAAAGCCCCATGAGGGAAGGTTACCATTAGTAACCTGGGATCTCTTTGGAAAGGTGTGTTTCGCAAGGGACTCCCTCCTGCCTTTTGCAACCCAGTCCAGGGGCACCGTGGGCCAGGGCCGCGGATGGCTTCATCTCCTCGCTCCGGGAACTCCTCCCTTCGATCGAGAGCCTTATCAGAATCATTGCAGAGGCTCGGTTTGTGCAATACAGATCTTTATCCGCTTCCCACCGAGGGTTCCGGAGAGGCGGCCCAGAATGCTGGAGCAAGCCCAGGGTTGCCTGAGGTGGCGCCCGCAGTGGCATGGGGCCTGCGGCTCTGCTGTTGCCATCATCGCTGCAGCTCAGGTTTGGAAGAGCTGAGCAGTCCCTGTGTCACCACAGGGGCTACACAGCTCAGCTTGCTCCTTGAGAGCCCACCTGGAATTTTGCGCGGAAGGGATGTGGTTCAGTGGTAGAGTACCTGTACCTACAGGCAACAATTCTGGTCACCGCATCTCAAGATATTCTAGTATTGGAAAAGGTGCAGAAAAGGGCAACTAGAATGATTCAAGGGTTGGCACACTTTCCCTATGAAGAAAGGTTAAAACGCTTGGGGCTCTTGAGCTTGGAGAAACGTCGACTGCGGGGTGACATGATAGAGGTTTACAAGATGATGCATGGGATGGAGAAAGTGAGAAAGAAGTCCTTTTCTCCCTTTCTCACAATACAAGAACTCGTGGGCATTAGATGAAATTGCTGAGCGGTCGGGTTAGAACAGATAAAAGGAAGTCCTTCACCCAAAGGCTGATTAACACATGGAATTCACTGCCTCAGGAGGTGGCGGCGGCTACAAGCATAGACAGCTTCAAGGGGGATTGGATAAGCATATGGAGCAGAGGTTCATCTGTGGCTCTTAACCCCAGCGTATCGTTGGAACTCTCTGTCTGGGGTAGTGATGCTCTGCATTCTTGGTGCTTGTTGGGGGGAGCACAGTGGGAGGGCTTCTAACCCCACTGGTGGGCCTCCTGATGGCACTTGTGTGACACAGAGTGTGAGGCGGGATGGGCCATTGGCCTCATTCAACATGGCTTCTCTTATGTTCTTACGCTTGGCATGCAGAAGGTCCCTGGTTCAGTCCCTGGCATTTCCAGTAAAAAGAAGTGATGTGGAGGACCTCTGCCTGAGGCCCTGGGCGGCCATATGGAGGGGCTACAGCTCAGTGGCAGAGCATCTGCCTTCCATGCAGAAGGTCCTAGGTTCAATCCCCGACCAGAGAGAAAGTGATGGGAATGTCCTCCATTTCAGACTACGGAGAGCTGTTGCCAGTCTGACAAGACAGCAGTCACCTTGATGGATTGGTGGTCTGATTCTATCTAAGGCAGCTTCTCTCCCCTCCCTCAAGGGCTGTAGCAGAGGCTCAGTTGGGTCTTTCCTGGGGACCTGAGAGTCCAGCCTCAGAAGGCAGGTTTTTGGGGAGGGGATGGACTTCAGCGGGACATAATAAGAACATAATATACAAAGAGCCCTGCTGGATCAGACAAGTGGTCCATCTAGTCTAGCCTCCTGTCTCAAACAGGGGCCAACCAGTTCCTCTGGAGGGCCAACAACAGGGCAGAGAGGCCGAGGCCTTCCCCTGAGAAGAACATCAGAAGAGCCCTGCTGGATCAGACCAGGGAGGGTCCACCTAGTCCAGCCTCCTTCAGTAGAGCCCTGCTGGATCAGACCAGGGAGAGTCCATCTAGTCCAGCCTCCTTCAGTAGAGCCCTGCTGGATCAGACCAGGGAGAGTCCATCTAGTCCAGCCTCCTTCAGTAGAGCCCTGCTGGATCAGACCAGGGAGGGTCCATCTAGTCCAGCCTCCTTCAGTAGAGCCCTGCTGGATCAGACCAGGGAGGGTCCATCTAGTCCAGCATCCTTTCTCACATGCTGGCCAACCAGTTCCTCTGGAGGGCCAACATCAGGGCAGAGAGGCCGAGGCCTTCCCCTGAGAAGAACATCAGAAGAGCCCTGCTGGCTCAGACCAGGGAGGGTCCACCTAGTCCAGCCTCCTTCAGTAGAGCCCTGCTGGATCAGACCAGGGAGGGTACATCTAGTCCAGCATCCTTTCTCACATACTGGCCAACCAGTTCCTCTGGAGGGCCAACAACAAGGACAGAGAGGCTGAGGCTTTCCCCTGAGAAGAACATCAGAAGAGCCCTGCTGGATCAGACCAGTGAGGGTCCCTCTAGTCCAGCCTCCTGCCCCACACAGTGGCCAGCAAATTCCTCAGAACGGCAAACAACAGGGCATGGAGGCCGAGGCCTTCATAAGAATGTCAGAAGAGCCCTGCTGGATCAGACCAGTGGTCCATCTAGTCCAGCATCCTGTTTAACACAGTGGCCAACCAGTTCTTCTGGATAGCCAGCAGGGTAGAGAGTCTGAGGCCTTCCCCTAAGAAGAACATGAGAAGAGCTCTGCTGGATCGGAGCAACAGTCCATCTAGTCCAGCATCTTGGCTCACACAGCGGCCATTCACTTCCTCTGGACAGCCAACAACAAGGAATAGAGGCCAAGGACATCTCCTGATGTTGCCAGATGTTTTTCAGCATTCTCGTTTCCCTTGTTTGTAAGTTCCTGTTTCTTCAGGGTGGTAGTGGTGGGGTTCTGTTCCACATGTTTTTCTCCTGCTAGCTGTTGATTTTATATTACACTGCTTTGTGTCAGACATATCTCCCTGTAGGTTTAAACTGCAGGTTTTTATGCCTGACACAAATAGGTGTAATATCAAATCAACCACTAGAGTGTGACAATGGGTGAGCCAGTTTGGTGTAGTAGTTAAGCGTGCGGACTCTTATCTGGAAGAACCGGGTTTGATTCCCCACTTCTCCATTTGCAGCTGCTGGAATGGCCTTGGGTCAGCCATAGCTCTGGCAGAGGTTGTCCTTGAAAGGGCAGACTCTTATCTGGGAGAACCGGGCTTGATTCCCCCACTTCTCCACTTGCAGCTGCTGGAATGGCCTTGCGTCAGCCATAGCTCTGGCAGAGGTTGTCCTTGAAAGGGCAGACTCTTATCTGAAAGAACCGGGTTTGATTCCCCACTCCTCCACTTGCACCTGCTGGAATGGCCTTGGGTCAGCCATAGCTCTGGCAGAACAGTCCTTGAAAGGGCAGACTCTTATCTGGGAGAACCGGGTTTGATTACCCACTTCTCCACATGGAACTTCTGGTGAGACCTTGGGTCAGTCACAATTCTCCCAGAGCTGTTTCTCTCAAGAGCAGTTTTCTTAGAGCTGTTTCAGCCCCACCGTCCTCAATGTAAGGAGGAAAAGGAAAAGGAGATTGTAAACCATTCTGAGACTCCTTTGGGTAGTAAAGGGTGGGGATATAAAGCCTATCTCTTTTTCTTCTAGAACAGGGGTGACAAACTCATTTCTTATGAGGGCCGGGTCTGACATAAATGAGACTTTGTTGGGCCAGGCCATGTGTGTACCTATTTAAGATTAGGTAGCAGAGATATAAACTTTATAAAGGACCCAGACAAACACAATTAAATATATATATAGTTAAATACTTAACACTCATTGATCCTAAAGGTGCTTTCTTTGTATTTCTCCCATGGGATCCAGGGAACTGAGCAAAGGAAGCTCTGCCTTAGGGGTGTGCATTCGGTAAAGATAAAATGTGGGGGGGGGGGGGACACGAAAAATGTCCTTTTCAGTAATTTTAGGTTTTCATAAAGCTGAGTCAGATTCTCTGATTTGACCTGGCAGCTGAATGAAGAATACCAGAGAAAAAGCCCCCCAAAATCGGCTTTTTTTCCTTCAGGAATCAAGAGAATGGCAGGGGGAAGGGGAAGAAGAATATTCTTTCCTTAGCTTCAGGGGAATCTTTCATCTTCTTCTGTCTCTACAATTAGAACCATTAAGAGGTGAAGATTCTTCTCAATGTGTTCTTCAATCACTCAGCCATCAAGTTAACAACTGTTTTATCAGTGTGAACTCAATCAGGGCAATGGGGAGAGCGGAGGGATTTGTTGCAGCAAGTTATTTTACTGCAAATAAGAATAAATGCTCTAGAATGGTTAATATTTATAATTTCACATATACTCAGGAATGGATTAGCAAAGGAATGGACTTCTGAAATAAACCAGTAGCTAAAAACAAGGCTAGTATGTAATTTATCTAATTTATCATGCCTTTGTGTTTCCTTTAATTATACAATATAGTTAAATTGCTTTCCTTTGTAAGACCTAGCAGGGGGTGGGGAGGGCGGGAAGGGGGGGTGGGGAGGGAGAGATGGACAATCTGGCCAATTAGGGCCAAAGAAGTGCATGCCAGTCACGGGGGATTTTTCACATTTTAAGAAGAAGAAGAATTGTAGATTTATACCCCGCCCTTCTCTCTGAATCAGAGACTCAGAGTGGCTTACAATCTCCTATGTCTTCTCCCCCCACAACAGACACCCTGTGAGGTGGGTCGGGCTGAGAGAGCTCTGACAGAAGCTGCCCTTTCAAGGACAACTCCTGCAAGAGCTATGGCTGACCCAAGGCCATTCCAGTAGCTGCAAGTGGAGGAGTGGGGAATCAAACCCGGTTCTCCCAGATAAGAGTCTGCCCTTTCAAGGACAACCTCTGCCAGAGCTATGGCTGACCCAAGGCCATTCCAGCAGCTGCAAGTGGAGGAGTGGGGAATCAAACCCGGTTCTCCCAGATAGAGTCCTCGCACTTAACCACTACACCAAACTGGCTCTCACACCAAGCTGGCTCCTGAAAATCTTCTGTGCATGGCCAGAGAGCATTCCCTTGCTGCTGAATTCACTGAACATTTCTGAAGGAATACCCCTAACTCCTGTCCTGTCCCTGGCTGCAGGAAGAAGACATCTCCTGGTTTGCCTGGCAATGCTTAAAAATATTTTCCTGTTAGGTCTTTTTAAATTTGCCTAGTGGGTTAAAGGGAGGGCTATTAAGGGGGGGCTACTTTGGGTTGGGGGGAAGGCTGCCGTTGCCTAGGCGTTTTTAAAAAAAGTTTAATTGCTTTGTTGGGGGGCATAGCTTTGACTTCCAGAAGGTTGTTTTTCAGGGGCAAGCTGGATGGTCTGAGAGTTGTTCAGTGGGTGCTTCTGAGTTTTTACAGCTGAGTTAGGGCTATTAGTAGGCTTTTAAAAATAATTAGGGTCTGAGAAAGGAAATTCTTTGGCATAGAGCTTTAGCACTTCCCCTGTAAGTAGGCCAGATAAGGCAGGAGATCTCCAGGCCCCCTCTGGAGGCTGGCAACCTTAATTTAAGCAGTTTTCTCCAGGGGAGCTGATCTCTGCCACCTGGAGGGCACACCAGCCCTCACCTGGAGATTGGCAGCAATGGTTCCCCAGGAAATCTCTCCTACCCAATTTGATCTTTGTCTTGTTGGGTTTTGTTTGGTTTTTTGGCAAAGCCATAGCAGCCTTGCCTTTGCTGGGCACATGCACTGGTTCTGCTGCTGACTGAAAAAAAAACAGTTTTTAGGTAAGAGATTCTCTTATTTGACCTTAATCATTTTTCCCCCCCACAATTGAAACCAATGGAGTTTTTGCAGCCATTGACTTCAATTGGGATAGGGGCATCCTCTTTGGGTGCCCATAGGATTGGACTCCCTGGTCCAATCTTTTTGAAACGTGGGGGTTCTTTTGGAGAGAGGCTCCAGCAGGTACCCAGCAAATTTGGTGCTTCTAGCTCAAACCCCCTCCCCCCCAGCTCATGGAATGTACTCTGAGGGATTTTGCCATTGACTAAAATGGCCCATAGAGTATAATGGAGCCAAAAAAAAATTGGGAATACTGATTTTTTTCAGGTTTTTTTCCCTTTACCTAATATGAGATTCGGCTTTCCAAGGGAATAACGATTTTTTTTTTGTTTAATCAACCCCAAACTGATTTTTAACTTAATTTTTTTTCCCATGCACACCCCTACTCTACCTCTTTCCTTCCTTCCCCAGCGGACTGGGGTGGGGCTTCAGCCAATAGAAGGAAGAGAGGCTTGGCTCAGTAGCTCTGCTGTGCGATTGAGAGTGCCTGGAAAAACAAGGTCTGTTTCTCTTCCTCCCCAAGGGAGGAGCCTCAGCCAATGGAGAAAACAGAGGTTTTGCTCTGTAGCTCCTGTGCAATTGAGCAATCCCGATAAAGCAAGCTGTGATGCAGAAGGAAGCAAGAGAGAGGGAGAAGGAAGCAGATGACAGCCAGTCGACGTTTCTCCAAGCTAAAGAGCCCCAAGTGTTTTAACCTTTCTTCATAGGGAAAGTGTTCCAAACAAGGAAGAAAGGTGGCTAACAAAGTTTTAAATAAATGCGTATCCATAGGCTGAAACTGACAAAGTCAAATTGCATGAAGAGGATCTCAGTTTTATATAGCCTCCCCAATTGCTTATCCTTAATATTTAACATTTAAATGTTAACACTTAACATTCCATGTATTTCGGCAGTTCTGCCTTTCTCTGACTGAGATTATGAAGCAAAGAAAATCCCTTTGAAACAGAGCATTAGCTTCAGAACATTTGCCCCTTGCCTACTTCAACTACCCTGGGTCATTTTGTAGAAAAATAGGTGGTGGGGCTCATCCAGGGATTGTTATGCAGCTGCACTTACTATTCAATGGACAAGGTGGGAAGGAGGAGGTGAAATGCCCAGAAAGGTTCAGGAGCTGTGCTCCTGTGAGTTCCCGCTGAATCTGAGGCCTGCCTGGAATGAATAATAAAACAATCCAGGTGGCAAATCCCAATAGTATTCTTCAATTCACATAGGTAGCCATGTTAGATGGAAGGAGGGAGAGGGAGTTAGAAAGAAAGCAACCTTTAAATGCATTCTCCAAGTTGCCAGAAGAAGAAGATGATATTGGATTTATATCCCACTCTATACTCTGAATCTCAGAGTGGTCACAGTCTCCTTTACCTTCCCCCCCCCCCATACACACAACAGACACCCTGTGAGGTAGGTGGGGCTGAGAGAGCTCTTACCGCAGCTGCCCTTTCAAGAACAACTTCTATGAAAGCACCTAAGGCCATTCCAGCAAGTGCAAGTGGAGGAGTGGGGAATCAAACCCGGTTCTCCCAGATAAGAGTCTGCACACTTAACCACTACACCAAACTGGC
Source organism: Heteronotia binoei (assembly GCF_032191835.1). NCBI lineage: Eukaryota > Metazoa > Chordata > Lepidosauria > Squamata > Gekkonidae > Heteronotia > Heteronotia binoei. The sequence goes on along the minus strand of NC_083239.1, from coordinate 51,597,725 downwards.
TCTCTGCGATTTGAAGAGAAAAATACTTGTATTCAAGCTGGCTAACACATACTTGGAGATCTCAAGAGCCACACAACATGTGTGAAAGAGCCGTAGTTTGGTTACCCCCGGTTTAAACCCAGAATTAAACTTTGTTGGTCTTTAAAAGTACCACTGGACTCAAACTTTGTTCAATAGTACTGTTGGGCAGAGTGTTTATGAAAAAATAAAAAAAAGATGAGAGAGAAAACCAGAGAATGGCGCTGGACCATGTATCTGGCACCTGTCACGGCCCGCTGGTTCTTTCTCCCTGCATAATCCCGTGATTTGCAATCACTCAAGTAGCTGATTTATGGGAATCTGAGGCTGAAGGATCGATTCCATCTGTCCTCGCCAGAGGGCGATGAGGCTGCGGATCGGCTCCCCCTCCTCACTTATCACTTAGCTAATGAGATTGTTGAAAGAAGAACCCTTTTAGGAGAAAACAGTAACCCAACACGGCGGGAGTGGTTCAGCTGAGCGATTGCTCCTCGGGGGTGTCGCGGGGCGAGGGGCGATCGCTGCGGTGAGAAAAATACACCTTTCCGTGGTCAGTGACAAAGATGGCGAATTTATTCTTTTCGCCCTAAGGAGTGGGTCAGGACTTCTCTGGCCTGAGCGAACAAACGAACCGAGTGAAACAATCCACAGGTTGGATGGTGCCCGCAAGAGAGCCAGTTTGGTGCAGTGGTTAAGTGTGCGGACTCTTATCTGGGAGACCTGGGTTTGATTCCCCACTCCTGCACTTGTAGCTGCTGGAATGGCCGCGGGTCAGCCATAGCTCTCGCAGAGCTGTCCTTGAAAGGGCAGCTTCTGTCAGAGCTCTCTCAGCCCCACCCACCTCACAGGGTGTCTGTTGTGTGGGGGGGGGGGGTGGAGAGGTAAAGGAGACTGTGAGCCGATCTGAGATTCTGTGTATAGGGTGGGATATAAATCCAGTATCTTCTTCTTTGAGCCAGTTTGGTGTTGTGCTTAAGTGTGCAGACTCTTATCCGGGAGAACTGGGTTTGATTCCCCACTCCTCCACTTGCACCTGCTGGAATGGCCTTGGGTCAGCCATAGCTCTGGCAGAGGTTGTCCTTGAAAGGGCAGCTGCTGGGAGAGCCCTCTCAGCCCCACCCACCTCACAGGGTGTCTGTTGTAGGAGTGAAAGGTAAAGGAGATTGTGACCTGCTCTGAGACTGTCCTTGAAAGGGCAGCTTCTGGGAAAGCTATCTCAGCCCCACCTGTCTCACAGGGGGTCTGTTGTGGGGGAGGAAGGGAAAGGAGACTGTAGGCCACTCTGAGACTCTGTCCTTGAAAGGGCAGGTTCTGTCAGAGCTCTCTCAGCCCCACCCACCTCACAGGGTGTCTGGTGTGGGGAGAGAAGATATAGGAGATTGTAAGCCTCTCTGAGTCTCTGATACAGAGAGAAGGGCGGGGTATAAGTCTGCAGTCTTCTTCTTCAAGCTACACCGTGTCGTGTGTGCTTGTGTTTAAGTGGGTTCAGGAAATTCTGGTGCCAATCCAAGGTGGAAGAGGCAGTGGGGGAAGACGAAGGATTGGGAAGACCTGGGATCACATCCTTTCTCAGCCACCGTAGGCACCTCTCGCCTCTGTCCTTCCAGCCCACCTCGCAGGGTGGTTGCAAGGATTAAAAGGGATGGAGTTCCACGTGTGCCTGCATTTGCTCACACTTGTCTCCCAGGTGGATGGTCATTTTTTAAAAGCTCCTCAACTCAGGGGATTGCTATGCCCGAGGATAACGCAGGACAAAGTTTATGGCAAAGGTCACTGGTAGCCAGAGTTGCCCGCCTCCAGGTGGCAGAAGAAAACCCCAAAAAGGGTTCCGTGACAATCAGCCTCACAAAGAGAAGAACTATTCAAATTAACTTAGAAAATTTCAACGTTCTATTATCACTCTCATACAAGATAGTCCACAAGTCATACCCTGACACACAAACACCAATACTTTGTGCACAAGAAGGACACACATATGTGAACAGTCCAATTCTGGAAGTATACAAGAGTCCTTCCACTTAAAAGGAATCTCCGGTCTGGTTCCTGAGGAGACCACGTGATGGTAAGAATTCCACAACGTTCAGTTGTCTTGTACAATAGTCTTTAAAAGGTCAAGGTAGTCCCCTGTGCAAGCACCAGTTGTTTCCGACTCTGGGGAGACGTTGCTTTCACAACGTTTTCACGGCAGACTTTTTATGGGGTGGTTTGCCATTGCCTTCCCCAGTCATCTACACTTCCCCCCCAGCGAGCTGGGGACTCATTTCACTGACCTCGGAAGGATGGAAGGCTGAGTCCACCTTGGGCCGGCTACCTGAACCCAGCTTCCGCCGGAATCGAACTCAGGTTGTGAGCAGAGAGTTCAGACCACAGTACTGCAGTACTGCTGCTTTACCACTCTGTGCCACGAGGCTGCTAAGGAAAGGTCCCCTGTGCAAGCACCAGTCGTTTCCGACTCTGGGGTGACGTTGCTTTCACAACGTTTTCGCGGCAGACTTTTTACGGGGTGGTTTGCCATTACCTTCCCCAGTCTTCTGCGCTTTCCCCCCAACAAGCTGGGTACTCCTTTTACCGACCTCGGAAGGATGGAAGGCTGAGTCAACCTGGAGCCAGCTACCTCAACCAGTTTCCGCTAGGATTGAACTCAGGTCGTGAGCAGAGGACTCCGACTGCAGTACTGCAGCTTTACCATTCTGCGCCACTTGGAACACAGCAAACACAGCGACGAGGTAGTACTTTTATCTTCCCTCATTTCGATAGAAGTTTTGACCAGCTTTCTGATAATACCAGAGCATGGCAAAATTCCACAATTTTTGGCACACAATTAAGTTTCAGTTTACAAGTCTTAATTGTGTGCCAAATATTGTGGACCTCGTCGCTGTGTTTGCTGTGTTCCAGCAAAGGACTCTTCTTGTATATTTCCAGGATTGGACTTCAGATATGCATTCTGCCCAAAGTAGAGAGCCCCATGGTGCAGAGTGTTAAAGCTGCAGTACTGCAGTCCTAAGCTCTGTTCACGACCTGAGTTCAATCCCCGGCGGAAGCTGGGTTTTCAGGTAGCTGGCTCGAGGTTGACTCAGCCTTCCATCCTTCCGAGGTCGGTAAAATGAGTCCCCAGCTTGCTGGGGGGGAAGTGTAGATGACTGGGGAAGGCAATGGCAAACCACCCCGTAAAAAGTCTGCCGTGAAAACATTGTGAAAGCGACGTCACCCCAGAGTCAGAAACAACTGGTGCTTGCACAGGGGACCTTTTCCTTGAAGAGCCCCATGGCTCAGAGTGGTAAAGCTGCAGTACTGCAGTCCTAAGCTCTGCTCACGACCTGAGTTCAATCCCGACAGAAGCTGGTTTCAGGTAGCCGGCTCCAGGTTGACTCAGCCTTCCATCCTTCCGAGATCGGTCAAATGAGTCCCCAGCTTGCTGGGGGGGGGGGGGGGGAAGCGTAGATGACTGGGGAAGGCAATGGCAAACCACCCCGTAAAAAGTCTGCCGTGAAAACGTGAAAGCAATGTCACCCAGAGTCGGAAACGACTGGTGTTTGCACGGGGGACCTTTCCTTTTTCCTGCACACAAAGTATTGGTGTTTTTGTGTGACTTGTGGACTATCTTGTATGAGAGTGATAACAGAATGTTGAAATTTTCTAAGTTAATTTGAATAGTGTTTCTCTTTGTGAGGCTGGCTGCCACGGAACCCTTTGGGGGTTTTTCTTTTGCTGCTCTTGACCGTGATTCTCTGTTCGGGTTACAGAACCTCCAGGTGGCATCTGGAGATCTCCTACTGCCCCGGTTGATCTCTGGAGGGTCAAGATCAGAAACCAGCTATTTCGGAGGGTATACTCAATGGCCTCGTACCCTGCTGAGAGCTCTCCCCTCCTCAAACCCTTGCCTCTTCAGGCTCCGCCATCCAAAGGATCTTCACTGCATTACTGTGCCGATATGCGAGAAAATATTTTAACAATATGTTGGCTTTAAAAGGCCTCCTGTTAAAACGGCTTTGGCCCGAAACGCTGAAGTGTTACTTTAAAGTTACACATCACCTTCCTCTCTGATATTCTGTAGCTGGCTCCGCCTCCTGCAGCAACCATTTTGTAGTTGCACCACCACCTTATGTCAGAAGTCCAAAGGTGCCCATGGGCTCAGTGAAGTTTGGGACCCCTGCTCTAAAGCTCGATTATGCAGGTCCTGATGTAAGATACACAGCTGTTGGCATGACAATACCATCTCCTTTCCTCCTTGACCGACAAAGGTAAAGGAGTATTACGGCAGGGTTGTCGAATATGCGGCCTGGGGCCTGAATCAGGCCTCGGAGGGCTCCTATCAGGCCCCTGAGCAACTGGCTGTCATTTGCTTCCTTCTCCCTCTCTAGCTTCCTTCTGCATAACAGCTTGCTTTGCAAGGCTTGCTCAATTGCACAGGAGTTAAAGGGCAAAACCTCTGTTTTCTCCATTAACTGAGGCTCCTCCCTTGGGGAGGAAGGAGGGGAGGGAAAGCTTGCTTTGCCAGGCACAGTACAGCCACTGAGCCAAGCCCCTCTTCCTTCTAATGGCTGAGACTCCTCCCCCTTCTCATCCCCTAGAGAAGGAAGGAAAGAGCCAGAGCTTCCTTTGCCCAGTTCCCTGGATCCCAAGGGAGAGATACAAAGAAAGCACTTTTAAGACTAACGAGTTCTAATGTCTTAAGCATGTTTTAGTTTAAGTTTTTTAAAAAAATCTTTAATTGTGTCTGTGTCTTTTATAAAGTTTATATCTCTGCTACCTAATCTTAAATAGGTACACAAGTTCTATGACGTCTGGAGACCAAGTCCTATGAAGGAAGGTTGAAGAAGCTGGGCATATTTAGCCTGGAGAGGAGGCGGCTGAGAGATGATAGGATCACCATCTTCAAGTACTTGAAGGGCTGTCATATAGAGGAGGGTGTGGAATTGTTTTCTGTGCCCCAGAAGAAAGGACCAGAACTAATGGGTTGAAATTAAATCAAAAGAGTTTCCATCTCAACATTAGAAGAAGAAGAAGAAGATATTGGATTTCTATCCCGCCCTCCACTCCGAAGAGTCTCAGAGCGGCTCACAATCTCCTTTACCTTCCTCCCCCACAACAGACACCCTGTGAGGTGGGTCGGGCTGGAGAGGGCTCTCACAACAGCTGCCCTTTCAAGGACACCCTCTGCCAGAGCTATGGCTGACCCAAGGCCATTCTAGCAGGTGTAAGTGGAGGAGTGGGGAATCAAACCCGGTTCTCCCAGATAAGAGTCCGCACACTTAACCACTACACCAAACTGGCTCTCCAGCAAAGGACTCTTAGGAAGAACTTCTTGACCGTTAGAGCGATTTCTCAGTGGAAACGACTCCCTCGGGAGGTGGTAGGCTCTTCTTCCTTGGAGGTTTTTCAACAGAGGCTAGATGGCAACCTGACAGCAATGAAGATCCTGTGAATTTAGGGGGAGGTATTTGTGAGTTTCCTGCATTGTGCAGGGGATTGGACCAGATGACCCTGGAGGTCCCTTCCAACTCTGTGATTCTAGGATTCTATCCTGTGAATTTTGGTGGAGGTATTTGTGTGTTTCCTGCATTGTGCAAGGGGTTGGACTAGATTACCCTGGAGGTCCCTTCCAACTCGATGATTTTATGATTCTATATGGCCTAGTCTAATATGGCCTGCCCCAACAAGGTCTCATTTATGTTAGATCCAGCCCTCACTAGGGCGTCTTCGATATCAGGGTGGCGTGTAGCAGAGGGGTAGGCTCACAGCGGGAGGCCCAGGCCTTTGGAAAGGAAATGAATGCAGGCCAAAGGGGAATTGGGGGAAGGCACTGCAGCTGCCCAGATGTTGAGAGATGAGGAGAATGAGGGAGAGAGGAGGCAGCCACATGTAGAGAGATGGGAAAAGTCTGGCAGGAACTGGACCAGGGATGGCGGGAGCTGAAAGACACAAGAGGAGGACAGAAGGTGGCCATTAGGCATTTGACAAAGTGGATGTGAAAGAAACTGACAACACCATTACTGGCTTGCCTTGCATTAGTATTCTACCTTTCTACTATCAAAATAGCACTCAAGGCAATTTACAAGATGGGGATAAGCCACATCTCAAAAGCAGAGCCTCTGCGGAAGGTCCCAGGTTCAATCCCCAGCATCTCTGGTTAAAAAAGGACCAGGCAGAAGGTAACGTGAAAGACCTCCAACTGAAAGCCACTGCTGGTCTGAATAAACAATGCCGACTTCAACAGATCCATGGTCCGATTCAGTTTAAGGGAGCTTCGTGTGTTCAAGATGTAATTATTACCTTTCAAAACGGGTAGCTCTAGAAACAAAGAAGCCAGTCAACTACACCCGAATGAAACCACGGAAGAACACTAGAAAATCCATAGCCCATCCTGTTGGGAAGGGTGGGTAAGAGGTTGAAGGGGGGGGCAGTCTCTAAGGCTGGCACCTGGTTTTTTGGGCCACTGTGTGACACAGAGTGTTGGACTGGATGGGCCACTGGCCTGATCCAACATGGCTTCTCTTATGTCTGGGGCAGTGATGCTCTGTGTTCTGGGTGTTGTGGGGGGGGGCACAGTGGGGGGGCTTCTAATGTCCTGGCCCCACTGATGGACCTCCTGATGGCATCTGGGTTTTTTAGCCACTGTGTGACACAGAGTGTTGGACTGGATGGGCCCTTGGCCTGATCCAACATGGCTTCTCTTATGTTCTTATGTCTAAGGCAGTGATGCTCTGTATTCTTGGTGTTTGGGGGGGGAAACAGGGTGAGGGCTTCTAGTGTCCTGGTCGCACTGATGGACCTCCTGACGGCACTTGGTTTTTTTGGCCACTGTGTGACACAGAGTATTGGAATGGATGGGCCATTGGCCTGATCCAACATGAATTCTCTTATGTTCTTATGTGACACAGACTGTTGGACTGGGTGGGCCATTGGCCTGATCCAACATGGCTTCTCTTATATTCTTATGTGACACAGAGTGTTGGACTGGATGGGCCACTGGACTGATCCAACAGGGCTTCTCTTATGTTCTTCTGTGACGCAGAGTGTTGGACTGGATGGGCCATTGGCCTGATCCAACATGGCTTCTCTTATGTTCTTATGTGACACAGTCTGTTGGACTGGATGGGCCATTGGCCTGATCCAACATGGCTTCTCTTATATTCTTATGTGACCCAGAGTGTTGGACTGGATGGGCCATTGGCCTGATCCAACATGGCTTCTCTTATGTTCTTCTGTGACGCAGAGTGTTGGACTGGATGGGCCATTGGCCTGATCCAACATGGCTTCTCTTTATGTTCTTATGAGTTACAGGTTCTCGGGGCAGGCCTGTTTGGTAGGGGAAATGGAGCTAGCCTAATGGGAGTCAGTCCTTGCATGAAAAATCAAAATAGTGTCACCAAGAGAACCCAGGCACGCATTCTCCAGAAGCTGCCTACAATGTCCAAATACTGGCACAATCTATGTCTGAGGATCCTTCCCCACAGAATAACTTCTTGCTCATTTTAATGGTTAAAGAAAAAAGACACCTGCAGACATGAAATGCAAATGAAAGAGGATCCAGAGCAGCGGTGTTGAACTCATTCGTTATGAGGGCCGGATCTTCACCTTGTTGGGCCAGGCCATGTGTGTCATAAAATGTAAAAGGCAAACTGGTGTGAACTGAAAATGCAAAAGGTAGTGGAGATATAAACTTTATAAGGAACACAGACAAACACACACGCTCAGCCTAATCCACCTCACTGACTTGTTGAGCCTCAGCTAACAGAAGGAAGAGAGGCTTGGCTCAGTAGTTTTGCTGTGCAATTGAGGGAGCCTGGCAAAGCTAGCTCTCCTTCCTCCCCCACTTCCTCCCCAAGGGAGGAGCTTTGCTCTGTAACTCTGCTGTGTGACTGAGCATTCCTGGCAACGCAAGTTGTGATGCAGAAGGAAGTGAGAGGGAGAAGGAAGGAGATGACAGTGAGTTGCTTGCGGGCCCGATAGGAGCCCATTGGGGGCCTGATTCAGCCCTCACGCTGCATGTTTGACACCCCTGATGTAGAGTTCCCCCAGGCTTCCTTACCTCCAGTCCTATCCTCCCTTTTAAAATATATCAAGGATATGTTTTCCCCGGGTTTTTTTGTTTCTTTTTCTTTTTGTCACAGATCAAAGTGAAGAACGAAATGAGGAAAAAAAGTTCCAAAATGTTTTTAAGTGATTGGGATGTAGGGGGAAGTTTTAAAATGGCTTTTAAGTAGGGTTGCCAATCCCCAGGTGGGGGAAGGGGGTCCCCCAGCTTTGAGGCCCTCCCCCCCATTTCAGGGTCATCAGAAAGCGGGGGGAGGGGAGGGAAATATCTGCTGGATACTCATGATTCCCTATGGAGACTTATTCCCATAGGAAATAATGGAGAATTGATCCTTGGGTATCTGGGGCTCTGCAGGCCCTGTCTTTTGAGGTAGAGGCACCAGATTTTCAGCATAGCATCCAGCGGCTCTCCCCAAAATACTCCCTAAGTTTCAAAAAGATTGGACCAGGGGGTCTAATTCTGTGAGCCCCCAAAGAAGGCGACCCTATCCTTCATTATTTCCTATGGAAGGAAGGCATTGAAATGTGACGGCCAGAACTCCCTTTGGAGTTCAATTATGCTTGTCACACCCTTGCTCCTGGCACCACCCCAGTGTCTCCTGGCTCCACCCCCAAAGTCCCCAGATATTTCTTGAATTGGACTTGGCAACCCTACTTTTAAGCGATGGGGATGTGGAAAAGTTGATAGTGACAGGCTGATGGCTTCTGAAGGCTGGGAAAAGGCCAGCCAATCGAAAGTCAAATTCAGGTCTTATTTTTCCTTTCTTTGGGTTAAAAATCGCCAAGTATTTGGGGGGAGATCTTCACAAGACCCAACTCGTAAAACACATGGAGGGAGAATTTTTGTGGGAAAATATTATTTTTCTCCAGCTCATTCAAACTGTGATTCTGGCACAAATCCTAACGTTCGAAAAGGTAAGTAAAACTTCAATGCTTATGAATGGGAAAAGGTTAAAGGCAGCTTCAGAATTGTTCAGAAGGTGCAGTAATACAAAATCTCATGTTTCTCTCTCTCTCTCTCCCTGTTTCCTATTGTTATTCTTTTAATTTACACACTTTTTTTCCGCCTTTAAACTGTATTTTATGTCCTTTCCCCCCCTTTCAGAATACTACATGTTCCTGAGAACAAAACTCCCACCGATTTAATTTTGATTGCATCTTTCATTGTTACTAGCAAAAACAGTTCTCTTATCTTTAAAAGGCAAACATGGAAATAACTTAAGCGGATTAGGACAGAAAGGTTATTCCCCTGTTGTTCAAACTGCAGAGATAGATGCTGATTTCTTTAGATACTGATCTCATCCACCAAATTAAAGAAGTCTGGAAAATGTATTTACTTTAGAGATACCTTACCTGAATACTACTTGCATAGTCTCACTGCTGAAGGACAGAATTCCCGAGAGACAAATAGGACTGCCGGTGGACGAATTTGGTCACTGAAAGATTCTATTGAGGAAAAATGTTTCCTGTTATTCTTGAGTAGTTGTCAGCAATTTGAAATTATTAAATGAAAGTAGCAGATAGGCTAAACACGTGAGACAACAAATGCTTTGAAAACAGCGGGGGGTGGGATTAAGACTTAAAAAGTCTAAAATGCATTTGAAAAAAAGAACCGGACTCCTTCTATAAACTTTGGGAAGCAACGATCGAGAGTTTAAATTAAAACATGTATTTTCAAAATAAATGAAATACTCATTAGTCTGGAGAGGTTTTAGGAAACTAGACTCAGGTTAATTATCTAATCTGAGGGATTTTTAGTAGTTCATTTTGAAATATGTAAGAGAATGTTCTTGTTCCAAAATCTGTGGGCATGATTATATTTCAGAGGGTAGCAACTGTAAACCTTAAATATCTTAAACAGTAAACCTTCAAGATTACTGTGGGTATCTGTGCTTTTACTACACTGTTGTTATCATCCATTTTTTGTATTGCTTATAGTATACTTGTATTAAATAGTTTGTATTTTGTAACACTAGTTCTATTGGATTGTTCATCCATTGTCCTATGTTGTCAGATTGCACTGTTTTACATTCTGAATCTGCTTTGACTTTCAGCAAGATGGACTACAAACCAATGAAGTAAATAAAAGACTAAAAATAAATTAGTACTTTTCATTTAACGCCTCTGATTCAAACCAAGCTGTATGATATGAACGGAAAAGTGAATGAAAATTCACCTGCAAAAAGTATTATCAAATCAAAATTCCATAAAATACAGTAACAGAATTGTGTGTCTGTGTTTTAAATAGTAACAGGATGCAGAAAATGAATATCTCAAACAAACTATCACTAAACAAATGCCAAAACCCAAGGAGTTTAAGAGGAATGGTAATGCATCAAGACCTATAGCAATAAGGAAGTTTCCAATGCGAATGTCGTTTCTGCCACAAACATTACAATTGGTTCATTGTACATATTTACTCGCTCTGAGCCCCCAATGGGGGAATGGGCGGAATAGAAATAAACAAATAATAATAATAATAATTTTACAAATGGTTTATTGTGCATAGCAATACTGTCTAGCAATATAAAATCACTATATTTTTTTAAAATCAATCAGAACAACTCATCCCTTCTGCTATTTAGCATCTAATTCTGGGTAAACTGAGAACTCACCCCTAGCAACACAAACTGCCCACTGTGCAGCTTTATGTGATACAAACTTTGGCAGTATCCAACAACAGAGCAATAAATATAAACCAAAGGCTGATCGGTCGTGCTGAGACATAACCCAAGCAATGCCTCTTGGGAGCTCCACAAAAGGAGCAAAAAAGCATGTAAAATCAATGTTCTCTCTAAGCTGTTATGAGCAAAAATTCTACTTCATGAGCTACCGGCATTAAAGTTGTGAGTCACTGCATTAATTACTTTGCCCTGCGGCCATTTTTCCTGAGCTAAGACAATAATGTGCGAGGTGGTGGCTAAAAAACTGTGGGTTAGCTCACACTAACTCAGCTTAGAGGGAACACTGCATATAATCAGGCGTCATTTCGTAGAAAAAGAGGTGCCGGAACTCATTAGTACAACTCATTTGTACACACCCTGACATCACCGGAAGGTGTACTAAATTATATCAGCTCAGCATCTACCCTAAAATGCTTCTTGAATTATAATTGTCATAATAAAACCTTACTCCCATCATACTTTTAACATTATTTTCTCCTATGTGGCCACAGTGGCACGAGGAAGATTTCCATCAGTCCACTTTATACGTTCTGGTTATTTTTCCAATTTTTTGTGGAGGGAAATATGAGAAAGTTTGTCAAATCTTGAAGTTCAGGTAAATTCTCACAGGGAGTTTGAACCATGGATCCCAGAAGCAAGTACTTAGGGAGGAAGGGGAGAAAGAAAGAGCACAATAACATTTAGAGGTTCCGGAGCTCGGCTCCTGCCCAAAATGAGGCCTGCATTTTTATTTTTATTTTTTATTTTGCGGATTTCTATTCTTACTTAAGTTGGGCTCAGGGCGGATTACAGCATAATAAAACAATTAAATCACACGATAAAACAACCGCTAAAATGAAATAAAATCAGGCAGGGTCAGTGATACGAACATCATTCACAAATTATAACACAGGATGTGGTTAGGCAGGGAGGCCAATTAGATGGTGTGAGGACACCCGCCTGCCTCAGCCAAAAGCCTATAATACATCTGCTGTGAACTTAGGCGGCAGCCATTGACTTTCAGTTCACCCTCCTACCTTAATTGTCGTACTTTGCAGGGCTGTCGTACAGATGACAACCAGTAAACGGTTGGATGTACAGGAAATGCTTTGAGTGCCTCATATAAATGATAAACACTGCTATAAGTTTCACAAAAGAACCAGAGATTCTGTTGAATCCTGAAAGGTTTACTATTAAAGTGGGTTGAAATAATCTGCCTTACTATCCCAAAGAAAATAATTCTTCAGAGGCTGCTGGGTGAAAACTGGGCGGGAGCCAGTTTGGTGTAGTGGTTAAGTGTGCGGACTCTTATCTGGGAGAACCGGGTTTGATTCCCCGCTCCTCCACTTGCACCTGCTGGCATGGCCTTGGGTCAGCCATAGCTCTGGCAGAGGTTGTCCTTGAAAGGGCAGCTGCTGTGAGAGCCCTCTCCAGCCCCACCCACCTCACAGGGTGTCTGTTGTGGGGGAGGAAGGGAAAGGAGATTGTGAGCCGCTCTGAGACTCTTCGAAGTGGAGGGCGGGATATAAATCCAATATCATCTTCTTCTTCTTCTTGAAAAGTGCCATGAAGTCATCAAGGATTTATGGCAATTCCAAGAGAGTTTTCGAGGCAAGAGACGAATAGAGGTGGTTGGCCATTGCCTGCCTTTGCGTAGCAGCCCTGGACTTCCTTGGGGGTCTCTCATCCAAAAACTAACCAGAGCTGACCCAAGCTTAGTTTCGGAGATCTGACGGGATCAGGCCCTCCTGAGCCATCCAGGCCTGATTTTAAATGGTTTGATACTGAAGACGGATTTTAAATTAGTTATTTTAAATGTACATTTTAATACTTTAATTTCTTATTCGCTGCCAGGGCAAAGATGGGGTAGGAAGAATCCCAGTTCGGGCATGGTGGTAATGTCATGATAAATCTTAAAATTAAACAAAAGCAGCATTATCATCTTTGAAAACATACACAATCATATTTCTTGGGAAAGTGTAAAAAAAGACAGCATCGCTCGGATTTCACACCATTAATTATTCAATATGTTTTAAAGCAAGGGGAGGGGGATTATTTCACAAAATTAATTCAATCTGTCCCCTGGGATTTGGGAAGCAGAGGCTGTCAGACACTGCTGTGTTTTGTAAGGTTTTTTTTAAAACAGATTTTCAAAGTTGAATATGAGTTTCCTTGAAATCGCTTTCTCGGTTCGGTTTCAGGCTCTGCGTTCTGGATTGAACCAAAGGAACCATGCTGACATTAGGTTAAAATATCAGGCTTATTCAACACGCGTTGACAAGCTTTGCGCTTATTTTGATGTCTGTTTTATGGATAAAGCAAAACCCAGGCTCAATAGCTCTCCCCTCCTCGATTTAGCTTTCTCTATTAATTACTCGTTAAAATAAGAAATGGTACGATCGAGATGAGACAGCGTGTTAACACAGGAATACATGAGCTCCTATTAGGAATGCCAGTCTCAAGGGATCAGGCAATCCCTCAGAATTATAGCTCATCTCCAGATGACAGAGATCAGTCCCCCCAGAGAAAATGGGTGCTATAGCGGGTGGACTCTAGGGCATTGTACCCCACTGAGGTCTCTGTCCTCCCCAGGCTCCACCCCCAAATCTCCAGAAATTTTACAACCACGAGTTGGCAATCCCCCATCCCCAGCCAGTGGCCAGGGGGGAAACAGCAATCCTAGATTCAGTCCTCCCCCTACAAAGTCCTCAGACTTATCTACTTCACAGGGTTGTTGTGAGGGTAAAATAAAGGAATAGCTGGATAAGAATGTAATAAATTCATGCTATGTTTTAGACTGAACAAAAAAATGTATAATTGCGGGGGAAAGAATAGAAGAAACCCTGTAAGACCAATAGAAAATCAATAGTGGGTTAAGATGCCATCTAATATTGACATGATTTAGGGATGTGGAATGTTCAGTCTCAATCAGATTAAGATCTGGCTGGCGGAGCACACCAACGCTGATACCAACAAGAACTAATCTCTGCACCCATGAGCTGTAAGCAAAGTCCAGTCAGTTCTGCTGCTTGGAAGGGAATGAGAAATCCAGGGTGTGGCTAGCAAAGCCATCAAGCCAGGATTGGCTAGAAGACTGAGATGGCAGGCCACTACGATTGGGTAAAAATGAAGGGGGATTTGGCAGTGGAAAGGGTAGTGGTTGACGTGGGAGTGGCCAATTCGCCCGAGCGTTAAGCAAAACCTCCAGTTGATTTGCTGGACAGATTTGTCCAGGACCGTTGACTCTTGTGCGAATCCAAGAAGACCCCGTTTATGTCCAGTTCTTTCTGAGTCAGCCATGGAGGGGTTAAATGCCAACAGCTGGGTCCTGAAATCTCCCTTCAGCATCACAAGCCTCCTCCAAGACGTGGCCTCAAGTGAAACTCCTGAGGGACCTCTGTCATCGCCGCCAAGGGAAGAAGGGGGCATCGTGGCGGCCAGTGACGAACTTGAGAGGTTGAGAAAAGAGGATCCTTCTAGGGAAAGGAGAGGGAAACCTGAGAAGCCACCCTTCAGTTACAACGCTCTGATCATGATGGCCATCCGACAGAGCCCGGAGAAGCGGCTCACGCTCAACGGCATCTACGAATTCATCATGGGGCACTTCCCGTACTACAAGGAGAACAAACAAGGTTGGCAGAACTCCATTCGGCACAACCTCAGCCTTAACAAATGCTTCGTCAAGGTGCCCCGGCACTACAACGATCCCGGCAAAGGCAATTACTGGATGTTGGACCCTTCCAGTGAGGACGTCTTCATCGGAGGTGCCACTGGCAAGCTGAGGAGGCGGTCGTCTGCTTCTCGGGCCAAGCTGGCCTTCAGGAGGGGAGCCAGGCTAGCTTCGGCTGGGGTGACCCTTACCGGATCCTTCTACTGGCCCTTCTCCCCTTTCTGCAGTGCCACCTCGGCCTACCTCGGCCCTCACCCCAGCTCCTTCTCTTCTATTTTCTCCCATCAGGCCATAACTCCTCCAGGAATGCACGGACAGATGGAAGGCGATGACCCTTCCAGCAGCCACCAGCGCACCGTCACCACGACGACATTGGCTTCGGCCTTGCCCTACGGCTTGTCCGTGCCCGAACGCCTGAACTCTTGCTCGGTCAACTTCCTGACGGGCCAGACGAGCTACGTCTTCTCTCAGAGACACCATCATGCCTTGCTGACGAGTCCTTCAGCTGACCTCCCTGCCAAATGTGCTGAAGATCTCCTCGGTGGAGTTCCTTCGACTTTCCCTGGGCTGCTCTCTCCAGACCTCCCAAACTACTTTCCTCTCCAGAATCAAGGCGTTTCCTTTAATCCAACAGCCTGTCCACGGCCTCTTCGCTGAAAGAAGCACTGCTTTCGTTGCTATTTAAAAGCCCAAACAGCCTCTGTGCATCGAAGACTGATACAACAGGATACATTCTGGTCTGCAACATATTGTTTTCCACAGAAACTTGGGATTTTTCTCCACTGTAATCCATATGTTTCCCCCCCACGCACTGTAATTTCTGGTGTAAGAGGCCTTGGGACTCATCTGGGAGTGCTAGCATAAACTAATGTCTTCTACTGCATCTTGTAAATACCTTGACTTAGAAGAAACTGTTTATTTGACTGATGCAAGTTAACATTTTTTCCCATGCGACTGGAACTCAGGAGCTCTGAAGCAGAAGGTGTTTTTATTAACCCTTTTGCATCAATGATGCAACCCCTGGAAAGGCACAAATCAACACGGATTCGCTGCTTTGTTTTCATTAGGGATCCGAGATGTTTCCTCGTGTTGGATGTACAAGCCGAAGAGATGCTCAGCAACATCCTAATTTTGCTTGGCTGTGGTTCCTTCATTAAGCTCAGGACTGTCCTAAGTAGCAAAGATAACACCTTTCTAAGCCTGTTGGCTTTAATGGGCTTAGAAGGGTGGAACTTTGCTCTGGTTGGCACTGTGGAGCTATCATCCCGAGCTAGACGTGTTTTCAAATAAATGCATTTAGGATTGAGGAGCCAAATGTGATGGGGCTAGAACAGGGGTGGCCAAACTGCAGCTCGGGAACCACGTGTGACTCTTTCACACATATTGCGTGGCCCTCCAAAGCCCCCACCACCTTGCTGGCTGGCTTGGAGAAGGCATTTCTCCCTTTAAATCGCTTTGCCAAGCCCGCCGGCAGCTTGAAGAAGACATTTAAAGTTTAAGTTGCTTTCTTTCCACCTCTCTTCCCCATCTTCCTTCCCTCCCTCCCTCCCTCCCTCCCTCCCTCCCTCCCTCCCTCCCTGTCTTGTTGTTCTCAGACATCCGATGTTTGTGTCTTGTGGCTCTCAGACATCCGATGTTTGTGTCTTGTGACTCTCAGACATCCGATGTTTGTGTCTTGTGGCTCTCAGACATCCGATGTTTGTGTCTTGTGGCTCTCTGACATCCGATGTTTGTGTCTTGTGGCTCTCAAACATCTGGCGTTTATTCTGTGAGGCTCTTCTGTTAAGCAAGTTTGGCCACCCCTGGGCTTGCAGAGTGATTTGTGGGTGCTAATTTATACAGCCACGTCCGTTGTTAGCAATGCTTTACAATGTTTCCTAAGCAAAAATGCCAGGTCTTTGCCCCAAGGAGCTTACAGTATAAATTTCAACAGGGCATGGGCCACTCAAACTGGACTTGGCAGGAGGCAATGATGCAGAGTGAGCCCACTGCCGCCATGGGCCAGATCCAGGTTCAGCGGTCTCTGCCGTGCCGGTGGGTCAGCTCAGAATGCTTCTCCCGCCCCACTTCAACTCAGCTCGGACTTTGTTTTCAGCCCGTTCTCACCTGAAGCTGTGCTGCAAGATCAGGAACACCCCAAAAATCCCAGAGAGAAAAAGCATGCATTTTTTTCCTCCAGATCAGCACAAAGAGGCATCCATGTGGCTTTCTCACCCTGCGTTGGTCCTTGCGGCGCTCCACAGAGCGTTTCACGATACCGAACGGCACATCCCGTGGTGGACTGGAGATTTCAAAAGTGGGTGTGAAAGCTGCTCCGCTGGATTGGGTTCATCTGCTCAAGCCCCCTGCCTTCAAGTGGTAGCCACAGGAAACTCACAAGATGGAGACGACGTCTGTAATCAGAGGTATACTGCTTCTGAATGTGGAAGTTTAATTTTTTAATCCTTGTAGTCGCTAATTAAGCGCCTTTCTGTGAATTTAACCTTTTTTAAAACAAAGCAAAAAACAAATAATGCTAGCGGCCATCAATGTAACTTGCAAATAAGAGCTCCCTAAATGAATGGCACACAGTTAATTTCATTATGTCTTTCCTATCATTTGTCCTGAACTTGTCAAGCAATTGAACAAAGCAAGAGTCAAGTTGCACCTTCTAGCACACGAAAGCTTACATTCTGAATCCAACTTCGTTGGTCTTAAAGGTGCAACTTCTTGCTTTGTTCTGCTGCTTCAGAACAACACGGCTGCCCGCTTGGATCTTGTCAAGCAATTGTATTGGACACCCCGGAGTTCCAGTATCCTAAAAGCAAATAGCTGTTCACTATTCAACTGTTGTCCTGACCTATGGCCTAGGCTACACTGATCTTGTCAACTCTCGGAAGCTAAGTTAGTCTTGGATGGGAGACCAGCAAGGAAGTCCAAGGTTCCTCTGCAGAGAGAGGCACTGGCAAACCACCTCTGTTAATCTCTTGCCATGCCTTGGCTGTACTTTCCACCACCCCTTTTCAGCTCTTGAAAGCAGCCCGTCCTATCCTCTAAATTAATTGCTGTAGCTTTGTCAAGATTCTCGTTCTGAGCATTGGAATGCAAGTTCCACTTAATTTATCCCTCTTCCCATCAGATTTCTCCAGATAAATGTGCTTTAGAACACACAAATTAGCTTAAATCCAAATGTTCCAGGTTCATTGGTTTACAGATCAAGACCGGTTTACAAATCAAGACTGATTTCTGCTGAATCGCAGCTTCAAGACCCGCTCCGAAACACATGAAATCACACAGTCCTATTAAATCAATCAAGCTGTCGGTGTTAGGATCAGGGTGCAGGAAAGCCATTTAGTAACAACTCAGTATTAATGTCTCACTTCTGCAATGCTTGTCTATTAGTGTGGTGTTTTTGTTGCGGTTGCTTATAATTGCTGTTAATTTTTGCTTGTTTCAATTTGTAATTTTCCTTCATTCGGAGAAAAG
The DNA here is from genome assembly GCF_032191835.1 of Heteronotia binoei. Lineage (NCBI taxonomy): Eukaryota > Metazoa > Chordata > Lepidosauria > Squamata > Gekkonidae > Heteronotia > Heteronotia binoei. Next base: position 51,579,872 of record NC_083239.1, on the reverse strand, counting down.
CAGGTCCCTTAACTCACAGTCTGGACCTAAGCTTGTGTATTATCGCTCCTTCAAGACAAGAAGTGCAATTTATGCCACTTAAAAAATTCTGATTTCTACTTTTGTGCACTTGTGTTTTATTTAAAAGCTTGCAGGGAGCTGAGAGAGCGCGTGAAAGGCATTCCCTTAAGAGAGAGCACCATTCCTGGTTTTACAGTGTTATCTTCACAATAATCTTGAACATTTTGAACGGGGAAATTTATGCTTTCTGTTGAAACATTCTATTTCCAAACTGCTAGTGTAATTTTGTTTAAAGGGGACTCTGTCCTCCTAACATACCACTCCAAGCTCAGGAACACAATTCGACATAGCGCAGTGACTGTGGGATCAGCAATATCCACCGACAGACCTTCCTTTTAAATCGATTCTGTTTGCATGCGGGAATGTACCTTAACCTCTGATGTTGCAAACCATGAATTAACTGAACCGTGTGAATCAATATCCCAGAACTCAATAAAGAGACTTATAAACGTGTTTCCGATATAATGAGCCTCGCGTTTTATTTCCAAACTGATATTTCTGGGATTAAAGGCGCAATAACTAAGGATGGGAGAAACAGTAGACGAGTCAACCAGATTAATCTGGGGTTCTAACAGTGGGGTGACCCAACTTCCTTGCAAGAAGGGGTGGAAAGAAAGTGGGAATTATTTATTTCACTTATGTCCTGTCTTCCCAATTGGGCCAGTCATACCCTCTCAGCATAATCCAGGAGAGGACAACGAAAATGGTGAGGGATCTGGAGACCAAGTCCTATGAGGAAAGGTTGAAGGAGCTGGGCCTGTTTAGCCTGGAGAGGAGGCAGCTGAGAGGTGATATGATCACCATCTTCAAGTACTCGAAGGGCTGCCATATAGAGGATGGTGTGGAATTGTTTTCTGTGGCCCTGGAAGGTAGGACCAGAACCAATGGGTTGAAATTAAATCAAAAAAGTTTCCGGCTCAACATTAGGAAGAACTTCCTGACCATTAGAGCGATTCCTCGGTGTAACAGGCTTCCTCGGGAGGTGGTGGGCTCTCTTTCTTTGGAGGTTTTTAAACAGAGGCTAGATAGAGAGGCAGCTGAGAGGTGATAGGATCACCATCCTCAAGTTCTTGAAGGGCTGTCATATAGAGGATGGTGTGGAATTTTTTTCTGTGGTCCCAGAAGGTAGGAGCAGAACCAATGGGTTGAGATTAAATCAAAAGAGTTTCCGTCTCAACATTAGGAATAACTTCCTGACCGTTAGAGTGGTTCCTCAGTGGAATAGGCTTCCTCCATGGGAGGTGGTGGGCTCTCCTTCCTTGGAGGTGTTTAAACAGAGGCAAGATGGCCATCTGACCATGAGAGAGATCTTGGGGTCGTGGTAGATAATTCACTAAAAATGTCAAGACAGTGTGCGTTTGCAATAAAAAAGTCCAACGCCATGCTGGGAATTATTAGGAAGGGAATTGAAAACAAATCAGCCAGTATTATAATGCCCCTGTATAAATCGATGGTGCGGTCTCATTTGGAGTACTGTGTGCAGTTCTGGTTGCTGCACCTCAAAAAGGATATTATAGCATTGGAGAAAGTCCAGAAAAGGGCAACTAGAATGATTAAAGGGATGGAACACTTTCCCTATGAAGAAAGGTTGAAACGCTTAGGGCTCTTTAGCTTGGAGAAACGTTGACTGCGGGGTGACATGATAGAGGTTTACAAGATAATGCATGGGATGGAGAAAGTAGAGAAAGAAGTACTTTTCTTCCTTTCTCACAATACAAGAACACGTGGGCATTTGATGAAATTGCTGAGCAGACAGGTTAAAACGGATAAAAGGAAGTACTTCTTCACCCAAAGGGTGATTAACATGTGGAATTCACTGCCACAGGAGGTGGTGGCGGCCACAAGCATAGCCACCTTCAAGAGGGGGTTAGATAAAAATATGGAGCAGAGGTCCATCAGTGGCTATTAGCCATAATGTGTGTGTGTATATATATATATATATATATTTGGCCGCTGTGTGACACAGAATGTTGGACTGGATGGGCCACTGGCCTGATCTAACATGGCTTCTCTTATGTTTTTATGTTCTTATGACAGCAATGAAGATCCTGTGAATTTAGGGGGAGGTAGTTGTGAGTTTCCTGCACTGTGCAGGGGGTTGGACTAGATTCTATGATTCTAATTTACTTCACAGGGTTGTTGTGAGGATCAAATGGAGGAGAGGAGAACGATGTAAGCTGCATTGGGTCCCCTATGGGGCAAAAGTCAGGATTTATATGTAGCAACTAAATTAAAAAAAAAAAATAACTATCAGGGGATGGTGGCTCTCAGATTAGAACCGCAGCAAAATAAATAGTGGTGGTGGGGAGTTTAAGCCTTTCTCCTGCAGCATTCCCCTGATCAAAAACAAGCCTTGAGGAACAGCAATCTGCCCCATGGGGGAAACGTACAAGTGGAGATATGCCTACCGGGGCAGCTAGGGCTCTCCAGGACTCTTTTTGACCGGGCTAGCAGTGCGGGAGGAAGGTTTAACCCCTCTATGCCGTAAGCCCAATACAATAGCGGCCCGGCTGCTATTGGGGCTCCCAAGATGGGAGCACATTCGGCCGGGTCTTCGGGCTCTGCACTGGCTGACAATAATATACCGCGTCCGGTACAAGGTGCTGGTCATTACCTTTAAAGCCCTATATGGCCTAGGACCTGCCTACCTGAAGGACCGTCTCTCCCCACATGTTCCCCAGAGAGTACTGAGATCAGGAACCCAAAATCTTCTCGTTATCCCTGGGCCAAAAGAAGCCCGCCTAAAATCTACTAGGGACAGGGCCTTCTCTGTTATGGCCCCTACATGGAGGAACCAGCTGCCGGAGGAGGTGAGGGCCCTGCAGGGCCTGTAAGACAACCCTCTTCCGGCTAGCTTACACCTAACTGACATAGGAAATTAAATGTAGCTCTATCAGATTCTTGCTATGCATATTGCCGCAATGCTTAATGTTTTGATGTTTTAAATGTTTTGAATGTTTTATTGAACTTGTTGCTAGCCGCCTTGAGCCTGCCTAGGCGGGGAGGGCGGGATATAAATAACATTTATTATTATTATTATTATCCCTAACGCACACCCTTGTTATCCTGGTTGTAAATATCTTTAAAAGCGTGTTTTCAATGTGAACTCGACCATAAGGGCCACGTTGGCCTGTCAGACAGTGGCCAAGTGAACATCACTCCAAGCTTTCTTGGGCCCTGTTCACACAGTGTGTTGAGTCCGGGTTAAACTGACCCTGTTCTGTTCTGAATATCTTTGTTCCGGATATTATCGACCAGACTGCCATACTGCAATTCGAATCACTCCGCGGTGAAACCATCTTCTGCCGTCCACACGACGGCACCGTGCGGTTCTTTTTTCCTCCACTATTATGCACTTCTGTGCGCACTATGTGCACGCGCGCACTATGCACGTATGCGCATAGGTTAAAACGTTATGTGGTTATGCGCATATCGCTAAGCAGGGGGGGAAAAGGCCGCTGTAAACCGGATGTCTGAGGCTCCTTTTGCTCTGGGACAGCCTTCAGACATCCGGAAGTTGCTTAATATCGCAGCAGAACTATCCAGACGGAGAAAACTATGAGGTGAAACAGGAGAACTAAAAAAAACACCTAAAAGGAGCAGGTAACAAAATAATCCGGTTCCGAGAAGGATTTGCCGGGGGGGGGGGGGCGGCGTTACCACGAGTTAATACCGGGAGGCAGATGTTGCTGTCTGATCAGGCGTTTTAAATCCGGAAGGAAACAGCAGTTTTAAATCCGGAAGGAAACAGCAGTGACATCTGATTACACTGTGCGTCGGAACAGGGCCTTGGATTTCCACTAGACCACAAAGTGTCCCTCACCTCCATTCCAGCCCAGTTGGCATGCGGGGGACAACAGCAGTGTGGGCGCCTGTCCTTCAAGGGCGATGTCTGGGCAGGCAGACATGTGAGATGGCCGGGTGGGCAGCTGCCGGTAACCAGAAGCGTCTGTTGATTAAACATAAGACTGGTGTGTGTGTGTCTCTCTCTCCCTTGCTGGCGGATGTCTGTTGACTTTTATGGTCTTCAGCGAGTCCACAACACGGTTGCGTCTTCCATCCTTCTCCGATCCGAGGTCCTGCCGTTTGCAAAGAAGCGTGAGAAATTTGGATCACGAGGTGGTTTTAACTGCCATCCTCCTCAAAATTATGGTTCTATGACGTGACGGGGAATTATTAGAGTTTGTAATGAGAATCTGATAATGTTGAGGAACAGTGATTCCCGGTGTGACCTCAGTTTCTCCCATCTGCTTCAGTAAAGGGAAGAAACTATGGGACTTGGGAAGGGTTACTGTGCTGGGAAATTCCTGGAAATTTGGGAGGTGAAGGCTGGGGTGGATGGGGTTTGGGAAGAGGAGGGACCTCAGTGGGGATGATAATCTAAAGCAGGGGTGGTTAAACTGCAGCTCGGGAGCCACGCTAGCTTTTCCACACATATTGTGCAGCCCCAGAGGTCAAGGAGGAACTTAATGCAGACTTACTCTTAACGTTGGGACCATAGTCAGCCTCTGAGCACTGATCCATAGGTAGACGACTATTTCTGCCATGTGTGAAGCAGGAAAGGAGGGGGAAATAGGCAGGCTTGCAAGCTCTTCTCCTCCACCACAGAAGTCGCCTGGAGACCTAGAGAGCACAAGATCTGGGGGAGCCACTAGAAGGAGGAACGGAACTAAAGAGGGCAGTGCAGGGTTCCCCTTTAGTTTCAAAGCTCTTGTAGGAGCTGTATTTGCTAACCTTGGTGTCAAGGCAAAGAGAAATGCATAATTATGCAAACAGTGGTCAGTGATTTATATGGTACGAATATATGATATACTTTCTCTCACTGGTGCAAAAATATAATTCCCTAACCATTCCCTATGCTGGTTTTACGGGGACTATTATTTCCAGCTTTCATTTTTTTAAAAAAACATCTACTTTTAGCATGGGTGTGTTGTAAAGTGCATACATATATATTTTATCTTTCTGTGCAAATAAAGTATTAATAAAGATGTGTGTGTAATATCTCTTCATGTCTTGAATCTCTCAAACAACTGACTTTTTTCTATGTGGATCTTGCTTTAAGCAAGAGTGGGATCAACTTCCACTTCTTTTTCAGGAACCTGCAGGGTAGCCACAGCTTGTGTTCCTGGAATGCCCTGCCTTCCTTTTCCAGCATTTCCAGATCAGAAAGTCGTTTCACCTTAGCCTAGTCACAGTGAACTGTACCTAACAATCCCTGTACTGTGGACACTTGAAATCAAATTTTAACCCTGGTACTGGTCCCTGGTTTCGTTTGTAAAGTGAATGCATGTTGGCTCTCTCACACAAACAGGTTGTGCATGCGTTCAACCCTAACGCTCCAAATGACTTTCTGTCAAAATGTAAGCATATTGGTGTCTAGTAATAGCAACCCAATCCAAATTGCAAGTTTTGCAATATTTTGCAAGCTTGCCCTGGACACTCTGGATAGAGTTACCAGGTTCAATTCAATAAATAGCTGGGGACTTTGGGGCTGGAGCCAGGAGACTTTGGGGGTGGAGTGAGGAGACACTGAAGGACTTTGGGGGTGGAGCCAGGAGACTTTGGGGGTGGAGCCAGGAGCAAGGTTGTGACAAGCATTGAACTCCAAAGGAAGTTCTGACCATAGGCTTCCCAATCCCCAGGTCCCAGAGGGGGATCCCCCCAATTTTACAGGCTTCCCCCCACCCCCAGCCAGCTGGCCGGCAGGGAAAGCCCCGCCCCCACAGCCACCACTTACCTCTAGATCTCCCGCAGGTTTGGAAACCTGCAAACAGGTCCCCTTCCAAAATGCCTGTGTGTGTTCCTTTAAATTTGAACAGGAAGCAAGAAGTACTTCATGGAGAAGGGTCAGTAGCAGAAACTCTTCAAAGCACAGGCCTTCCGTTTGTTTTGCTTTCGTTTTAGAGCAAGTAAATGGGTGAGTTTGTGTGTGTGTGAAAGAGAGAGCAGCGGCTCTCCCCCCCCCCCCCTTTCAGGGTCATCAGAAAGCGGGGGGAGGGGAGGGAAATGTCTGCTGGGAATTCTATTATTCCGTATGGAAACCAATCCCCATAGGGAATAATGAAGAATTGATCCGTGAGTATCTAGGGCTCTGGGGGAGGTCTGTTTTTGAGGTAGAGGCACCAAATGTTCAGTATAGCATCTAGTGCCTCTTCCCAAAATACCCACCAAGTTTTAAAAAGGTTTGACCAGAGGGTCCAATTCTGTGAGCCCCAAAAGAAGGTGCCCCTATCCTTCATTATTTCCTATGGAAGGAAGGCATTTTAAAAGGTGTGCTGTCCCTTTAAATGTGATGGCCAGAACTCCCTTGGAGTTCAATTATGCTTGTCATACCCTTGTTCCTGGCTCCACCCCCAACGTCTCCTGGTTCCACCCCCAAAGTCCCCAGATATTTCTTGAATTGGACTTGGCAACCCTATCTGACCATCACATTTAAAGGGGCCGCACACCTTTTAAATGCCTTCCCTCCACTGGAAATAATGAAGGATAGGGGCACCTTCTTTGGGGGCTCATAGAATTGGACCCCTTGATCCAATCTTTGTTAAATTTGGAAGGTATTTTGAGATGAGGCACCAAATGCTATGCTGAAATTTTGATGCCTCTACCTCAGATAGGTCTCCATAGGGAATAATGGAGTGCCCAGCAGATATTTCCCTCCCTCCTCGCAGCCTTCTGATGACCCTGAAGCAGGGGGAGGGCCTCCAAACTGGGGGATCCGCTGCCTACACCTAGGAATTGGCAACCCTACCTTTGGAACTTATAAAGAAGGTGGAATATTACGAATAAGTAAATAAAATTCTGGTTAAGAGCATAACAGAAGCCATGCTGGTTTCAATCCAATGGTCCATCCTAGGGTTGCCAGTCTGCAGGTGGGAAAGAAGAAGAAGAAGAAGAAGAAGAAGAAGAAGAAGAAGAAGAAGAAGAAGAAGAAGAAGAAGAAGAAGAAGAAGAAGAAGAAGAAGAAGAAGAAGAAGAAGAAGATGATGATGATGATGATGATGATGATGATGATGATGATGATGATGATGATGATGATGATGATGATGATGATGATGGATTTATATCCTGCCCTCCACTCCAAAGAGTCTCAGAGCGGCTCACAATCTTCTTTCCCTTCCTCCCCCACAACAGACACCCTGTGATGTGGGTGGGGCTGGAGAGGGCTCTCACAGCAGCTGCCCTTTCAAGGACAACCTCTGCCAGAGCTATGGCTGACCCAAGGCCATGCTAGCAGGTGCAAGTGGAGGAGTGAGGATTCAAACCCGGTTCTCCCAGATAAGAGTCCGCACACTTAACCACTACACCAAACTGGCTCTCATAGAAGTTAAACAACTACTGTGATGGTAAACAAGGAATATAGTAACCATTAAAAAACTTTCATATATTTCATATATTTTAATGCTCAACATTTTAAATGTTACAAACTTCATGTCATAATAAAAATCCAATTTAAATATCCATTCATATATTTCATATTGTAAATTAGGCATACTTCATGTTATAATAGATGTCCAATATTAACATTTCCATATTTCAAAACCAGTCATATTTCATATTGTAAATTAGGCATACTTCATGTTGTAAAAGAGGTCCAATATTAACATTTCCATATTGCAAAAAAAGTCTGAGCACTCAGATATAGGCCCATTTCATCAATAGACTTCCTCGGGAGTAATGCCTTTCTATGTTTTTTCAGGAGTACATCCACTATTACTGACCAATGTTCGTGATTCTTCTTGTCAGATCTTTACTCTCAATCACTCCAAAACACTTAAGTGTGTACATTTTTCATATAGGAGCTAGAGCCAGTACAAACTGATACATTCAACCAGATGCTAAAACCTTCTGGAGTTTGCTGGCCTGCGACCCTCTGTGAATATATTAGGCAAGCTGTTCTTTAGATGGCCATTTGCTCTTATTTACTTAATTAATATATTTTTATTTTTAATGTTGAGCAGGCCCTTCTTTTTGCAGCAATTTTAGCTCAAAACACTTAAGTGTATGGTTGCAAACATACCAGTACTGTGCCTATCCTGAATTCAATACCTCTTAGAATTTACTGGCATTAAAATATATGATTGAAATATTAAAATGTATTACAGTTTTTTAATGGTTACTATATTCCTTGTCTACCATCACAGTAGTTGCTTAACGTCTATTGCTTATCCCATTTACTGTGATCCCTTTTTGTTACATAGTCTCCAGGTAGGGCCTGGAGATCTCCTTCTTTTACAACTGATCTTCAGCTGGCAGAGATCAGCTTCCCTGAAGAAAATGGCTGTTTTGAAGGATGGACTCTGTGGTATTATACTATGCTGAGGCCCCTCCCCTCCCCAAATCCCACCCTCTCCTGGACCCACCCCCAAGGTCTCCAGGTAATTTCCAATACAGATCTGGCCACTGTAGTCCATCCAACCTTCTGTGTCACACAGTGGCCCAAACCCAGGTGCCATCTGCTCCTTCATGCATTATGCCACCTTCATGCCATCTGCTCCTTCATGCACGGGATAGAGAAGGTAGAAAAGGAAGTCCTTTTCTCCGTTTCTCACAATACGAGAACTCGTGGACATTCAGTGAAATTGCTGAGCATTCGGGTTAGAACAGATAAAAGGGAAGTCCTTCTTCACCCAAAGGGTGATTAACACGTGGAATTCACTGCCACAGGAGCTGGTTGTGGCTACAAGCATTGCCAGCTTCAAGAGAGGATTGGATAAGCATATGGAGCAGAGGTCCATCAGTGGCTATTAGTTACAGTCTATTGTTGGAACTCTCTGTCTGGGGCAGTGACGCTCTGTAATCTTGGTGCTTGGAGGTGGGCACAGTAGGATGGCTTCGAGCCCTACTGGTGGACCTCCTGATGGCACCTGTTTTTTTTGGCCACTGTGTGACAGAGTGTTGGACTGGATGGGTCATTGGCCTGATCCAACATGGCTTCTCTTATGTTCTTATGTGACACAGAGTGTTGGACTGGATGGGTCATTGGCCTGATCCAACATGGCTTCTCTTATGTTCTTATCTGTGTATTTTTATAAGTATACTTAAAACATGGGTCCTCTTCCTACAGCCAAATCTCCCAATATGCCAGCAGGAGCTCACAGGAGCACAGCTCCTGAACCTTTCTGAGGGTTCCCCCTCCTTCCCACCTTGTCCACTGAATAGTAGGTGCAGCTGCATAACAATCCCTAGAGGAGCTCCACCACCTATTTTTCTACAAAACGACCCCTGAATATAAAAGTCGGTAGGAACATTTGATTAAATATATATTTTAAAAAATCAATGTTTCAGTATTTGTTCTTTTCTCTCTCCCTTCCCGAATTTGCCTCAAAAATTTGTTTCAACCTAACATACAGTAGAGCAAAGCGCCTGAAGGGACACGATGGCCAAATGCGCCCTCGGAGGTCTTTTGCCTCTTCTCACTCTCCGTAACTGTAGCCATAGCAACAGCCCGGTGTCGTCCGAGAGCTACAGCGGTGGCGCATGCGCAAAAGGAATAACCCGGAAACGGAAGTTGAGGAGTCGCTGTTGGTCGCAAGCAACGGAGTAGTTGTAGACGCGTGTCGGCGGTTCTTTGAACGGCGGCAACATGTGAGAATGCGAAGAGAGATGGGGAGACTAATTGAGGGGGGAGTGTGAGAAATCCCTGTAACGGGGCGCTGGCTGGCGGGAAGAGCGGGTCACCCCATCTACCGTAATTATTAATATAGGCGCGCCAAAACAATGTAAAGGCGTTTTGTGACTGCACCTCCAGGGTGATTGATTTGTGGACAGGGAGGAAGGAGGAAGGGAGGGAGTTGTTACTATCATTATATCAGGGGTTGCTAGCCCCCATTGTTTCTTATTTATCTCTGCATAAGTTTCTCCAAATTTCTTCCCCCCCGAATAAATTATAGTAGCTTTTTTTTTTTGCATATGATTTATTTTTAAGATGGGAAGGGCGGGATATAAATCCCAAATAAATAAATAAATAAATAAATATGCCTTTTAATAAAATGCAGGTAAATGAGTTTAGAGCCAGGTTCTGTACAATAGCGTTGCTGAAATAGTGAAAAAATAGTAATATTATTAGTAATGGGACCTGTTATTGGTTAGCTGAGGGTGGTGTCAATAGAGATTCTCAGCTGAATTTATCAGGAGCAAGAGAAAGGAAAGGAGAATCCCATAGTCCACCTAAATTAAATAAAACTTGAATAAACAGCAGAGTGTTTGTTATGATAGAGGAATCATGCTTTAGAAGCTCTTCCTCTTTGAAAGAACTCACCCCAGATCCAAGAACCACTATATCACCCAGTTTAGTCTGTATCACATCCTGTGTTCTGCTTCTAAGACTGCCGCTGCATACTTTGTGCTTTGCCACTGTGCCTGAAAACAGCTTATTTTTTTTTCTTTCTTCTCTTTTTATGACGGGTGTGGGGTGCTATACTGAATATCTTGTTTGATATGTATATTTTTAATTTTGGTTATAAGCCCCCAAGAAAATGCAGGGTTTACATATTTTCATTAGAAAAAAAATAAAGCTGTAAACCTTGTGTAATGTAATGTTTTAGTTGGTCACAGTAATATTGCCCAGGTTTTAAGAAAATTAATGTTGGATAGAAGAGGTTGTCTTTATTCTGCTTCCCACCGTTATATAGCAACGTTCTTGTTTGGGTGTGTTTTCTAGTTAGTGTGGGCTAATTTCCTCTAGCCACCTTCGTAGTAATCCTGGCAGGAAGAGAGGTCAATGAATGCTGTTTCTCTCCCCCCCCTCCCCCTTCCATTCTTAGGAGCCTCTTAAACAAGCCTAAGAGTGAGATGACTCCGGAGGAGTTGCAGAAGCGGGAAGAGGAGGAATTCAACACTGGGCCCCTTTCTGTCCTCACACAGTCGGTCAAAAACAACACCCAAGTGCTGATCAATTGTCGCAACAACAAGAAGCTTCTGGGGCGTGTCAAGGCCTTTGACAGGTAGGCTTTCCCTTCTGATTTTCACTGGCATAATCTGTTAGGCCAGGAGACTTTGTTAACTTCAGTCCCTTGAAGTGCTTTTGGACTTACTATATAGACATGCATAAACCCGAAGCTGCCTCATTTTGAATCAGACCCTTGGTCCATCGAGGTCAGTATTGTCTACTCAGACTGGCATCGGCTCTCCCTGGTCTCAGGCAGAGAAAGGTCTTTCTCATCACTTCACACCTGCTCCTTTTAACTGGAGAAGCCATGGATTGAGCCTGGGACCTTCTACATCCTGAGTAGAGGCTCTTTCACTGAGTCAGAGCCCTTGGTTTCATAAGAAGAGCCCTGATGGATTAGAACAATGGTCCATATGAACATAAGAGAAGCCATGTTGGATCAGGCCAGTGGCCCATCCCGTCCAACAATCTGTGTCACATAAGAACATAAGAGAAGCCCTGTTGGATCAGGCCAATGGCCCATCCAGTCCAACACTCTGTGTCACATAAGAAGATAAGAGAAGCCATGTTGGATCAGGCCAGTGACCCCTCCAGTCCAACACTCTGTGTCACAGAAGAACATAAGAGAAGCCATGTTGGATCAGGCCAGTGGCCCATCCAGTCCAACAATCTGTGTCACATAAGAACATAAGAGAAGCCATGTTGGATCAGGCCCATCCATTCCAACCCTCTGTGTTACACAGTGGCCAAAAAAACCAGGCACCATCAAGACGTCCACCAGTGGCACCAGGGCACTGGAAGCCCTCCCATCTAGTCCAGCAGCCAGCCAGTTGTCCTGAAGGGCCAGGAAACAGAGCATAGAGGCTAAGGCTTCCTCTGATTTGGCCTCATAATACTGGGGTTCAGAGGTGTACTGCCTCTGAATATTTAAATTCTTTTTAGTAGCCGCGTCTAGTAGCTCTTGATGGACTCTCTTTAGAGGGGGGCGGGGGAGTGTTGTTTGACAAAAGAGTATCTTGGGATGCTTCCTCTTCCACCCCGTTTGTTAGTGGGGGAGTCTCATCTCCACATAATGGCCATTTATTCCCTTCAGACACTGCAACATGGTATTGGAGAACGTCAAGGAGATGTGGACAGAGGTGCCAAAGAGCGGGAAAGGCAAGAAGAAATCCAAGCCTGTCAACAAGGATCGCTACATCTCCAAGATGTTCCTGCGTGGAGATTCAGTCATTGTGGTGTTGAGGAACCCTCTGATTGCTGGCAAGTAACAAGGCATCGGAGGTTGCAGTCGAAGGCGTGGGAGCTCCAGAGCCTGGCCAGCAGGGTGATGCTTTTGAGACCACCTACCAGAGACTGGTTTAGATGTAGCCATCAGAACGCTCTATCAGATGCTCCTTCCATAACAAGTCCTTGTGTATCGAAATTTCCTGAAGAAGTAAGGCCCTCGAATCACATTCCTCAAAGAACTGGCTGGTGGGTGTTCCACTGTTGGGGGGGAAAATGTCTGAATTCTCCTGCATGACCTATTGACTCCTCCCCCCTTTTGTTTTGCAATAAAACGTTTTATTAATTTTTTTGTCTGCTGCTCTCCAGCATAGGCTGTTCTTCTGAACGAGGCCTTCAGTGACCTGTGAAGGAGGAGAGAAGCAGCTGGTTTTAGGGATGCGTCTGAGCTGTCCTCCAACTGTTTAGAACAGCTCTGCACATGAGGGGTGATTACAGACCAGCATTTTGGGCCGACTCAGAGGTGGCTCTGAAATAGACCCCAAAAATCTTTACGCGCCCGTCCCCATCCCACACTCACTCTGGCCTCTGCAGGCCAGCTCAAAAAGCTACCACTTCCGAAGTGGTAGCAAATTTCTGAGCCGACGCCATCGGCGTCTGGAAGCAGCAGGGTGGATGCGAGGCAACTCGACTGTGTGAAAGCGCCAAGCCACTTTTGCCTCCCCCCCCCCTTAAAAACCTGGGAGTGCTGGAGTGCTTAACTTGTTGGGGGAAGAACGAACCCTCCAGCTTCTGTGGCGTCTGCGCATCTGGAGGTGCTCGGCTGCCTGACAGGCAGGATGCAGGCGCTTCACTGGGGAGTGTGTGGAGGCTTTGGGACGGCTCTTTTTGAGCCAGCCCGATTCGGGATGCCTTGCAACCGCTCCAAACTGCCTTTCTGCTATCACCCAGCAGTAGCCTAATTCTTAGCTCTGCTCTGTGGCTTCTCTACCTTTCCCCATTGAATCTGTGACCTGGCTGTCTCCTTCCAGTCAGCTGTCATGCCCTATCATTACTTAATTACCACAGCACAGTGTCTTCGTTTACTAGTTTTATTTAAAAAAAAAAAACTACCCAAGTTTCGGCTGAAGCTGTGCTTGGGTGCCAGGGGTCTCCAGTTGGGCTGCTCATCTCCCTTTATCAGCCTGAGTCTTGGGATAGGTGGGGATCGGTGATGATGCGCTAAACCAGGAGTGGCCAAACTTGCTTAATGTAAGAGTCACATAGAATAAACGTCAGATGTTTGAGAGCCGCAAGACATGAATGTCAGATGTTTTAAGAGCCTCAAGAAGGAAGGAAGGAAGGCAGATGGAGGAGGGACAGGCGAAAAGAATGCAACTTTAAATGCATTCTTCAAGCCTCTGGCTGGCTTGGCAAAATGATTTAAAGAGACAAATGCCTTCTCCAAACCAGCTAACAGGACAGTGGGGGCTTTGAGAGCCACACAATATGTGTGAAAGAGCCACAGGTGACTCCCAAGCCACTGTTTGGCCACCCCTGCGCTAAACACACTTCTCAAGTTCATTTTTTAACAAATTCTCCCTCTTCGGCTCCTTCTAGGGAAAATATCCCATTGCAGAACACTGAAATAAGCAAATGTGTCTTTTACTGGGACCACAAGGGTTTCAGCATGCAATCTTGGGAGGTTTTCTTAGAATTCAAATCTAAAAATTCAGTGTTAAGCATAGAACTGCCAAAACAAAACCCTGAATAATCATAGAATCATAGAGTTGGAAGGGACCTCTAGGGTCATCTAGTCCAACCCCCTGCACAATGCAGGAAACTCACAAACACTTCCCCCTAAATTAACAGGATCTTCATTGCTGTCTGATGGCCATCTAGCCTCTGTTTAAAAACCTCCAAGGAAGGAGAACCCACCACCTCCCGAGGAAGCCTGTTCCACTGAGGAATCGCTCTATCAGTCAGGAAATTCTTCCTAATGTTGAGCCGGAAACTCTTTTGATTTAATTTCAATCCATTGGTTCTGGTCCTACCTTCCGGGACCACAGAAAACAATTCCACACCATCCTCTATATGACAGCCCTTCAAGTACTTGAAGATGGTGATCATATCACCTCTCAGCCGCCTCTTCTCCAGTCTAAATATCCCCAGCTCCTTCAGCCTTTCTTCATAGGACTTGGTCTCCAGACCCCTCACCATCTTTGTCGCCCTCCTCTGGACCTGTTCCAGCTTGTCTATATCCTTCTTAAAATGTTGTGCCCAAAAATGAACAATACCCCAGGTGAGGTCTTACCAGAGCAGAGTAAAGCAATACCATCACATCACGTGATCTGGACACTATACTTTTGATACAACCCAAAATTGCATTTGCCTTTTTTAGCCACCGCATCACAGTGTTGACTCACATTCAGCATATGATCCACTAAGACCTCTAGATCCTTTGTGCACATACTACTGCTAAGAAGTCTCCTTCATCCTATAACCATGCATTGGATTTTTCCTATCTAAATGCAGAACTTTACATTTATCCCCGTTAAAATTCATTTTATTGATTTCAGCCCAGTTTTCCAGCCTGTCAAGGTCATCCTGTATCCTGTTTCTGTCATCTTCTGTGTTTGCAACCCCTCCCAATTTAGTATCATCGGCAAATTTAATAAGCATTCCCTCTATTCCTTCATCCAAATCATTTATAAAGATGTTGAACAATATAGGTCCCAGGACAGATCCTTGAGGCACTCCACTTGCCACTCCTCTCCAAGAGGATGAGGAACCATTCACAAGCACTCTTTGGGTGCGATCTGTCAACCAGTTACAGATCCACCTAATGGTAACAGGATCCAAACCACATTTTACCAACTTGTCAACAAGGATAGTATGTGGAACTTTATCAAAAGCCTTACTGAAATCAAGATAAATGATGTCTAGAGCATTCCCCTGATCCAGCAAGGTAGTCACTTTCTCAGAAAAAGAGATCAGGTTAGTCTGACATGACTTGTTCTTGAGAAACCCCTGCTGGCTCTTAGTAATCACATCCATTCTTTCTAAATGTTCCAGGACCGACTGTTTAATTTGTTCTAAAACTTTTCCAGGTATAGACGTCAAGCTGACTGCTCGGTAGTTACCCGGATCGTCTTTTTTCCCCTTCTTGAAGATGGGGACAACATTCGCCCGCCTCCAATCTTCTGGCACCTCTCCTATTCTTCAAGAATTCTCAAAAATAATAGCCAGAGGCTCAGAAATTACATCCGCAAGCTCTTTTAGAACCCTTGGATGCAATTCATCTGGCTCTGAGGACTTAAGTTTCATTTAAAGAAACTAGGTGTTTATGTACTACCACTATGCTGATCCTAGGTTGGAACTTCATACCCTCCTTATATGTTCTGTTTTGCCATCCTGAGCACCATTTCCCTCAGAAGAGAAGACTGAGGAAAAGTAGGAACTGAGCAGTTCCGCCCTCTCTTCATTACCTGTTACAATTTCACTTTCTTGCCCTCGCAATGGGCCCACTATGTCCTTACTCTTTTTCTTACTCTGAACATAAGAAAAGAACCCTTTTTTGTTGTTTTTACCATCTTTGGTCAGCCTAAGCTCATACTGAGCTTTAGCTTTTTTAACTTTGTCTCTACAAGCACTGGTGATTTGTTTATATTCATCCTTGGTTATAAGGCCCTCCTTCCAATTCCTAAAGGAGTATTTTTTATTTCTCAAGTCTTTAGAGAGCTGTTTATGGAACCACTTCGGCTTCTTTAGGCTTTTTCCATTTTTTCTTCT
Source organism: Heteronotia binoei (assembly GCF_032191835.1). Classification (NCBI taxonomy): domain Eukaryota; kingdom Metazoa; phylum Chordata; class Lepidosauria; order Squamata; family Gekkonidae; genus Heteronotia; species Heteronotia binoei. The sequence goes on along the minus strand of NC_083239.1, from coordinate 51,563,929 downwards.
CATTGGAATCGTCTGTGATTGCGCTTTCAGTATTTCGCTTTTAAGAAACTCCCACCCCTCTTGAACTCACTTCCTCCTAAATATCTCTGACCATGGGATTTAGTATCTCTGACCATGGGATTTTGCCCAGCATAGTTCTAAGTTTTATCAAAGTTTGCCTTTCTGAAGTCCAACCTATAAGTCTGACTATGCATAGCTTTTCCCTTCCCTAAGACTGTAAATTTCTGAATAAAATGATCACTACTGCCCAGCATGCCCACTATTTCCACTTCTTCGATCAATTCCTTGTTGGTGAGAATCAAATCCAAGATCGCAGATCCCCTTGTTTCCTTCTTCACTTTCTGGAAAAGGAAGTTGCCAGCAAGACAAGTCAGGAATCTATTTGACTTTTCATTTTTAGCAGAGTTGGACTTCCAACAGATGTCTAGGTAATTGAAATCTCCCATGATCACTGTATCCCTTCTCTTGGAGAACTTTGCAATCTGCTGTAGAAGTATCTCATCCAAGTCCTCTGACTGACTTGGCGGTCTATAGCAGACCCCCACAATAATATCACTCTTATTTCTTACTCCATTTATTTTTACGCAGAGACTCTCAACTGAGCTGCCATGCTCAGATTCACATATTTCCTCACAAGAAGAAGACTTAGAAGATGATATTGGATTTATATCCCACCCTCCACTTCGAAGAGTCTCAGAGCAGCTCACAATCTCCTTTCCCTTCCTCCCCCACAACAGACACCCTGTGAGGTGGGTGGGGCTGGAGAGGGCTCTCACAGCAGCTGCCCTTTCAAGGACAGAGTCTCAGAGTGCTTCACAATCTCTTTTACCTTCCTCTCCCACAACAGACACCCTGTGAGGTAGTGGGGCTGAGAGGGCTCTCATAGCAGCTGCCCTTTCAAGGACAACCTCTGCCAGAGCTATGGCTGACCCAAGGCCATGCTAGCAGCTGCAAGGGGAGGAGTGGGGAATCAAACCCAGTTCTCCCAGATAAGAGTCCACACACTTAACCACTACACCAAACTGGCTCTCCAAGTACACACATATACTGCTACACCTCCACATTTAAATCAAATGACCACCGTTTCAATCAAAAAACCTTTTTCCCCGTCCCATTTCTCCAAAACGTTTAAAACCAATGGCATCTGTGATTAGGAATGTGAATTACAACAATATGGACAGCTCCAAACAGCTTTGAATTAGAATCCCACCCTCTCCCAATTCAGAATTGCCTTTTGGCACTTGTTGGTTTTTATAGAGTAGAGCATAAAATGTTAAAAAAACAAAAAGTGGACAGCTGAAACCAACTTTTCTGATATATTCTCCCACCTCCCACCTGGGTTCTGCCATCAGCACGGTTTTTCCAAGCTGTGCTGTTCGGTCCCCCCCCCCCCTGCCACCCACTTCTGTCCCTATGTCAGCATGAGCTCATTCATTAGACCCAGCTGTCTTTCTCCCCCTTCCACCCCCCCCCCCCAGCCTGAAACTCAAACCCTCCCCAGCCTCTGAAAGTCACTTTGTGTTGCTTTGATACAGGACAAACCTTTTACCGCCTCGTGCATCCTAACAGCCGTGTCTTACGGGGCTGCAGCGTCGCTTAAAAACAAATTTACTTAAAGTATCGATTACCCCCAAGGGGGCAATCAATTGACCGGGTGCTGCAAAACCCAATGTCGCAGCGAGGGGAAATCTTATATGGGGACAGATGGCTGGCTGGCCTGAAGATTTTCAGCAGAGAAGCAGCCTCGACTTCTTGGGGTGCACTGAAATGTCGTCGATGAAGGCAGAATGAGCTGGGGAGGGGGGGGAGAAACAACGTATTTTCAGATTCTAAGATGCAGTTCTGAATAAGAAGCTTGATAATCTAGGTGCCAGCTTCAAATTTAAGGAAGCAACATCAAACATTGACTCGCGTGCAATTATTTCTTCATTTATACCAAGTCATCCTGGGGAGACTTAATATGGCTTACATCATTCTCCATTTTAGAAGAAGAAGATGATATTGGATTTATATCCCGCCCTCCACTCCGAAGAGTCTCAGAGTAGCTCACAGTCTCCTTTACCTTCCTTCCCCACAACAGACACCCTGTGAGGTAGATGGAGATATTGGATTTATATCCTGCCCTCCACTCTGAAGAGTCTCAGAGCGGCTCACAATCTCCTTTATCTTCCTCCCCCACAACAGACACCCTGTGAGGTGGGTGGGGCTGAGAGAGCTCTGACAGAAGCTGCCCTTTCAAGGACAACCTCTGCCAGAGTTATGGCTGACCCAAGGCCATTCCAGCAGGTGCAAGTGGAGGAGTGGGGAATCAAACCCGGTTCTCCCAGATAAGAGTCCGCACACTTAACCACTACACCAAACTGGCTATCTTAACAACACAGCCATAGACAGTTTTAAAAGGGGTTTAGACAGATTCATGGAGGATAAATCTTATCAGTGGCTAGTAGCTCAGGTGACTGAGGGGAACTTCCATGTTCAGAGGCAGTAAACCTCAAAATCTCAGAGCCAGGAGGCAACATCTGGAAAAGGCCTTGGCCTCTCTGCCCTGTTGTTGGCCCTCCAGAGGAACTGGCTGGCCACTGTGGGAGACAGGAGGCTGGATTAGATGGACCCTCAACGGTCTGATCCAGCAGGGGTCTTCTGATGTTCTCAGGGGAAGGCCTCAGCCTCTCTGCCCTGCTGTTGGCCCTCCAGAGGAACTGGGTGGCCACTGTGTGAGACTGGAGGCTGGTCTAGATGGACCCTCAATGGTCTGATCCAGCAGGGCTCTTCTGATGTTCTTATGAAGGCCTTGGCCTCTCTGCCCTGTTGCTGACCCTCCAGAGGAACAGGTTGGCCTCTGTGTGAGACAGGAGGCTGGATTAGATGGACCCTCAATGGTCTGATCCAACAGGGGTCTTCTGATGTTCTCAGGGGAAGGCCTCAGCCTCTCTGCCCTGCTGTTGGCCCTCCAGAGGAACTGGGTGGCCACTGTGTGAGACTGGAGGCTGGTCTAGATGGACCCTCAATGGTCTGATCCAGCAGGGCTCTTCTGATGTTCTTATGAAGGCCTTGGCCTCTCTGCCCTGTTGGCCCTCCAGAGGAACTGGGTGGCCACTGTGCGAGACTGGATGCTGGACTAGATAGCTCCTCAATGTTCTGATCCAGCAGGGCTCTTCTGATGTTAGCAACCTTGTGAGGTAGGTCAGACTGAGAATGTTTGAGTGGTCTGAAGTCACCCAGCAAGCTTCCATGGCAACAAGAGTGGAGATTTGAACCCAAGTCACCCAGACTCCAGTTCAGTACTCTATATCACACTGGTTCTAACCCAAATGCACCCCCAAGCCATGGTTTGGTGATAGGTAATACAAGGCTAAAGCATCTATTGTCTTTTTAGATTGGGGGGGGGAGCAATGGCTGACACAATAGAAGTGTACAAAATTACACATGGTGTAAAGAAAGAGGGTAGAATGTTTTTCTCCCATGAAACGAACCTGGCGTCAACCCAATCTAGTTTGAAGATGAATACTGGTACCAGAGTTTCCAATAAACACAAATGCCAGCACTGCTGCTACGTCATCACTGAACCTAACAACATCAACTACACCATCTCAGACTCATTCACTCGCTCATCTTCTAACATTGTATATACCAGGGGTGGCCAACGGTAGCTCTCCAGATGTTTTTTGCCTACAACTCTCATCAGCCCCAGCCAGCATGGCCAATGGCTGGGGCTGATGGGAGTTGTAGGCAAAAAACATATGGAGAGCTACCGTCGGCCACCCCTGGTATACCATTAAATGACAACAATACCCTTTGGTTCTCTACATAACAGGTCAAACCCTATACCAAAGAATAAACTGCCACAAATCTGACATCAAGAATCGCAAAACTGAGAAACCTGTAGGAGAATGTTTAAGGCTCCCAGTGGGAGACCTCAAAGTAGCTGTTTTATTGCAAAGGAGTTTCAGAAACAGACTAGAATGGGAGATTGCAGAATTACAAGTTGTTACAACACTCAGGACAAGGGAACTCCCAGGGATTTGGGTTCTTATCTAACTACACATGCTAAGTCACTCGAATTTGATGCTGTTCTCAGAGCCAGGAGGCAACATCTGGAGAAGGCCTTGGCCTCTCTGCCCTGTTGTATGCTAATTTGATGCTAACAGCTTTAAAATAATCTTAACGATACTCATTAGTCAATTACCTATGCATCCACAATAATTAGCCCTTTCTGGCACCTAACCCTTCACCCCCACCTATATGCAATGGTTGAAGAAGTCTGTTCAATTTCAAAGGAAGCCAAAGGTGATGGCTGCTTATGGCTACAACCTGAGATTCTCACCTACAGCAAACCTTTTGCATGGGAGATGTTTGCATTGTAGAGAGGCGGCAGTGAAAACTGGATACTACCGGCTGCCAATGGGAGTCCCTGAGTGGAACTCACACATGCACGCTCTCCAAGCTAGACCCGAAAGAGGTGCATGAAACAGGGTTTGCAAGCAAGCCACTCAGAGGGGTTGCCTCGGCCCCAGGCCCATAGCTACAGTGGGGGCTGGGGGGGGGCAGGCCACTCCATTCAAACCCTCTTTCCGTCTGTACGGCCCCTCCACTGGAAGGCCTCCAACCTGCCCCCTTTGCTCGCTGCCGATCTGAATAAGTGCAGCATTGCTACTGTAGGGGCTTCGGTTCGGCAGGGGTGAGGGTGGGAGAAGCCCTCTTGCAGCCAGATCCCCCGGAAGGTTTACTGAGTTAGACAAATGGGGTGGGGGGGCTGACACTTTACTTGAGAAGCGGAGAAAGTATCTAGGGTCAAACCGGGTGGCCCCCCCGCCCCCCCCAAAAAAACAAAAAATGCTGCTGGGGGCCCCACCAAACATGAAATCCTGGCTACAGACCTGCTTGGGCCTGGCTTCATTTTTAAAGCAGCCTGCTGAAAATCTAGCTAGTAGCTATGGCTTCTTATCGGGGTCCCCAACACGGTGCCTGACATATTTATAGAAAGTGGGTGAGGCTTTTGCCCAGCAAGGCTTCTGATTGGACACTGAAGATTTGATTGAAGAAGAAGAAGAAGATATTGGATTTATATCCCGCCCTCCACTCCGAAGAGTCTCAGAGCGGCTCACAATCTCCTTTACCTTCCTCCCCCACAACAGACACTCTGTGAGGTGGGTGGGGCTGGAGAGGGCT